>NC_136518.1:5248297-5370797 GCF_053919585.1 Euprymna scolopes | reverse complement strand
GGGGGAAAGGACATTGTCTGTGATGAAGTGCTAGATTGAAGTAATAAATTAAAGATTCTCTTACAATGTGATTTTATTATTTTTATTGAACTATGTAGCACAATATTAATTTCTGAGTATTTATTAATTTATCTCATTTTGATCAGTTTATTTAAAATACAGGACATTATTTTCATTGAAATGTTAATAAACTTATATTTGCTATATATTGGTTTTTCTGTCCACAAGATTAATTTTTTTGTTGCTATTCAGAAAAATATCCGATTTATCAAAACGCATTTGTTAATTAAATATATTTTTCATTCTGTGGAATTTCTACGGGTTCTGCTAGTTAAGGAGTATTTCGCTAAAAAATTAGTTAAATTTTTAGGGCTGTATTCTATTTTTATTTAAAAAATTTTTTTTTTTTTATCTACAAATTTGTAATAACTTAAAAACTTTTGTAATTGAAAACCAATCAGTTTTATCTGCTTAGTGTTTAACCAAATAAGGTATAGTATTACTATCACTACTACTATGTGTTTGCGTGGATTATATCCATGTGATTTAATGCCTGCGTATTGGCAGTGTTATTGTTGTGCTAACTAAAGATGTTATAATCATAATTATCAAAGATTTTTTTCATAGAAAAAATAGCCATGTTGAAATGGTTAAAATTAATTCCTCAAAGAGGACAAATTTGCACCACTTCTATGTCTCTTTATGGAAGAGTAAAATCCGTAGATAATGATGCTAAACCTCATGTCTAGAATCCTTCTAATTTTTTATCAAAATCCGTTGCATGATTGTGATTCTAGAAGATGTCTGAATTGTAAAACTTAAACTATCTTAATAAGAAACTATTGCTAAAAGCCTTTGAATACAAACTTAAATTTGAGGAATTTTGAATAATTGATACCTACTACATGTTGTTGGAATTTCACAAAAATTGAAGGTATCTGAATGTTAAAATTTTCTCTAAGGCTTCCACCCTCATTTTGTCCTCCTGTCATGAAACTAAATTAAACAAAATATAACCCACATTACAACCCTTTATGTTTAATAGCTGTAGCAGAATTTCTAATGACAGTTAATTATTTTAGTAATTAATTTTATACATACAAACATGTAAAGATGACTGTTTGTAGAGATTTTGTTTTATTTTGCATCTTTTAAAAAAAAAGAAGTTTTTTTTTTAATCCGTGGGATCATGATGCACCCACTTTTTGTATATTTGTTTACAAAAACAATTATATACTTCTACATAATAAAGTTATTTTTAATTATTAAGAGATTTCATCCTTTCATCCTACAAAATAAATATTTGGTTTTGATACATTCATTTTCTTTCTTTTTGTTATTATTCAAGCAACGTTGGTACATGTTATTAGTAATAAAAAAAACATTTTTTAGCAGTGGAATTTAGGCGATTCCAGAATGCTGAAGCTGATTACTGCTGTGCTCTTTCAGCTTTTTATGCATACGCAGCATCTCTGGTTTTTCTTTTTGCACCTTGATTATTGTTGAATGGATGTCGGTAGCAGATTTCTAATTAACTGCAACGGACATTGAGAAAAGCAAAGATTTACCCAAAGTATTGTTCAAAAATTGAATCAAAATAATTTGAAAAAAAAAAAAAAAAAGAAGCAAATTTTAAAGCATGGAATTTGCTAGAGAAATTTATTGCCCTCAAGTCGACTTAAAAAAGAAAAAGTGCTCTTTGTATTTTAGGGGAGAAGTGTGCCTTTTTTGCTACAAATGGCGTTCTATTGTCACTTTGTGGTGTAGCTGAATAAACTGGAGAAACATTGACAAATATTTGATTTTCAGGGATTTTTTTTAGGAAAATAAATAAACTATATTTGAAACTTTGTAGAATAACATTCTGCCTGAGAAAAAGATGTTGAAATGAATTTGTATTTCATCTCTTTTCTCTTCATGCAACACATGTCCTCAACCCTCACAAGATGTGTTCAATGAAAATATGCATGTGAACTATATCTTTTACCACGCATTATTAATGGTTTTGTTTAATCCTCATCAGTTTCTACAATAACAATACATGTTTTTATTGATCTTTTACATCTTGTGAGGGTTGAGGGTATGCGTTGCATGAAGAGAAATGTTGTGAGAATGATATGTTGGATCTGTGATGTGAATTTTATAAACAAGCCTAGTTCTGATGACCTCAGAGGAAAATGAATTCTGGACTGTATAGAGATATGTACAAAACATCATGGTCATGCCATTCACTCTCGGTCAGTTGGGCTGACTCTTTCCCACACAAGTTCACATTTCGAGCACTAGTTGACCAGGCACAGCGATTCAAACTTGCTTCTGCTCGGAGTGCAAGCCATTCGCGGTTTCAGTGATGGACTTAAGGGTGAAGGCCCAGTATCCTGCTTCACTGTCCTGAACCAGGTTTTGAGTTGGCCACCTCAACTTTTCTTTCAGCCTGGTGGTGGTGCTGTGTTGAGGACTCCACGTATGAAGTCCTCTGGGTGTTGTCGAAGGACATGGCCAAACTAATGAAGATGTCTGGCAAAGAGAGATTTTTGGAGGGAGTGCAAATTGTATTGTTTGAGATAAACTGTTGCGAATGGACACGTAGGATGTAGGGAAGGCAATGATGGTTAAATACCTCGAGTTTGTGTGGGTCACTTGCCCACATAGGCCAAGACTTACTGCCCTAAAGGATAACGATGTGGATGGGGGGCTTTGTAGATTTTGATTTTTGTGTTCGATCTTATTTCTTTTCAAGACCAGAGCTGCGATCAAAGTTCACAGAAGGTGGTGCACGCATTTCTGATGTGACTAAGGATGTTTTCTTCCTTGCATTTGCAGAACCCAAGACTTTGATGGTAAGAGCACATTAAAAGAATGGGTGAGTTGTTGGGTCAGTGGATATAGAACAGTTGAGGTAACTGGTCCAATTCTAAGGAGAACATGGGAGGAAATGATAAAAGTGGACTTTACAAATGGTTTCTGATCTGTTTCAAGAGACAATGGATACCCCCTGTAAGAGTGCTTGCACATGTAATTGTGAAGCAAGGGTTGCACAATCTCAATAACATCTCTCCTGAATCGACACTGGTTGATTCCAGTGACAAGGAAAAGTTCAGGACAAGAAATAATGCTAATATAAAGAGAGCGCACATGCAGCAATTGGTATTCCTAAATGGTCACCCATTTTAGTGTCGACTAGACTTAAGGATGCTTAACTAACAGGAACTGGTGTGTCGGCATGATCATACTGTATATAACTGATTGATAGACTTGAAAGATGTGTCCAGAGATATGTTGGTTTGGAAGTCAATTTTATAAAGCTGTCCAACACATGCCAACATGTAAAATGGACTTTTAACTGATGATGATGATTCTCAGGTATGAGTCAAAGTTTATTCAAATGTATTTTCAAATATAGTTGTCTTGATTTCCTTAAAAAAATCTCTGAAACTTTTGTCAAACTTTTAATCGGAATCCTGTACCGTTAAGTGTAGAACAAAATGAATGTTAGCCAAAGTTGATTTTTCAGTTTTGATTTTGTTTGGAATTAAATTTTTTTTTTTTTTTTTTTTTTTTTTTTCATGTGATGATAGTTTTGCATTTCTTTGTTGTTTTTGTTGTTCTATACCCTTTTGTTTTCCGCATGGGTCATTTTAATTTTTTATTTTTGATGTTGTCTGCTTCTCACTTTCTTTAGTTTGAAATTAAACAACAAATAAACACAAAGCTCCCTCCACTTCTATCTGCTTCCTCTTTTTCTCTGCAAAATGTGAGGGTTTTTTTTGGGTTTTTTTTTTGTCTCATGTATTCAGGCGTGATATAGAACATAAGAGGGAGGGGTTAAATGGATACCGACACTGATTGATGAATTGGGCTTGCCAAGTCCAAATCCTGTCCACTCCATAACCCCACTTTAACTTACAGATGTTTGCAATCTTCACAAGGTCCCTTCTGTAAGTATCTGAATCTATAAAGAACCAAAAGGGGAAACAAATGCCAACGTAAGAATTGAATCGGTTAAATGTCGTACGATGTTGATACGTACGATTTACGTTTTTATCGGACACGTTTGGTTTAATGTTTATTTTTGATTTTTAATATTTATTATCTGGAACAGTCCTATTTCAACTACAGTTATGTATGTGACTTTGTAAAAATTGAATGGAGCAATCTTCAATAGTCATCAGCGTCATGGCTATCAAATTTGACAATCAAATTTTGATCTCTAGTTGAAGCATTTACCTCTCTCGACAAAACGCCGAGCTATGATAAAGTAAAACATGCACATATAAATGAACGATTTTATTCATTTTAGCAATCAAGTATTTTCAAAATCAAAAATCTTTGTACATTTTACTGATCTGTTTTGTTCACGGGGAACAAGCAATGTTTGTATGTCAACATTGTATATTTCCTTCTGTGGACTTGTTAGAAAAAAACAAAGTTCTTACAGAGAAAAATGCATTACAATATAATGTGGAAAATTCAGGAAGAAGCAAAGAAAACTTACACCTGCCTGCATTCTGTTGGCAGCCATCTTGCTTTACCATATTGGCTTATATTGTATAAGGATTTTTGTTTGGTTATGGATTACAAAAAAAAGCTAAAGTATATTTTAAACTAATTATATATTGTATGCTAATTGGGGTTAAAAGTTAGGACACTTTCAAGGTAGGTGATTACGAAACTAATGTTAGTAATATCGGACTTATTACTTTTGTATTCTCTTGGATGTTATCTTGTTTCTGGAGAAAAGCTATCATAGCATTAAGACACACACACACACACTTATATATATTAGTGAATAAATGACAAAAGACTATATTCCAAAGTTCATGATCTTTATAATTCTTTTAATTCAGTTGACATTTACAATTCTTGATGGTATCTGTTTCGTAGCGCAAAATCAATCACTCAATTATTATATCAATTAGTGAATCTATTTTGCCCTAATTGATATAATTAAGTGATTGATTTTGTGCTATGAAACAGATACTGTCAAGAATTGTAAATGTCAACTGAATTAAAGGAATAAATTATAAGATGGGCAACATGATGAATTTTTTAATATAGTCTTTCGTCATTTATTCACTATATTGCTCTGTAATTACATTGAGCTTAAATAAAGATTGGTATATATTATAAGGAAATAAAATATATTTCCACAGAAATAAATATCTTTTATTATTACAACTTCAAGTGTATTAACTAAGTTCATTACATATAGTTTCAATAGACAGGGTAAAAATTATCCGTCCATATCGTCTAATAATGATTCAAGTTAAAATAAAAAGGAAAAATATTGTTTTTTATTTTTATTTTAACTTTAATCATCTGACGATATGGATGGATAATTTTTATCCTGGCTATTGAAACAATATTTAATGAACTTAGTTAATACACTTGAAGTTGTAAGAATATAAAAAAGCATATTTGGCTCTGCTAATGCATTGAGCACTCTTTATCCTTGTTTTTTACCACATATACCTCTTTATATATCTATCAAATTAACTTCTAAACTATGGCCAAATCTTTATCTCTTTTTCCCTCCAATCCATTTTCATCATTTTTCACCATGATTTCTTTCTCCTCTGAACTGGACCTGCTACATCAACTGGTTTACTTTTAGTAACCAAAAAAAATCTCATGCATTTTTTTTTTCAATGCGGCCATAACCATCAAAGTCTCCTGTTCTGCAGACATCCTTTTATACCATCTAGATTTAATCTTTCCTCTGAGGTCATCAGATCAAAGCCTGTTTTTAACGCTCACAATCCACATCTATTGTATCGTCCTCATAATTTCTCTCCATACAGCGCATGTTCAACTCCCACTGGCCAGTGGTGAAGCCCTAGCTTGCGGGCTTTGGGGAGTGTGGAGCCACCCTTTAATTACCATTTCTCCCAGGTTCACTCTGACCCGGAGTGGTAGTACCTGTTAGGGTCCCAACTATGGGTTAAATAGAAACTGATTTGAAAACAACAAATATATTCTATTAAAAAATTTTTCTTCAAAATCTTTGGATTCGGCATTAAATAACCTGAAAAGGGTTGATATGCCGTAAAACAACCAACCAACCCACTGGCCAGTATAATCTTTATTTATAAAAACGTGTACAAAATCGTAGGCCAGTGTCGAGTTTTTCTACCACACTTGGGGTTTGCCAGTGGCTACCTGGTTGCACCAGGGTATCATTACACTCTTCAACATATCCAGAGACACTTTGGTGTTGGCTTTCAAGCCCACTTCGAAAATGTGAGGTGGCATGGTGTGCCTCTCACCAAAGACCATAAC
Source organism: Euprymna scolopes (assembly GCF_053919585.1). Taxonomy (NCBI): domain Eukaryota; kingdom Metazoa; phylum Mollusca; class Cephalopoda; order Sepiida; family Sepiolidae; genus Euprymna; species Euprymna scolopes. The sequence goes on along the minus strand of NC_136518.1, from coordinate 5,364,518 downwards.
TGTGGCCAGAAACCTTTTTTTTCATCACCCTGAGCATGTCCCTGTTGTCCAGGCAATCCAGCGATGCATTTTGAGGGTGCTAGCAATTGTCCTGTTGTCATAACTTGGATTGGTAGAGAACATGAGTTGTACGGCAGCGCATTTCTGATCTCGTTCGTTGAACATTGTGCCAATTTCAGGCATAATAGAAGGTTCATATCACTCTTGGGATTTGTATACATCTGGCCTATTAGTCTCCAGCAAAAAAAAGAAAACCGGTTTTCATCAAATGGAAATGGAATCGTTTTTTTCTAGGGTGACAGTTTCATCATTCCACCCTGTATTTAGGCAGCATTCTTTCTTTTAAGTATATTTTATTCAATAAAATATTTTGTATCTAATTCTAACTTGGATCCTTTTCATCTTCCGAATTTCTTTACTTTTGTTTTCGATTCTAGCTGATGGCACCTAATTCATTTTTTTTTTAACTCTTAAAAACCACTGCTATATATTGGGTACACTACAATAATCAGTAGAGAATTAGCTTTTTAATAATAAATACGAAATCTGCATGAATTAAAATATATTTAAGCATATTTTAAGACTGGGTAATGTTGGGCACCCTGCTAGTATATTAAAGAAAAAGGTTTAGAGAAAAGTTAGATTTAAACAATATATATGAGAATGTTATGTTTTATCCTATGATTGGGTTTAATAGAGAAATATCGATTAAGGGAAAACAGTTATATAAGTTTGCGAAAATATATTAAAAGCTAGAACAATAAAAAGGGGATGGAATAGGTAGATTAAAATAGTAGCTAAAAAGCTAGGTAAAGTTAAGGGAAATAGAACATACTATTAAGATAAGGAAGAGGATGAGGTGGTGTATCAGGAATTGGGCATATTTAAACTTTCTTTTATGTTTACAATAAGAGATAATTTCGTTTTTGGAATTTATAACATTATCTTTAGAAGGGGATATTATTAAGACAGTTAAAAAAATGCAGAGTTGGCAGAATTTAGAACCGGAAGTATTTTTTTTTAATTTTTTTTTTTTTAATTTTTTTTTTTTATTTATTTTTTATTTTTTTAGATTTAAGATATATTATTAGAATTAAGGTTCTTAACGAGGGTGGTTAAACAAGTTCCATTGCCCCTTTTAAATGAATATCAGTGAGAGGGAATGCATGTTTTGATGGGAAAAAACAATGTTCCAACATAGGTGGAAAGAGTATCAATCGGAAGGTAGTATGGAGTGCAGAAAGTCTAGTTTCATTATGTGTATTGACTGATTTGTAAGATTTACTGGAGGGATATATTGGTTGAGGGATTCCGAAAGTAGACTATTATTTAACATCGTATGCGGGGGTGGGGAGTAATACTTTCTCTAAAGTTTATAGTTGATAAAGGAGAGTATTGTGTGTGTGTATTTTCTCCAAATTTAAAAATTTTATTTTCTGCTTAACAGAAACAGGCTTTCTATCTATTAGGGTTTGTTCTCCATTCAAGACCTCACCTATCGTTTCATTAGCTCGCAACATATATTAGTGTTGGGACGATTTATCGGGAATCAGAAAAATCAGAACTTTTAGAGTTATCGGTGTCGGAAAAATTTGTACCGACTTTCCAATGCCAAAAACGATTCTTTTGTCTTTTTACTTGATTTTGTTAAAAGCAAAACCTTCCACGGCTGGTAGTAATGATAAAATAATAAATATTGAGTTGACACTGATAGTAAAACTAAAATCTATAGATCGACCCCCACAAGTGTTTTTACATTTGAGAAAATATCCGTACATTTAACATGTTTTTATGATAATTGGGAAAATATAACTTCAGTAAAATATTTAAAGAATTGGGAATTTAGTAAGGATTTAGTAATTGTATCGAAATCAAGAAAAATATTGGAACTATCCATCACTAATATATATATATATATATTAAAGGAAGACATATTTTATAACCTGTGAATAGGTTAGCTAAATTAATATTAATCAAGAGTAGGTAACTAGATCTAATATCTGGAACATTTTTTATTCTTGTGCTTAAGGGAGGTGGTGTTTGATCAACGCTGCTGGGGAACCATGATTTAATATACTATTTTGTTTTTAAATCCCCGAAACAGTGTTTCATGGTAAACAACTGATGATCTCTTAAATTGAGATTAGGACTATTGTGAATTTGAGAGATCAAGTTGATGCATTGATTGCAGGTGATTAAATGACTTCTGGACTAAATAATTTTCCAATGAATGATATAAAAATATAAAAAGTAAATAAGTTTTTTTTTTTATATAGTTTTAAAGGTTAAAAACTTCTAAGGTTATATAATTTTGAGTGAATATAAAATTTATACTCTTTATAAAATAGTTAAAGTTGTTAAGAATAATAAGCTCAAGAAAGATGTATTATCATCTTGGGAGCGTATATTCTGTAAATTTAAGTAAAAAGAAAAAAATTATGATTGTGGACTGATTTTTTTTTTTTTTTTTTTTTTTTTTTTTTTTTTATAGCTATAATCTAAACATACACATAAACTCTAGTTGTATTGTACACTACTAAGCTGTTGCATAAACTTCAAAGAAATTTATTTTTATAATTGTGTTCTATATATCAGTTACCCCCCCCCTCCCTCTTTTTCAGGGCTGCATGTTAGCACAAACTCCGGGTTGACTGTGCATGGCTTTAGCTATCAAGAAAAAAAGCTCCTCACCCCTCTCCTCTTCCCCCCCCTCCCCAAACTCGACCTGCTGCAACTGCATCGCCGTGTTCATTTCTGTTTGTCAGCGCTTTTGGTTTTCGTGGCTTAATGTTTTTGCGTTTGTGTGCACACTATTGCTATCCGTCTGCTCGTAAAGTAGCATTTCCTTGTCGTTTCCTGCTTGTGCTTAGACAAGAGCCACAGTGTGCATTTTTTTTATCCCCCCCCTTTTTTTTTGTGCCACCCATTTTTGCTTGCTGCACTCCGCGTAAAACCAAGGTGAACAAAATACAAACAAAAAAAAAAATTTGTCAAGCCAAAAAAAAAAAAAAAAAATAACCCACTAAAGAAAAAAATGTTTTCGTGTTAATTTATTTTTTATTTAAATAAATAAAAATATTTTTGTTATACAGGACTCTGAGAACCAACAAAAATTTATTAATTTATTTATTTATAACCCCCCCTTTATTTTCCCTTTTATTTGTTTGATTACTCTCTCTTGTATCCTGCTCTCTGGTGCTCTGATCTCCGTTGTCCGCTCTCTGGCGCTCTGGTCTCCGTTGTCCGCTCTGGTCTCCGTTGTCCGCGCTCTGGTCTCCGTTGTCCGCTCTCTGGCGCTCTGGTCTCTGTTTGTCCGCTCTCTGGCGCTCTGGTCTCTGTTTGTCCGCTCTCTGGCGCTCTGGTCTCTGTTTGTCCGCTCTCTGGCGCTCTGGTCTCTGTTTGTCCGCTCTCTGGCGCTCTGGTCTCTGTTTGTCCGCTCTCTGGCGCTCTGGTCTCTGTTTGTCCGCTCTCTGGCGCTCTGGTCTCTGTTTGTCCGCTCTCTGGCGCTCTGGTCTCTGTTTGTCCGCTCTCTGGCGCTCTGGTCTCCGTTTGTCCGCTCTCTGGCGCTCTGGTCTCCGTTTGTCCGCTCTCTGGCGCTCTGGTCTCCGTTTGTCCGCTCTCTGGCGCTCTGGTCTCCGTTTGTCCGCTCTCTGGCGCTCTGGTCTCCGTTTGTCCGCTCTCTGGCGCTCTGGTCTCCGTTTGTCCGCTCTCTGGCACTCTGGTCTCCGTTTGTCCACTCCCTTTTCTTAGTTGCTCCCTTTCTTTCCTGACTCGTACGCTACATTTTTGATTCCAGCAAATATATTTCATTATAAAACCTGTTTTAACCTAATTAGATTAAAAGCAGTTAAAGAAAAAAAAAAAATCTTTTTTAATACATTGATTGACTTCCCAGGGTCAATTTTTTAATTACCAAACTCAAAATCCTTAAATTAGACCAATTATTGAACCTCCTCTTCCTCCTCCCTTAAATTTATTTTCCCAGGTGACCTGAATGAAAGGTTTTCCTCATCTAATTAATTAGTTTCGTTTTCGTGATTTTTTTTTTTTCATAACAGATCTGCAGATTTTAATTCAGCCATTTTTGAAATACTGAGGATAGTTACATGTATATGCATTGAAAAGGAATACAATAATCTGTCCTGATTTGCACGGTCTATGGAAACACAACTATTCTTATTATTGTAAAATTTAAGTGTAGGATCATTCTCGTATATAAATTTAACATGAAATAATCCTTGGTTAACTGCCCTAAAATTTTAGAATGGCTTGTAAGTGGGGGCTCATTTTATGTTAAATTTATATGCAAAGTTTTCAAAGATATTTGCACATACTCGCACATAAGAATACTAGAATTTGATTGAACTGGAATATTTATCTACACTAGTGCACTTTTATTTGTTTTACCGACATAATCAAATTACGGATTTAAAATGGAGGTGGAACAATTTTTGTTTTCTTTTTTTTTTTTTTTTTGATTGGAAGACTTTGTCAGTTTAAAAATATGTTTTAATCTTTTTTTGTCATAATACTCGAAAACAGAATCCATTACTAACGATTACTTTATTGTCCAATTGTCTACTGTACACTCTTTAACGCTTATCCTCGAGCGGCCTCTTGGCTTTAATAAGTGATGTCTTTTGTAAAAAAAAAAAATAAATAAATAATTTTTTAAATTTGCAGACGTAAATATTTTAATGCAGTTAACAATGCTCATGAGACGATTTTTAACGTTTTATAATATATGAAAATCCGCTCTTGAGGGACAATGGCGTTCTGCACCTAGTTTGATGCACTACAGAAACTGCTTTGGATATATGGTTCAATTTTAGATTTGCAGCTTTGTTGGCAGTTGCTGTAGATGTTGTCAGCAACAGGGATAATCGGGGGCAGGGGCGGATAGTATTCTCTCTCACCTGCGAGTTCTGTTCTTTCCATAGTCGTTTTCTCTTTTCTGCTAATTTGATGTCATATTTGAGCTTTGTGATTGGATTTCTCTGACTGTGGTTGAATGCCACAAGTCTTCAGATCTCTGTTGCAGGTGTCCTTGTAGTGCAGAGTTTGTCTGGGTGGCCGTGTTCCAGAGTCAAGCTCGTCGTATAGGATGTCCTTTGGGATGCGACTGTCTTCTGTCCTGCACGCATGACCAAGCCAGCACAGGTGTCTCTGAATGAGTATGGCAAACCTGCTTGGCATGCCAGCCTGGGACAAGGCATTTGCAAGGGTTGTAAAAACTTAACATCATCTTCCCTAGTGTGGATATACATGCAACTGAGGATGTGATTTTCACGCACCCATGAAACTTTCTCTTCTGGGGGAAACCAGTTAAACCTGCTTAAGGATTAGTGCCACAGTTTCATTTCATTTCCTTTTTTTGTTTATTTGGACTAGAAGAAAATAAAGACCCCCAAAAGAAGCACAGATTTCGGTCGACATCAGTTTGAAATTGACCTTTGTTCACAAATTCGTAAACAAATCTAAAATGATTGACCTGTTCGGAATTCTGCAATTGTTTCGCCAATATTTGTGACCAAAATTTATTTATGTAGAATGCATTTTTCTTATATATTTACAAAAAATCTTTTTAATAAAACTATTTAAACTAAACTCTTTTAAATAAAGAAAAACCTGCTAAAGCAAAAAATTTTCTGACAGGCATTGTTCCAGATCATAATGTTCCATTTTGGAATGAACATGCTTCCCAAAATGAGGCACTCTTGGTTATTTTAATTAAAAAAAAATAAGTGACTTATATTACCAAACATTTTGTGCGGAAGAGGATTTTCTCTACATTAAAAAAAAAAACTGTAATAATTGAGAATTTAGGATGGTGATTGGAATTGCTATAAACGGTTTATTAAATTCATATTCAGTAACTTACCTCGTTTCCTCTAGTGGGTTTTGCTTTTTGTTTTTAAATGGTTTTATTAAAGTTTTGTGTGCATGTGTGTATATATATATAATTTTTCAAATACCTTTAGCCACTAATGTTTTATCCTATCGGGAATCATCAGTGCAGGTTGACACAATTATTGCTGGTCAGGAAATTTGAACCTGGCCACGAAGCCATCTCCGAGTCCATTAGCAAGGAACTAACCTCATGACCAACTTTAATTGCGAAAAATATCATTGAAATTTAAACATTTATTTTTAAATGTCGTCACATCCATCCAGAGTGATCTAATGATAATATCATGATCTGAGCCTGCAAGCTTAAGTGACTGACTTTCATTTCAACTATAAAGTGCTCAACCTACAGACATTAGTGTTTCATCCTTTCGGGAATCATCTGTGCAGGTGACATGATTACTGTCAGTCGGGAGATTCAATATATACATTCGAGATATATATATAAAATGAACTCTACATAAAAAAATAAATATTAGTCGCAAAAATCTGTTCAAAGCAGTGATTTTTTTTTTTTTTTTTTTTATGTCCAGGAGAAAACACATGGTACAAAATAGTTAAGTTTGTGTTCTCCGTGATATAAGCATTGTTTAAATTTTAAAATGAAATACGGATGTTATATGTTGTTATGCAAAAACAAAAAACAATCCACTAGAACATTACGGAAGTTACAGAGTTAGATTTAATTGAATGGCCGATATATTTTGATAAGAACAATAGAATAAAGGGTCAGGAGCACATAGACTTTGTCATTCATTTCCCAGACAACACCAGGTATTTTTGCTCTCATTCTTTTTAATAAAGAAATCGCTTTCCACCGACTAATATTACAATAGCTGATCAAATAAACTTACAAAATTATCAGTATGGTATGACTTTTTTTTTTTTTTTTTTTTAAATTTTTATCAGTTTGATTATGTATGCCAGATTGTAGCAGCATTCATCCTAGGTGGGTTGAACGAGCTTCCCCTGAAGGAGGAAGTTTCATGGTATTATCACGTTCACAAGCAGCTCACAGTCATATGTATTATCGTAGGGATATTAAAATAAAAAATAAAGATGAGGAAACAAAAATTAATTCCAGAAACAGGGCGTGGTTGTAGCGATCTAACTTGGAAACGGGATCCAGTTAGAATAAATCTTGAAGTATAGAAAAAAAAAATGAGACCAAGAAGGGAATAAGGACTCCAAACAACATGAGCCGAAGGACAAATTTCGGTGAACACCTGTATCTTTTACTTACATGTTGAGAATAAAGCATGATGTCTTCAGCAAATATATCCATCTCTGACACAATTTCATTATCATGGTTGCTCTTTATTGGTTCAAATTAGCGGTTGGGTTCTGGTCTTCAGTGGGTGTGGAAGTGACTGATGAGCCCTATCTTAGCCTTGCGTATCCTTTCTCAATGAGGCTGGGTTGTTCTGATTGGAAGGTCGAGTCGGACGATTTTGTCTTTCATCGACTTAAGAACCAAACCGTAGTTAGATTTGAGGGTTGGTGTTCTTTAGCAATAGATTGTTCAAGATTTGGGTCTCCCACGCGTTGCCGTTAATGTTGCATTTCTTCAGGTTGGCTTCCAGAAAATCTTTAACTCTTTTTATTTTTTTTTTTATAAAAAACTAGCATTTCAGTCCGGCGTTGCCCGGGTGTTTGGAGGTGTATGTTGAGCAAAAAAATAAAACAAAAAAAATGGTCAATTTTTTTTTAACTTTGACCCCTATTATGACCTCTTAACATTTATTGTTTTGGGCTCAAATCAAATTATAAAGTTAGATCCATGTCCAAGGAACCTATATCTAACATTTCAAGTGTTTATACCAAAAATTGTCGGAGGAGTTTGGTAGAGTTCTTAAAAGTCAAATCGTTGAACTTTGACCCCTTAACAGCCAAATTTCTGGACGTAAACCGATCACAAAGATTTTTCCAAATCTCAGTACCCTATATATCAAATTTCGAGTCTGTAGACTTAAAATTGATGGTTATTGCATAGGGAAATGTACACACACACACACACACGTGTGTGTGTGTGTGTATATATATAGATATATATATAGATAGATATATATAGATATATATATATATATAGATATAGATAGATATAGATATATATAGATATTCCCCAAACCGATTAACAATTGGTTCTCTTTATGTTTCAAGCATCCTGGGCTTAATGCATGACTATATTAGCAATTCAAATCTGGAAACTTTTGGAAGTCACTTTCTTATTGCCATCACTTTCGGGTCCATTTTGACTCACAGCTGTGGTGATACCTATCGCCTTTCAAAGGTTATTTATTGGTTATTTCTTTACAAAATCTCTGACAAGTTAGTCTACAAACAAATCTATTAGTTTATGCAATAGATTAATATTTGAAGATATTTTTTTTATGTTCTCACAAATTGCCACTTGTCAAGGCCCAAAGGCCACTCGAGGATAAGTGCTACCAAGTTTATCGACACTCTGAGGATTGGTAATAATGTTTGAGGCTGGGTAGAATTTGATTGAGAGGGCGGCTTAAAACGAATTTAGCATTGAATTTGGAAATAATCATGTTGTAGTCAGCTGGGAAGTGGATCCATGGTAGTGTGTTCCACAGATGAGCAGTTCTTTGGATTTGATATTAAATAATGTGAAAAAGGTTGAATTGCCATCAAAGAAAACGACTAAAACAAACCTTGATTCTCTTGCCAGCTAGCGGACAGAAACTTAATCAGGCGGTATACGTTCAAACGTCGGACTAATTTTGATGAAGTTACGATTTGGATTGTTTTTTTTTGTTTTTTTGTTTTTAGTTTCCTATTCCAACCCTTTGCTTTTTGCCTCGTGAATTTTTGATCTTGTCATCTGTTTTATAAATGGTGAAAAAAAAATGTTTCAAATTTAAATTGCATGAAAATCATGGTGAAAATAATATAAATTTGAAATATCATTTTCGGTTTGTCATATTTCAGTTATAAATAGCATTTTCGGTTATAGTCAACTTACACACTTTCTAATTTTCTGCGGAACACTACCAATGCAAATCAATTCCTTCACTTTTATTGTTCTTCACAATTTCTATTGTGAAGCGATTTATTGAAATAAAAAAAAAGAAGATATTATTGAAAAGTATAGAATAAAAATCAACAAAATTATTCAGATAATTAGTTTTTATTTGGACTTAATAATAACAAAATTTAAAGAAATAAGTTTTTTCATTAGAAATTTTGTAAGAAATATGTTTCTAAAATTATAAAAAAAATTTTTATTTATATAATGTTTATGAAAGTATAAAAATAAAATTATTGAAATCAAAATAAATAATTTATAGGCGTGGAAAAAAACAAAATTTGCTTTGTCACTGCTTCCGGTAGTGCTATGTCAGAAATTAGTAAGTACATTAGCTGACTCTAACCACATTTTCTTTCATCTGTTATGTTTCTGTTTGAAATAACCTTTTTAGTCGGTTGCACTAGCTTGAAAAAGCATATTTTTTCTGTCGCACTTAATTTTTAACAGTATTTCCTTTTTAATGGTGCACTTCTTCAGTTTTTAAGCAATTCCTACGTCAGTTGGAATAGCATTTTGGTCTGTCATGCTTAGGCTTGAAATAACATTTTTTGGGAGTCTGTTGCACTCAAGTTTGAAATAGAATTTTCTTGTGTTAATTTCTGATTTCGTCAATAAAAAAAAAATTATTTACCTCCTCCCCCTCTTTTTTTTTTTTTTTTTTTTTTTTTGTCATAAAAACACTTCAATAATGTGATGAAATTTGAAAATCTGACACATGAGCTACATTATAGAATGTTTTATCATTCCATTTTATAAACATTTCATATTATTTATTTCTTTATTGTTAATGTTTCTTGCTATTTTTCGAATCTCTCCCCTCTGGACAACTAACAGAATTTGCCTACTCCTCCACAAAACTCCTTCCAAAACGTCTGCCCTATCATGAATTCTACTTCCCACTCCAGCTCCACAACTCTTGTCCTTGGATCATCCTTCCCAGGTTGTCGATGGCTTTCAGTGTCGCCCACTCTTAAATTTATTGAAAATGACCATTGCATAAGTTTTATATCTTGGTATTATATATATATATATATATATATATATATATATATATATATATATATATGCAACATTTTTTCTCTTAGGCACATTTCATTAAATAAAATAAACGTTTTTTTTTGTCTATTAATTCTATTTTTTATCCTTTCCAACTTCCGAATACAGTCTTCACTTGATTCAGAAACTGGCTGATGTAATCGCCATATGTATCATAAGTCCGAGTATTTCCAATCCTTCTGGATTCATCGTCAGATAAATTAATCTAACTGGTTTGGAGCAATTTATATAAGTGTTTTTTAAAAAAAATTTTTTTTTTTTTTTTCTCCTTTCATTAGTTAATTATTTTAATAACTTTACAAACATTTCAGGATGTTATTATTATTGGTAAAGTTTATTTTATTGATAGTTTTTTTTTAGTTTTTATTAGTGATGCTTCTCGTATTTCACGTTTCCATTTATTATTGGTTTGTTCAAGTATTTATGTGTTGTCAACTAAAATCTTAAATTGGCAATTAGTCAAGTGGTTAATTATATCACTGTTTTGGGAGCGATGCATGGTTAATCTCCTTGACAAAGTGGTGGTAGTCAAACCTATGTATATGTTTTCACCTTTATTGTCGGAGAATCCAGAAGGATTGGAAAGTACTTGGACGTATGATAAATATGGTGATTACATCAGCCAGTTCCTGCCAGAAGTGAAGACTATTATTTGGAAGTTAGAAAAGATCTAAAATAGAACTAATAGAAAAAAAAGTCTATTTTATTTAATGAAGTGTGTGTGTGTGTGTGTGTGTGTGTGTGTGTGTGTGTGTGTGTGTGTGTGTGTTGGAACACTTAAATACGAGACAGCCAAGAAGTCACTACGGGATTTTTAGCTTGAATAGATTTTAATATCCTACCCTAATGGAATTTTAACATAGTATGATAAAGACAATTTTTTTTTTTTTTTTTTTTCAAAAATGAACAAATAAGAGTTGGCAATGTTAACTGGCCTTCAGGTCCCTCAGATTTTATTACTCCTGACCTTTTCTCCATTGTTCGCACAGGCTTGAAAAGTCCTTGAATTTGGACTTTTGTCTTGAAAAAGCCCTATTTCAATTATTACCTTAAAAATCCTTGAAAATATGAAAAATATCTTGAAAATTTCTTGAAAATCGTATTCTTTATGTCCATTAAAAATAAAATTGAAATAAATACTAAATTATTTTTTATAGTATGAATAAATATGCCATTAAAATATTTTTGAATATTGAAAATAAAATAAAAATACATTGTTCTGAAATTGCACTGTATTATGGATACAAGAGTTATGTCCCTTTATTACCAAACTACCTGATGGTTTTAGAGTGGGGGGGGGTCACTTATCTTTCTTTTTGTGTGTGTGTGGGGGGTTCAAATATCCACTTTTTTTTTTTTTTTTTCTCTCGCTCTCACTTATTGAATTTTTTGGGGAACGGACGTAAGGGGGAGAAGTAGTGGTGGCAGCCACCATAAATAAAACCGCCTCCACCCCTTCCAAAAACACTTTCCATCTATAAAAAATTGTGATAAATTGAAAACAAGGTTGGCCGAGCCGAAAAAAATGGACAAAACGGTAGCCATTTTGGTTGAAAATTTAAATGCCATAAAAAGTTGACATTAAATAAAAAGTATTTAAAATTACTTAAAAACACCAAAAAAATAATGCAGGTTGCAAAATAACTTTTATTGGCTATGCTAACATTATTTGTTCTATATTTGATTTTTTTTTTTTTTTTTTTTTTTTTTTTCGAATCATTGTGGATTGTAAAACAAACCCCAAATTTTGTTTTGAAAACTTGAATTTTGTCTGGGGAAGGCCATGAAAAATTTTGAAAAGTTTTTAAAATGTCCTTGAAAATAGGCATTTAAAATCTGTACGAACCCTGATCTCAAAGAAAAATTTTACATCCACAAACCTGAAACTCTACATAAATTAAACGAGCACACCATTAATGGCGTTAGGGAATTAAATTGTAAGTATATCAAATCCATTGCCAAGGTTGCTGGAAAAATGGTGGGATCCTTCTACTGCTCCAGTAGATATCTCACTCCCGATGCAGTTCTCTACCTGTATAAAAACCAGGTTCGGCCCACGATGGAGTGCTGTTACCACATCTGTACAGGAGCTGCTAGAAGCAGCTTATTTTGCCTTGACAGAGTTCAAAATATACTTCATAGCTTAGAGGGGGATGCCCTTTTCTCTTCCCTGCAACCTCTTTCCCACAGAGACGTTGTGAGCATGTCTCTACTTTATCATTTTCATGGCAAGTGCTCAGCTGAGCTTCAATCTATGGTCCTCCTTCGGTAAACTTTTACGAAAATACTCATCTAGCCAAAACCACTATCAATAATTTCCCCCACTCTTTATCTGTGCCTATACCTAAACGTAGATTCCATGAACAAAGCTTCTTTCTTAGAACTGCACGCCTGTGGAATTCCCTTCAGATTGTCTGTTTTCCAGCTGACTACAATCTGATTGTCTTCAAGTCCAACGTAAACAAGTTCTTGATGAACCATCTCCCTAAGTAATCCAATTTACAAAATTCCCACTACTTATGTTTACTACGCTATAATCACATTGACTAATGTATACCCATTAACCCTTATCCTCGAGTGGCCTCTGGGCCTTGATAAGTGGTGATTCCTATATATAAAAAAAAAAAATCTTGAAATCCATTATGGATAAAAGAACACAAATTTTTGAAGTTGAAAATGGAAACCATTAAAAAGATGTTACTTTTTAATAAATTTTTTCATTTGTGTCTGTGTTTTTTTTGCAAACAAAAATCTCCATTGTGTTCGTCATATTATGTTAAAAAGTTTAAGCCTCCATATAAAAAATAATGAATCTATTCAAGCTAAAAAAAACCCTGACTTCTTGCTTGCCCTCTACAGTATATTTATTTGAAAAAATTTGATTTGATATAATAATAATCTATATAATAAAGTAAAGTTGGTTTATTTCTCAACTTCTGTCATTGATAGCTTCCGTCCTACAATATCAATATTTGATTATATATATATAATATATATATAAAACCAACTACACATAATGGACATTTTAGTTGTGAGAACGACAAGTTCTATTATCTTGTTCAATTTAAAATAAATTATTCTCCTTAAATTTACTGTGGTGTGTTAAGAAATAAAGACCATGTTTATAATCTTATTTCGTATTGTTGTGAGAATAGCGGCATTTGCTACTGTTAAAAAAAAAAAAAAAAAAAAAAAATATTTGCAAAGAAATTAAATCGATTTGCCTATTTTTGCTTGTTTTAACATGGATCGATGATAAAAAGAAAAAAGTCACTTGGAATGAAATAGTGGTATTTTAGGACAGAAGCAATTTAAAAATACAAACGAAGAAATGATTTGCTGAAATTTTATTATCTCCCTTGACTGATGTAAAAAAAAAAAAAAAGAAAAGTCAGCTTAATATTTTATAAGTGTTCAGATAATCAAAATTTATTATAGAACTTTGTCTGAAAAGAGATTTGGCACCTTTTTATGTAAAAAAAAAAATCTGATGTTTTGAGTCATCTCTGGTTTGGAATTCATATTTGATTGACCATTTTTGAGAAATTGATGCTCATGTGATATCTCAACGAAACCTAAAGAAAAACTTGCGTTATATGTAACAGTCCTAGTTTTTACATGGAAACTCACACGGGGTGCACGGAAATAATATATAAATGCTTTGAATCGTTATAACTCCAATTTATTTTATTCTGATGCGCAAGAAAGATTGATAGAAGTGTGAATACAAATTTAAAGACGCTGAAGTTGACAAGAACATAGAAAATATCTTTTAATAAAGGTAAAAGCTACTTGGGAAAATTTCAGATTACTCTTAAAATGAACCGTAATACTAATCGCAACTGAACATACAAACACCCTAAAACACGTGTATTCATAGTTTTCAATCGATTTGCTTTGCAAGTCAAAATTGATAAATTGAACGACCAGTTTTGGCGATTTAAATGATGTATACATTATTTTGCGGGACACACACAATAATAGATTTAGCTTATCTTAACATTTTACTGCAGTTTCATAGAATATCCAGTTGTCAGAAGTACATTAATAAAATTAATAAGGTCTTTGAAAATATATATATATATATATATATATATATATATATATTACTAAGTATATTAAAACTCTTGTTAATTGGATAGCCCCTGAAATTGCAGTATAGTTTTATATGTCAAATTTACTCATTATTATTTGTACTCACTAGGAGTTCCCACACAGGTCATCATCAGTGATTACTCACTGACAGCAACCGTTGTATTCCATGGAGTCTGGGTGACAACTCTCCCCAGATTTCCACTACTCTCCACCTTTTTTGACAACCTTTGCTCTATCACAACAGCTGCTTATCATTGATTTTTCACTGGCAGTGATCATTGGTCTTCACTGAAATTTGGCTGGCAATAAATCTCCCCATGGTCCAAGTCTTCATCCCAACTTTTGCAGTGGAGGTCTGGTTAGTGCTCTCCCTCCTTAGTCCATCCATCCTCTTTGACCTTTCTCGATTTGATGTGGTGCCAGTCTGTGCCGACACTACATTTTTATTTTCGGAGTACGATGAATAATTATTACGTTTTATTCAGATATTGCTCTCTTTGTGTCGTCTTTTTTGATTTGAAGAAGTTGATGCAGCAATATATATATATATATATATATATATATATCTTATTTGTAGTATTCCGAATTTTATTGGGTTTATATAATTGAGAATTCGGTAACCATTCATATACCAATAAATTTTAAGTCAGAATGAGATGACTTAAATTTTCAGCTTCAAAATTACCATCTTTTGTAAGTGAGCATTCATATATTGTTTTAACAAAATCAAGACATTAAAGAATGGATTGATAGCAACAAATAAGTGTATTTCATCGTTCGTTACAATTGTTTCAAGACTATTTGGACAAATTCAAACTCTATATCGTTTGAAAATTTTCACAAGAACGGCCTATCATCAGACGCTTTGAAAAAAAAAACACTTTTACAATGAATATGAAATCCATTTCCCTTTTTAAGGAAAATTATGAGAAAATATTTAAAAAAGAAACAAAACCCCCATGTAAAGAAGAGATGTAGGTAAAATATTTTTTCATAATTTTCCTTAAAAGTGAAATGGATTCCATATTGTTTATTGTGAAAGTGTTTTTTCAAAACGTCTTATGATAGGTTGTTCTGGTGAAAATTTTTAAACTATATAGGGTTTGAATTTGTCCAAATAGTCTTGAAACAATTGTAACGAACGATGAAATACACTATTTGCTATCAATCCATTCTTTGATGTCTTGATTTTGTTAAAACAAATATATATATATATATGTGTGTGTGTGTGTATGCACACACATATATATATATATATATATATATATATATATATATATATATGGCCTAAACCAGAATATGACCCAACCTAAAAGCCAGGACACACACCAAGTGACAGTGCTGCAAGGTGAAAGATTAATAATTGTGAAATTATCAATTAAGTTTTCATAGGAGGAAACATAAAATCAATTTCTTATATATATATATATATATATATATATATATATATATATATATATATATAGGGTGCCCACAAAGTCTGGCTACATTATGTAGCCAGACTTTGTGGACACCCTGTATGTATGTATGTGTGTATATATGTATATATATATATATATATATATATATATATATATAATCTGTATCACACATATATATTTGTTTTAACAAAATCAAGACATCAAAGAATGGATCCTAAAAACAGACACCAAAATTTAACTAGCTTATTGAAGTAAATATAGTTCGTGAACCTTTTGTGAGGGAGTGGTTCCTTATTGATTATTAAACCCGCATGGAGGCCTCTCGGTGCGCAAAACTTCATTGATAAGGATATTTTTTTAAAATCTAAAAGATTGTTGGTATTTGTAAACATTTAAAAAAAAAATGTAAATTAAAAAATAATTTAGATTTTTATATTTGTAAATGTTGAATGAATAAAAGGCAATCGTTTCCGAAACGATCGTACATATTAATTTGATTTTGCTATGTTTCCCCAATGAAAACTTGATTAATAATTTCACAATTATTAATCTTTCGCCTTATATATATAATGGATACTCCTGTCGATTTCAATAGATGTGCAACAACTACTAAGCAGAAATCTATACAGATGATTAGTTTATTGTGGTTAGTGTTTTGTGTAGAACCATCCACATTTTTTGACCCAAATGCTCATCTCAGTCGGTGCAATTGCTGCCATACGAGAGAGTTGACACGAAACATCAAGTTTTACGTCAGTTTATATATTATATATGATTGTGTATGTATATATATATATATATATATATATATATATATATATGCATACATACATGATCATGTATGTATGTATGTATAACTGTTTTACTGTATCAGCCTGCGCCAGGCATGCTATACTATGAACCATCAATTTATGTCTATGGGTCAAAGATAGCGGTTGCCGCTAAGTTTGTATACTTAGGTAGCACACTAAGTCTGTCCAATGCCCTGGATGATGAGGTATCGTTACGGATCAGCAAAGCAAGTGATGCCTTCAGAAAGTTGGACAAGCATTTGTGGAGCTGTCGTGAAATCTCACTACCAACAAAAATCAAGGTATATGCCGCATGCGTTCTCTCTGTTCTTCTCTATGCTTGTGAGACTTGGACAACATACAGGAAACATTTGAGACATCTTGAGCGGTTTCACCAGATGTGCCTACGGTGAATCTTAGGTGTGGGCTGGCAAATGTATGTCAGTGATGTTGAGGTTCTTTAACGGACGCAATGTCTAAGCAGTGAAGCTCTATTATCAAACACAGACTGAGATGGAGTGGTCATGTGGTAAGGATGTCAGACAGTCGACTTCCCAAACAACTCCTTTATCGTGAACTTGCTGAGGGAAGGCGTCTGGCTCAAAAGCCTAAAATGAGGTTGAAGGATTATTTGAGGTTCACCTTAAAAAAAATGTGAGATGGATGAGAGAACATGGGAGAGTCTTGCTTTGGATCGTGGAGAGTGGAAAATGACCTTGCGGGGAGATGTGGGCAAGTTGGAGGCTGATCAAACCCAGTATGAACGAATGACACATGATATCCGGAAAGAGAATGTGCAGAAAGCAGTAGATGAGCTGGGGCGCCAAATTGGTTTGGAGTGTGAGGTGTGCAGGAGATTATGTCTGAGCAGAGCTGGGCTGATAAGCCACCAGACTGCTCATGAGCGCAATGGGCCACTAAAGTCTTATGTTGCCAGATCTAACTTGTGTCAACTGCGGGCAGGCGTGCCAAACGGCAGGTGGTTTGAAACGGCATTTGAATGTTCATAGAATTGACCGTCAAGCACATGCTGCTAGTGGCGCTCATGTCTGCACCATGAGTGTCAAAGAATGCCAGAGTTTGGCCGGGCTTAAAAGCCACTTTCGTGCGACTCATCACTGATTTGTCTTCATGTTTCAATTTTTTAATGTTATATCAAGTAATGGCAATATTCGAGAACGAATTTACTGCCATCATGTAAATATATACATATATATATATATATATTTATATATGATCATGTTATTGCTTTAGTACTTTGGTTAGTGTTTCTACGTAAACGTCCTTAAATCTATAATTATAATTTCTCAAGTTCTATTAACATGAATTCGTCATCAAGCTTTTCAAAATCTGTAGTTCTATTGATTTAAACTCCAAATGAATTTTTGCGATTCGGATGAGTGCTTACTATTGAATTGGACATCAGTTGATTTGCCTGAAGAAGGAATTCTTACACATTTTTGAGACCTTGATTAATGAATTCATGCCAGTGGTAGTGCTTGATAAATATTTGGCTCTTTTAATTTGTTGGCCGACTGCGATTCCTTTTTCCCCCATTTACAAATTTAACCAAATATTTCAGTATTTTCCTTCTAAAAAAAGTTGATCACATGATTTAAAAATTAAAATTATCCATTTCTTGGTAATTTTTTTTTTTTTTTTTTTTTTACTAAGTGTTGGCTTGAATATTTTTTTTCTTTTTTTGTGTTCCCATTTAAATGTTGAACGATTCTGTTTACTTGTTAACATGTCCGACCTTTTTATTATGGATCTGTTACCATTTGTCCGATGCCTTTTTGCGATCCAGCTTTTAATTTTTAAATTAATATAAAAGAAGTATCCCCCCCCCCCACACTACTTTTTCTTTTTTCTTATTTTCGTTTCATTTTTTTTCTTTTTCTTTCTTTCTCTTTTTTTCATTATAGGAACTTTTTTTTTTTTTTACAATAACCCCCACCATAAAAAAAAAGAAGAAAATTTTATAAATTTGGATGTGGATGCTCCAGTCTCTAAAAAAAAAATTAATCACAAGTAGTTTTATTTATATATTGTAATTTGACTTAGGACACCATATCATGAAAGGTTTTTCGTATATTCAACATTAGTTGGAAGGTTTGCTACTTTGCAAGAGTTTTTTTTTTTTGTCTATAACAAAAGTACTTAAAGATCATCTCAAAATAATTAGCTGAATTTTGGAAATAAAAGTTTACGACCACGTAGCAATTTTTCTTTAAAAACAAATAAAATTCGTTTGGAAACCAATTCGTCATCCAACTCTCTTCCTGATCTACATTAATGATCTTCCAAATCACATCCTTACATCATTCATAGACATTTATGCTGATGACACTACACTCTATGGCAGCACATCAAAGACCGTAAATGACCAAGTTCTCTCTGATTCTCTTTCCTCTGATCCTGAGCACATAGTACAATGGGGAAAGAGGTGGCTGGTTACTTTTAATGCATCTAAAACCAAGTTTCTAACTTTACATCATCAATGCTCTGGTACGCATCTGGCATCAATTAAAATGAACGGCACTTGTCTTGGGGAGGCTTCATGTTTTGACAAGTTTCTGGGCTTGGCCTTTACTCCCAATCTGAAATGAAATACATATATCAAATCCATTGCCGAGGTCGCTGGAAAAATGGTGGGATCCTTCTACCTCTTACTAGCGATAATTACATTGACTAATGTATACCCATTAATCTTTATCCTCGAGTGGCCTCCGAGCCTTGATAAGTGGTGATTCCTGTGTAAAAAAAAAAAAAAAAAAAAAAAAAAATAGCTTCTATCTCTACTTATAGATAAAACACAATTTGTCTGTGTTCATTCCTTATGGACTCCAAAACAGCTGGGCCGATTTTTCTGAAATTTCACACAAATGCACTTTGTGTCTGAGCATGTTCTTGGATAAGTTTTGTCTCAGAATAGGTTTGTTCAGCATCGAAAATCGAAAAACATTCGATTAAAGAAGGAACAGTCTAATTTTGACCTAAGTTAACACTCTTGTACAGCCTAACCTCACAAATGCATTTGAGAAGTTTTATTACCACACACGAGGAACAGCCCGGCATATAAAATCAACTGAAGGTTCTTTGATATGACAGGTGCATTCGAGATGAATGTTTCTGTTTAGAGCACAAATGAACCCTAATACTTGACTTTTGCATTTTAAAGTTTAATTCCAGCTGTTATATAAAAATAATTTTATAAAATCAACAGTAGATTCTCTACAGTGCAATATAAACTACAATGAATTGTGGACTAAGTCATGTTGAGGAGGTGTGTGACGCTTCCTTCTGGTGAATTGCGATAGCTCTTCAACTAGAACACGTAATCAATCGATTTAATTGAAAAATGGTTTCAACAATTTCGATAACAATAAAAGTATTGGAGGGTGGAACATTTATCGATTCTTATTTAATCCCGAACAACATCGGGTCTCCCTGCTAGTAAAGAAACAAATCTCATAAGAATAATAATCATCTGATTTTTTTTACTTGGAAGTCACCACTTATCAAGGCCTGAGGGTTACTTGAGGATAAGGGTTACTAAATGTAAGGTGATAATGAAGTAATGGTTAATGATGTAAATTAGGTAGAATTTGATTTATGGGGTCGGCTTAACAAGAATTTGTTTACATTGGATTTGAAGACGACCATGTTGCATTTAACCGGGAAGCTGGCCACAGGTGGGCAGTTCTGGGGAAAGAAGCTTTGTTCATGAAAGCTGTGTTTAGATTTAGGCAAAGAGTGGGGGAAATCATATATAGTGGTTGTAGCTTGTTGAGTGTTTTTTGTGAAAGTTTAGCAAGGGAGAACCATAGATTGGAGTTCAGTCGAGCACTTGCCATGAAAATAACAATGGAGCAGAGAGTAGCTCGCAACGTTTCTTCTGTGGGGAAAGAGGTTGCAGGGGAGAAAAAAAGGGCATCCACTATTATGTTTTGAAGCTGGTTTCAAACTCTATCAAGGCTGGATAAATGAAGCTAAATATTTTCTGAAAACTGAAAATATTCAGCAAATTTTCACTAATTGTCTTCGAAAACTGTTTCCATTAATAATTCAAATTCCTATCTCATCGTTTTGTAATTTCGGGATATGCTCATTACTGTGACATGACAATTAAGTAGATACGATTGGTTTTACTTGAAATTGAATATTTTGATGTTTGAATTTCACTACGATAACAAAGTACCAAATTTATTTTCTTTTAAATGTTC
Source organism: Euprymna scolopes (assembly GCF_053919585.1). Lineage (NCBI taxonomy): Eukaryota > Metazoa > Mollusca > Cephalopoda > Sepiida > Sepiolidae > Euprymna > Euprymna scolopes. The sequence continues at coordinate 5,343,967 of NC_136518.1, read as the reverse complement.
AACCAAGTTAACTTTTCACTTTCAATTTCCAAATGGTTTACAACTTTTTAAAACTCTAATCTCTCTTTAAAAGGGCACAACATTTGAATGCAAATTCTTAATGTTTTTCCAAAAAATAAAACAATATTGTGAAACACAACTGCTTGTTATATTAAAATCAAATCATTGAATTAAAAAAACAAACAAAAAACAAACAAATAAGTTAATTAAAAAATGTCCTTTTTGAAAACCAATATGCAAATTAGTTAATCTTGTGACTAACATGATAAGCACTATAAAGATAAAACGCATGGTAGATCATAAAATGTAATGCTATTAAGACGGGATGAATGAAAAAGACAGTTTAAAAAGGAAGACTGAGTTTTTTTTGGGTTTTTTGTATCCATGGTAAAAAGAAGGAAGGGAAAACATTCAATGGAAGTTTAAAAAAAAAAAAAAATTAACTAAATAAGGGTGGTAGAGTCAGAAAAATAATGGGGGACCGATTAATATGACTAGCGTTTGTATTCATTGTATAATGATAGATTCATTTTAGTCCCCCCCCCTCACCCCCCCCCCCCCCCCCCGATAGTTAGATTTTATTTTAGTCGTTTCTCTGTTGGAATTCATTTCCCTATACAAAAAAATAATTAAAACCCTCGACTCGGCTTTGAAAAGTGGAGGCGAAACCAGGTCGGCTGACTCTACCCTCTTAATCTTTTTTTTTTTTTTTCTTTTTTTTTTTTTTTAACCTCCATTAAATGTTTTCCCTCCGTCCTTTCTTTTTATCATGGATACAAAAAAAAAAAAATTCCGCCTTCCTTTTTTAACAACTATAATGTAAAAGACAGTATATAAAAAAGATGGTACGTCATTTGTGTAAGGTTGAATTAATTTGAAATTGAGCATTTTGACATTACCGTTAACATGAGAAAAAGGTTCAACTTTCATATTCATCCAGAAGAGTGCAACCATTTATTCTTCAAACGAAAACGTCATTGAAATATTTATTGGATAATCATAATTTAACGATGGATATTATGTCTTCTGTGTAAGCTTTTTTTTTTTTCCTCTCAGCTTCTAAGCAATCTGTCTAGAAATGTGTTTTTTTTCTCCGTTAGCTAAGATATGGCTTTGGTCCTGTGCAGTTCTAAGAGGTCCCTCCTCCCCCAGGCTTTACCATCTCCTTTTGAAGGAGCTTATTGCTAATCACCAGAGATGCCTCTACTGGGGAATGCCAATTTGATTGCCTAGGCATTTTTTGTAGGCCAGAGTGTTCTTCCTCTCGGGTGGTGGCTCATAGTCTCACTTTCTGACACTTATCACATCTCTCTGCTGTGGAAGGGAGATAAATTACATGTCTATTGTGTAAAATTGAGCAGACTTGAACTAGTGCAAGAAATAGTCCAACTTTTGCGTTTATTTGAGCTTACATTTTAAAGACGGAAACGAAAGTTTTATTGCATGTATTTGCATTTCAATTAGATTGGAGTATCCACATCCAAACATGAGCTAGTTTTAAAAAATAATGCAGCAAAAATAAAAAAATAAAAAAATAAAAAAATCTCCTGTAGTGATCATAAGGAATGCTCCTGCCTCCTCTTTTTTTTTTTTGTTTTTTTTTTCCTTCTCCCTTGTGTGTTGTTTGTATTTGCATGTGGCACCTCACCATTTTTTTTTTTTTTTTTGTTAATTGCTACTAGCATCATTACCCTAACACTGGCCGTTCACTGCTTAGTTTACAGGAGATGTGGGCCCGCATCCTACCCCCAGAGCACGCTGACATTGGGTGAGGTTCTTATTCCTGTTGACGACAGTTTTTCGTCAATTGTACTATTCCATGCCATAAAACACGTGTACACAAATGCTGACCATCGTATGCAACGAGAGAGAGAGAGAGAGAGAGAGAGAGAGAGACAGTTCTGTTCTCGGATTCTTGCAGACCACACGGTCCATATTCATCCCCCCCCCCAAAAAAATTCCATTGTACCTTCTTGCAAGCCAGATATCAACAGAATTGCGGTTTGACAGCAAACTTAGAAAATATTGGAGAGCGAGAGATACCTTTTCATTTTTCCATGTTTTTTTTATATTTCCGAGTTTTTGAGATGCGGATCAATAATTTCTATTCATTCAAACTACTATTCTCGTGTTGATTGTTATTTTTCACAACGTTTTGGCTGATATAACCTCCAATCTTCAAGTGCTTCTTTCAAATTTTGGAAGCTGTGACTACCCGTCTTTCCCCAAATGTTACCCTGCTAATAAAATTCACAATCCATTTTTTCAATCAAACCATATTTGGTACGAATAAACTTCTGCTATGCTGACTTGCCCACCAAGTTTTAGTCATAAATGTCCAACAATCTTTTTAGTGCCGTTCGATGGCAGGTGGGTACACTTTAGTGATCGTCTCATTAGTGTGTGTGTGATCCTAAACGGGTTTCACACTTGTCAAACTGCAGATTCTCATGTCCGACTATTAAGGTTTCCAAGTTGGGAAAGATACATCTGAAGAAGGTCAGCAGTTAATTCAGCCGAAATGTGAATATACCAACCAAGATAGTGAGCTGAGTAATCAAAATATTGTTTCGTTCCCCTTTTGTTTTCGTCCTGTAAAGAAAGATTAAAGGCGCAACTACTTGTGCGGTTGCTCCTTGATTGTTCCCCGACTGGATCATCTGGTTTCTGCTCTAGATCTCGCTCACCATTCTCTCTCTCTCTCTCTCAAAATATTATTTATGTTGTTTCTACAAATTTATCTTTATGTAAATGTTGGTGGGTATGGTGTTTGGAAAAAAAAAAAAAAAAATCGGGTTCCTTTTTTGTAAATTGTCACTGAAGGTTTATCAGCGGAGTGATGTGAGACGAAACGTACAAATATCTTAAGAATACGACAAATACATACACAATGGGATTTTTTACAGCAGATCTATGTACGACTAGCTATACCTACCCCGCATAGCCTGGATTCATTAATGCCATTATAATTAAGATTTTTAAATTACGAGCGTCGTTACAAAAGTAATACATCCTGTTTTTCAACTAAAAAACAAAAAAAAAGTTGATAAGCTACGAGGACGGACAGGAGTCATAACATTAAAGCAGGACACTTTTTTTTTTTTTTTTTCTTTTACATGGAGGTCACCACTTATCAAGGCACAAAAGCCACTCAGGGATAAGGGTTTTGTGCTCCAGAATTTATTTTTCTACATAGTCACCACCATTCTCAACCTGCTTTTGCCAACAGTGGGGTGGTGACTGCATGGGCGTCCAGAACGCATTTTGTCACTCGCATCTCTGTCACCACTCTGAAATCGACGAACCCATCTTCTAACTGTGCCGACATAAACTGCATCAATTTCATAAGCGTTCGGTAGGTGCTGGTGAATGTTGATTGATTCGATTTTTTTATGCATGGAAGCATTCAATAATGTATCTCTGCTTCTGACACGCTCATGAGAGGGGATGCTTTCTTAGTCTCACACAGTCGACATCTGCAACAGAGAGATGAATCTTTCTGGTCATGAATGCACAAGTTTAGACATAACAATGCAATTTTAAATCCTCTCGGATTTAATAAAATCCGGAATGAAAAAAAAAAATAGAGGCATTATTTTATTTTATTTTATTTTTTTTTTTTTGGAACACCCCCTCAGGGCTCTATGGACAAACTTAACTTTAGTTGACCTTTGAAAACTAAATATTTTCGTTTACTAGCCAAATAGAAAAGTTACTAGCCAAACCCACATGATTTTTAGAATATGACATCTTCGTTCCGTGAGTATGTACATCGTCAACATTTTTCTGTGTTTTTTTAACAAGTATAATTGTAAATATACAAATTTTATGTTGATACATGAGACATTCTAATTTCTTCAGATATTTTTTAAACATCCTTCGTTAAAAAAAAAAACTTTTATTGTTTAAATAGTTTAACCATTTTTTTTTTTTCTTTTAAAATATCTTTTCAACCTTTTTTTTTTTTAATAAAAAAAAAAAAGGTTGAAAAGATATTTTTCGCTCAGTAGTGAGCTTTGAAAGAAATGCAATCACTGAAACATAAGCGTTTCATTATTTCTAGTTGCCACTTGGATAAAAAACCACTCGCAAATGCGACTGTTTCACTCGCAATATAGAGGCCTGCCCCTTGTAAAAATTAAAAGTGGAAGTCAAAGAGATAAGAGGGGTGTGGCTGGGGGGGGGGGGGCTAAAAATATGATGCAGGTAACAATGTTCTATATCTACCCCTCAAGCATTTTTAGCTCATTATTTAAAATTGTTTCACTTGCCAAAATAATTTTTTCACATGAAGAACGTTCTGAAAGGATTAAAAAAAGAAAAAATTGCTAGTCCAAATCAAATATCGATTTATTATACAAAAATATAAATATGGAGGTTTCCTGCATTGCTATAACCTTCCTATACTCCTCCATATTTATTTACAAGGAATGCTTCAAGCAAACTACTTCCGTCTTTATATATTTTATTTTTTTTATTATTTATAAAACAGTCATCTATGTACATGCATGTTTCGAGGTAACTACCTCTCTTCAGTGTAGCTTGACTGTGTCTAGGAATCGAACTCCAGACCATGTGTAAATCTAAGTTTATAAAAATAAACAGTAAAATCATCTAGGAGCTCATGGCGTAAGAAGAGTTAAACATGTCGGAAGATGATACACATGGTCTGGAGTTTGATTCTTAGATACAGTCAAGCTATACTGAAGATGCATATACGTAGATTACTGTTTTAAAAAAATTAGTATATACGTCCAAATAAATTATGGGTGATTTTCTAAGTAAAAATGAGCTTTGAGGCAAAGCCGCTATTTATAACCGTATTTATCTTTTTTTTTTTTTTAAATCAGCAAGAAATATATATATATATATAAGAGGGAATTAGACCTAGAGTCTAAAGAGCAGAGTTTATTTTGATGTATTAGTAAATATATTAATACTTTTAAAAGAAAACAGTGCCCATTGTACTTATATATATATATATATATATAAGCTCAATAGGTATAGGTATCCTAGAGCTATATAAATATGGAGTAAAACGATTTATAATTGTGAATTAAAGATCAGTGTTTGTTTGTTTTTCCTTTTGAAACTGATTTTTAATTCGCAATTATGAATCGTTTACGACTGCTAATATGAAACGTTTATATAATATTCCATTTGTTTATTCCTTAGTCCATACGTTACGCTTTGAAAAAAGACAAATGCAATTATTGAAGGCCAAACTGCTTCAAAAGAAGCCAGATTATTGAAATTTGACTGTAAAAAAGGTCAATCTGGCAACTTAGACAAGAATAGGAGCAAATAAAAAAAAAAAAAGTCTTCCAAAAGTTGCTGGACTGAAGGAGTAAATTAAAGATTATCTCTTACAATGTGGTTTTATTTGTATTGAACTATGTAGCACAATATTATTTTCTGGGTATTTATTAGTACTTAATTAATTACATTTGGGTTAATTTTTTTTTTATTTCAAATACAATGGATACTATTTTCAACAAAATTTTAATAAACTCCTATTTGCTGTGTTACTGGTTTTTCTGTGCAAAAAATTTTTTTTTGCGCAGAAAAATATCAACTGCATGAAAACATGGATGTATAATTTTGGTAGGTTTAATTTCGTACCTATTTTTTAAATAAAAAAAAAAAAAAAAAAAAATGTTGAAGAGCTATGAAGACGGGAGTGGTACCATTAAAACGAGCAAACTTTTGTGTCCCAGAATTTATTTTTCTACATAGTCACCAAAATTCTCAATCCACTTTTGCCGATCTCTTTTGATGCCGCGGTCATAAAAGTTTGTAGCGCATTTTCTTACTCGCATCTCTGTTGGCACTCTGAAATCAACGAACCTATCTCATAACCGTACTGACATAAATTACATTGGCTTTGTAAACGTTCAAGAAGCACAGGTGAATGTTGATTGGTTAGATATTTTTTTTCTGCGTGAAGGAATGCAATAACGCGTCTCTGCTTTTAGCGCGTGTTTATAACACGTTGCTTTCTTCTCCATACTGTCAATATCTGCAAGAGATGAAATTTTCAGTTCATAAATGCATAAGTGCAGTCATGATAACAATGCAATTTGCAGTCTCCTCTGATTGATTCAGGTAGAATAAAAAATAGGAAGCATTACTATTGCAACACTCCGCTGATAAATAATCATTTAAAGGTTTTCTCAACAATTTACAAAAAAAAAAAATGAATTTGCTTTTTATTGGTAATTTTAAAAATTATATCTTTGTTTCTTTTTTTTCTTTTTAAAATGTTAGAGATTTTCACATTTTTGCAAGTATATTTTTTATTTAAAAACAAAAAAATGTATCCTTAAAATGTTTTTTTTTTCTTTAAAGTGTTAGATTTTCACATTTTTGCAAGTTTTTTTTTTTTTTAAAAAAAACAAATATATCCTTAAATTTTTTTTTTTTTTTTTTTTTTTTTTTTTTTTTTTTTAAGTATTGAATTTTCACATTTTTGCAAGTTTATTTTTTTTTTTAAAAAACAAATATATCCTTTAAAAATTTTTTTTTTTTTTTTTGAAGTATTGGATTTTCACATTTTTGCAAGTTTATTTAAAAAAAAAACAAAAAAAAAAGCTTGTTTTTACTATTCACAATATTGTATTGTCCATGTAACTGATAAAAGGTTTTGCTTTTGTGTATTCTTGTGAAATTGGAAAATCTTTTTGTTTAGTTTTTCTGCAGTTGTGGTTAATGGTTTCAGCATCAATTATGCCCAGGATAGCATCTAGTTATTTTCATCAATTTTCTATTATTGTCAGACACAAAGTAAATCTTATTGTAGGTGAAACAAACTAATTGAGGTAAAACTTATATATATAAGTATGGAAATTAAAGTTTCCTTAAAGTAAAAGATAAATATGCAAGTAAAGTTTTACAAAAAAAAAAAAAATTTAAACTAATTCGCACTCTCTAAATGTGTCTTAGATTTATATTTAAGTAACAAACATTAAGAACAAAAGATTTTTTTTTTTGTTTGTGTGTGTGAAAGACAATTTTTTATCATTTATCGGCACTGTTTTACAATCGTTCACTGTGCAGAGGGAGACAACACTTTTTTACTAAAGATTCTTCAATTTTTTCATGGCATAATTTAGGACGCTCAATGCAGCAATATTTTTTTATTAATTTAAAAAAAAAAAAAGCTGCGACTTTTTATGTAACAAATTTGATAACATTAATAATACAAATAATTTGATAACATTAATAATACAAATAATTTGATAACATTAATAATACAAATAATTTGATAACATTAATAATACAAATAATTTGATAACATTAATAATACAAATAATTTGATAACATTAATAATACAAATAATTTGATAACATTAATAATACAAATAATTTGATAACATTAATAATACAAATAATTTGATAACATTAATAATACAAATAATTTGATAACATTAATAATACAAATAATTTGATAACATTAATAATACAAATAATTTGATAACATTAATAATACAAATAATTTGATAACATTAATAATACAAATAATTTGATAACATTAATAATACAAATAATTTGATAACATTAATAATACAAATAATTTGATAACACTAATAATACAAATAATTTGATAACATTAATAATACAAATAATTTGATAACATTAATAATACAAATAATTTGATAACACTAATAATACAAATAATTTGATAACACTAATAATACAAATAATTTGATAACATTAATAATACAAATAATTTGATAACATTAATAATACAAATAATTTGATAACACTAATAATACAAATAATTTGATAACACTAATAATACAAATAATTTGATAACATTAATAATACAAATAATTTGATAACATTAATAATACAAATAATTTGATAACATTAATAATACAAATAATTTGATAACATTAATAATACAAATAATTTGATAACATTAATAATACAAATAATTTGATAACATTAATAATACAAATAATTTGATAACATTAATAATACAAATAATTTGATAACATTAATAATACAAATAATTTGATAACATTAATAATACAAATAATTTGATAACATTAATAATACAAATAATTTGATAACATTAATAATACAAATAATTTGATAACATTAATAATACAAATAATTTGATAACACTAATAATACAAATAATTTGATAACACTAATAATACAAATAATTTGATAACACTAATAATACAAATAATTTGATAACACTAATAATACAAATAATTTGATAACATAATAAAAAAAAAGCAAAAAAATCTTGGTATTGAGCGTCCTAAATTATACAATGAAAAAAATGAACAAATCTCTTAGTAAAAGTGAGTTGTCTTCCTCTGCACAGTGAACGATTATAAAACCGTTCCCATTTATTACTGAGATTAAGCCTCCTCTCCTTTGCTGATGAATATAAATTTGCCGAGATGATTATCGGAATTATTTTTCTGAAGTTTTTCTTTTTGAGATGAGGATTACTTATTTGGATGATTACATTATATGAACCGCAATAATAACACTAAGACGTGAGAACGACGGATTATTGAAGCCAGACATAAGTACGTTAATTTTTATCATATGAGTTCTATTTACAAAACAAAAACACTAATCTGTGACCCAACAATACCCCGGCTTCTTTAATTTCATTTGCAAAAATTCATAAAAGGACATATCTGTGAAGGGCGAACCTGAACGACAATTACCCCAGCCCCCTCTAAAAACGGCTTTCAAAATAAACGCTCATCAACCTCCCCATGCTAAGAACGGCTTTCGGAATAAACACTCCAACCTCCCCATGTAAAAAAAAAAATCCCCTCCCCCTCCATGCTAAGAACGCCTTTCAGAATAAACACTCCCCAACCTCCCTATGTTAAGAACAACTTTTGTTTTTTTTGCAATTTTTTTTGATTGGACACTAATATGGGGGGTGGGTCATTCTTGTTCACATCACGTCCGGCCTGTGAAGAAATGCTGTATAAAAATGTCTCTTATATTCTATCTTTATAAATAATGTGCAGTAAAGAAGTTTATTATTTTGTCATCTAATATATATATATATATATATATATATATATATATATATATATATACACACACACACATATATATAAAATGCCTTAAAAATATATGGAAAAACCCTAGGGACCCCTTTCACCAACAAACTCATCAGTAGTTAATCATGAATTATGAAGAGATGCAAAAAAAAAAAAAAATAAATCCAATGAAATTTTCACGCAAGAGTAATACTCGGGGATATACAAATGGGGGGAAAAAAAAGCGAATAGGAGTTTGTATAAAATGTATATACAATAATATAAAATGTATATACAATTGAGATAAGGGGGGGATATGTAAATGATTAAAATACATCTCTGAGTAAGTCCAATGATTTAACAAATTCTTTCTGTCGACAGGAAAAAGGTTTGCATGAAAAAAATCGAGACTAACTCAAATCTTTTAATGCTATGAAATCGTATTTGCCTATATTTTAAGTAAAAAATAAAAATTACGATTGTGAATTGATTCTGTCTTTTGGTCATTGAATGTATCTTACTAGCATATGTGCTCTGAAGTCGAAAATGTATCTTTATTGAGCTTGTTATTTGTAACAATTTGAACTATATTTTAAGGAATGTCTTTCAAAAATATATTGTTATATAAATTCAAATCTGAACTGAGCCAATCAAGACTACTAATCTTGAACACAAGACTAAACTCAAAATACTTTGAGAAAGTGCCTAATAACAATAATAATCACGAAACGTCTACTAATAAATTCTTGACATTGTAACATTATCTATGTCTACCTTTAAACAGATGAACCAAAGTGATGGTATATTGTGATTTTATTCTAAGTTTCAAAGCAAAGCGAAGCTAACACGTTTCTAGAAAGCTAAAAATTGTATTAGCTTGGTGCAAAAATGTCGTTTTTTGATGTTAACTTCAAAAGATCATAACTCCTTTCATAATAAACTTTATTAACCAAAATAAGAACCATTAGAATCAGCACATTTTTGCTAATGAGAAACCAGTTTATTTATCTCATCAGAGTTCATTGAAGGCCAATTTGGTATCATCTCGGCTTTTGAAGCGTTTTTCACACAGGAAGTTTTCGAGATACTTGAAAAAGTGATAGTCAGTGGGCAAGAGATCCGGTGAATTTGGCGGATGAGGCAGTCTCAAAGACCAATTCATTCAGCTTCTGAAGTTGAGCAACGTGCGGGTGAGTGTTGTCATGGAAGATAATTGGTCCGTTCATATTGGGTACATACATTTGAGCTTCTGGTGCATTTTGTCAATTTGTCGGCAGTACTTCTCTGCTGTAATTTTTTTGGCCGGATTCAAGAAGCTGTGATGGATGAGACCAGCTTCAGACCACCAGTCAGTCACCATTACCTTTTTTGTGCAATTTCGGCTTCGGGAAGTGTTGTGGAGCTTCTCCGTAATCCAACCACTGCACGGAACTCGCTGGTTGTTGTAGAAGATCCACTTGTTATCATGGCGAAAGACTGTCTAGTCCAATAGCAACTTCTCGTGTGGTTTTTGTGAGGATAGGCTTCAATTAAGGCTTTCAAATGTCCGTTATCAACTGCAGTCGATCGGCCGCAATTGTCTTCATCTTTGAGGCTGGCGTCACCATTGTGAAATTTCTTGAACCATCCTTGTGTCACACGTTAGTGGTTCCTGGGTCAAACACATTGGTATCACGAGCTGTCTTGGCAGCTTTTCGGCCTAGTTTGAGCTGGAACAAGAAAATTGTGTGCTGATTTGAATTTTGTCCATGCTGTCAAAAAGCCTGCAAAAAAATGATTGAAGAGATTGAGAACGGTAACGAATAAAACTATTTGATAGTGAAAAAATGTGCTTTAAAATAATATATAACATGGATATAAATATCAATGAATGAATTCAAACATCTATCTATATAAAAGGCAAAATTGCCGCGTGCGTTTTTGTATGTCCAGCTAAGGCTTTTTTCGCAGGGGTTCTCGGTGGGGTGGGGGAGGGTTACTATGTCTCAGAACTTTTTATATACTCCCTAGATTATAATATCTACGATTTGCAAAGGGACGTCATCTCTAGATTTATTTTGATCGACTTTTAGAAAATTCACGCTATTCTTTCCTCTCGTGTGTTTGTTGGTCTTTTTCGTATAAAAGTGAAACTAATCGAAAACAAAGGCAGCTCCCTGGCCTTTCGTGCCGTGATGTCCAGAAAGCAATTAGCTTTGATCAATGTCGGGGAAATCCCTCATATCAGACAATTGCTATTCATTTGGACACTCCCTTCTTGTGGGGAGTTGATTTTCCCCAACATCGTGGAGCGAAACAAAATGAAACAGCGGAAAGCTGAATTGGCCCCCAAACAACGTTCTTTTCTGCAAGTCAACTTTTTGATTTGGCATTGCTAAATTTGAACGCTTTTCACTTCCTATGGCTTTGTTGTAGCGTTGTGGTAAAAGTTCATGTTTTCTTTCGCTTTCTTTTCCACCTTTGGGTTCGCCACGGGTTCAAAACACTTTTTTCTTTTTTTTTTTCTTTTACACCTACAAACACCCGGGCAACGCCGGGTACCCCCCCCCCCCCCCGCTAGTCATATATGAGAGTAACACAGGTGAGAAAATGTTTTTGCACCAACCTAATAATTAAACGTAAGAATCAAACTTTGTACAAAATTTTTATGATTCATGTTCGAATGTTCGCATAAGGAAATTCATTAATCTACTAAAAACGTTGTTCAATTATGCGAAAATTAAAGTTGATACAAGATTCTGTCCAAAAGGCTGAGAATAAACACTAAAAAATACTTGTTTAATGAAAATATTCTTTTATGTAAAGATTTCAGAAAGTTTTTACTGTTGCTGCAGATTCATAAATGGGGAAATCGATATGTTTATACACCCAGTGAGTGGGGGCAGGAGTATCAAGTATTTTTCTAGCTATCATTATCAGTCTGTTTTGAATTTTTTTTTTTTTTTTTTTTTTTTTGGAAGAATTAATATATTTTTCTTTTTTTACCATTCTTCTCCATTTCCAATGTTTCAGCCGATGTAACTACCGACCTTCTCCAGTAGATTAGATAAGTTTAACGTTATGCAGTGGTGTTGGTAGCTTTTTAATTTATTGAGTCCTCGGAGCCATGGATTTGATTTTAATTGGTTTTCTGAGAGGATTTTATTTATACTGCTTCCCTTCCTCAAAGAATTTCTCACATTATCTTATACCTGACTCCGGATTCTTTTTTTTTTTTTTTCTTTTTTTTTTTTTTTTTGCTTCTAAGAAAACATTGAAATACTTAAACTGTTTAGTTACAAAGAAAAACATGTGGGTTACTCAGGTTAACTGTTTTTACAGTTAGAGATGGGGTGAGGGTTTGGACATATATATATATATATATATACATGCATGCAAATCTATTTTCTATTGATATATAGAAGGCACTATGTCTATGTATGTGTCTGAGTTCGTTTCCTATGGACTCTGAAATAGCTAGACTGATTTAAAAAAAAAATTCACACAAATCTGCTTCATGTGTCTGGTTGTGTTCTTAGATAGATTTTGAATCGGAATGCCTCCTATAAGTATCAATAATTGCAAAAATAAATCCAATTAAAGAAGGAACAGTCTAATTTTGACCTTGATATTGGATTTGAATTTAAGCCATTATATAAAAATTCCATAAAATCGACAGTGTTTTCTACAGTGCAATGTAGACTACAATATATTGTGGATTGTCATTGACATTGAAGTTTTTTCCCAGTGCACCATGGTGGGTCCCTGATTAGAGCAAGCAATCAATTTGAGTGAAAAATGGTTGATTTCATTGATTTTGATGATAAAAGTATTAGAAGTGCGGATCTATTAAAATGTTTTTGATTAATAATGAGGGTATGGCCCCAATGATTTCCATCCATCCATAGCCCTTGAGCCTCGGGGGGGGGGGGGCATAGACCATCTACAACTTTTTGTTTTTGTAGTGAGGAGTTCTTTTTATAGGGTGAGGGTGCTGGCCCCATGCCCAACCTTCTCAGAAGGTACATACAGCGCCTCACCTTCCCAAATGGTCACTCATCTGATACTGGCCAGGCTCAACGTTGCTTAATTTTGGTGATTTGGCGAGAACCAGTGTGTCAACGTGATTGTGCCATACATCGTCAATGATTTGGACAATCTTATATATAATTATGGTTAGGACAACCAACCAATGAGAACTTTCCAACCTCAATATAAAAATATTGAATTTTGTTGATCCTTATTTAATCCCAGACAATACCAGGTCTCCTTTCTAGTTTCCTATAAAAATAAAAACAAAGCTATCAAGTATGTGTATGCAGTGTTGTCATATATGGAAGTGAAACCTGGTCAGTGAGGGTTGGGGACATGTGTTGCATGGAGAGAAATGATATGAAAATGATATGATAGATGTTTAGTGTGCATCTTAAAAACAGACCAAGTTCTGATGACCTCAGAGGAAGGTATGCAGATTTAGATGACCTACTTGGTATGGTCACATTAAAAGAATGCATGGTAGATCTTGGGTTTGTAGAATAGTTGGAGTAGCAGGTTCAGTTCAGAGGAAAGCCAAGACAAACATGGGAGGAAGGGATAAAAATGGACTTGAGAGATAAATGAAAAACCTTACCAAAAATACTAGGCCCTCGTTTGCACTAATTACCTTTATGGCTGCAAAACTTGGCTTATGCAGGCAAGTGACCTACACAGACTGGAGGTACTTGAGCTACACCGCATCTTCCATGTTTGCTGGTAACAGTTTATCCCCAGCAGTACAATTTGCAAATTTGCACTTGCTGCAAGATCCACTCCCCCAAAAATCTCTCCTGGCCAGACACCCTCATTTGTTTGGTCATCCCTTTCGACGGTGCACAAGTGACTTCATCCAAGAAGTCATTGATCGAGCACCACCACCTAACTGGAAGAAGCGTCGTGGTGGCAAACACAAAACCTGACTCAGGATAGTGAAGCAGGGAGCTGAACTGATTCTGGGCCCTCACCTTTATGGCATCGGTTGCTGGAAGAGCAAATGGTTTGTGCTCATAACGAAAACAACCTTGGATCGCTGTGCCTGGTCAGCCAGTAGTCACAACGTGGTAAACTTGTTAGAAAGAACTAACCTTACTGACACAGGGTGAATGCCGTAGCCATGACAATGATGACCAAAGATTAGTTTTGGAGCCAGTTATTTTAAGCCGTTTAACACATGCCTGCCTGTGAGATGGATATTAAATCGAATATGATAATTTAATCGATCAGCAGGACCCCCTTCACCTTTTAAGATTTTAATGTACTCCTTTAGCATTAATAAGCCATTTCATCCAATCAAATTGCCTGTTATCATCGAATGAACAGAAACATTTCATCCAATCAAATTGCCTGTTATCATCGAATGAACAGAAACATTTCATCCAATCAAATTGCCTGTTATCATCTAATGAACAGAAACATTTCATCCAATCAAATTGCCTGTTATCATCTAATGAACAGAAACATTTCATCCAATCAAATTGCCTGTTATCATCTAATGAACAGAAACATTTCATCCAATCAAATTGCCTGTTATCATCGAATGAACAGAAACATTTCATCCAATCAAATTGCCTGTTATCATCTAATGAACAGAAACATTTCATCCAATCAAATTGCCTGTTATCATCTAATGAACAGAAACATTTCATCCAATCAAATTGCCTGTTATCATCTAATGAACAGAAACATTTCATCCAATCAAATTGCCTGTTATCATCTAATGAACAGAAACATTTCATCCAATCAAATTGCCTGTTATCATCTAATGAACAGAAACATTTCATCCAATCAAATTGCCTGTTATCATCTAATGAACAGAAACATTTCATCCAATCAAATTGCCTGTTATCATCTAATGAACAGAAACATTTCATCCAATCAAATTGCCTGTTATCATCTAATGAACAGAAACATTTCATCCAATCAAATTGCCTGTTATCATCGAATGAACAGAAACATTTCATCCAATCAAATTGCCTGTTATCATCTAATGAACAGAAACATTTCATCCAATCAAATTGCCTGTTATCATCTAATGAACAGAAACAGCTTCTCTCTCTCTCATAAACACCCAAGTAGTTGGCTCATTGGATAGTAACATGTAGTTATGAAAGTGGTCTTAGTGGTGATGAAGCAGCCAAAGTTTTTGCGCCTTTCTTTGTGGCATAAATAATGGAACAAAATCGCCAGCTTGATGATGTCTTATTCGTTTACACGTTACATCAGCTTCTTGTCATCCACACATAGGATGGACCCACAAGGACGCAACTTTGAAAAAAGGTGTCTGAACACAGCTAACTTACGGGCCAAAGTGGGGGAGTTTTCTCTTTCTCCCCACTTTTCACTCAGGACTTCTACCCATGATCCAACTTCCTGCACACATAACTCTAGTTCTGCTCTTTACTTTTAATGAATTTTCTGATTTTTTCCTTGCTCTAACCTTTGATGAGAAATTACATTTTTAACATTTTTTTTTCTTGTTTTTATATATATAGATTTCAGTTCAAAATTCTGTATGGGTTTCTGAAATTCAAAAAAGATGTACCTGACAAATTTTTTGAGATTACATCGGTTGAAACATTGTGAATATAATAACTAGGGTTATGACAAGAGAATAACCTTATTGTTTTGTCTCTAGTATATATCCGACACAGATACAGTTAATCAATTAAGAACTACATTACTCTATATAAAAACATGTCAGATATTAACTGATATACACTAGAGAGTCAAAATAATGAAAAGAATATGCTGTTGTCATAGCCCTAATAATAAAGGCAAGAATAATAGTCCAAGCAAAACAAATTCTCAATCCTCATCTCAAAAAATTCCGAAATGGCTAATTATGAATAATAAATTCAATTTTTAGTTCTTCAATTTTTAGTTCTTCAAATATCTTTTCTTCTGATGTTTTTAAATGCTTTCTCGTAATCTTCATCACGAGGAATGGAGAAGTGCTGTCGCTTGAACCGCACAAAGTGGCATGTTTTTGTTTTCTTGTTCGTCTTTCAGGTTCCTCCTTAATGAAAAGCATCGAAGCTGGCGACAAACAAGCTGCAGATAACAAGAGTCAAATTACTGCATCTGATGATGATGCCAGTCCGAAGACGTCTGATCTCGACGCGGAAGAGAAGGATGAAGATGGCAAGAATGAAGTAAGTTTTTCTCTTTCTCTTCCCTTTTTTTGCCTCCTCACCAAATGTCAGAAAATGCACAGGAATATATTGTTAATCGCGATTATTTTTCATTAAGATCTGGGGAGGTGCTTATGGTAAAGTAGCTATCGATGGGAACTAACAATCTAGGTGCGCCAAGTTCAAATCCAGCCAGTTCCATAACAGTACTTTTACAATGGAGAGTAGTAACCTTTGTGTAATCTCTCTTGTGAATACATGATTCTTGAAAGAGCCGAGGAAACAAATTCCAATGACAGGGCAAATGATTCGGTGAATATGCAACATTAAGCCAAACCAGATCCAGAACAGTTGGTCAAATATTCTAGTTGAGAAATTGGCCATCTCAAAATTTGATGTCCAAATAAGGACAAACAGTTTTCTCTAAATATGTTGAAAAAAAAAAACGAGGGATATATTAGCACTTGCAAATGTGAAGGGATCTCTTCCCAAGGGACCCCTTTTCACGTAAGCGTCAATCTTCGGTCATGGAATCAAAGTGCCGCTATCCTGGTCGCAAGTTACCAAAGTGTGGCCTCTGACCTTGTCTGAGTCATTATTCTGATCAACAATGATCAGATGTGACCTTTTTCCATACAGTAGAACCCGTTTATTGCACTGGTCAGTCTTTCATTCGCGGCCAGTGCCTGTTAAGTTCACTCATGTCAGGTTTGATATGCTGTCATCTCGCTGGTTGGTCGCCCGCTAAGGAAAAAGAAACAGTAATTCACAATTTGCCTTCTGGTAGGAAAGAAAACAAACTCAGCTTCTTCTACTGATTAATTTTTCAAACAAAAAGATATATATATATATATATATATATATATATAATGTATGTACAATGCTCTTACAATTCACAAATATTGAGTTCATATAAGTTGACAATTAGTCTTTGGGCCTTCCCTCGTTCTTTCTTTTTTGGTAGTGCAGTATCAGTAATACTGGGCATCATAGAGGGGGTGGTAAGCAATTACGCTCAACTGAATCACTGACTGACTTTTCAGCTCAGCACATGATTATATAGTGCAAAGCAGGGTAACGTGGGGTGTTTCCCCTAACCAATCAACCACAACAGTGTCACTTTTGCCATGTCTAAATTGGCCCCTTTTAGAATTCCCACGTAATCGCACCTTCGGGGTCACACTTGTGATCCCAAAGGTCAGATGACTGTCCTCGAGGTGTAAACATTCATTCTCCAATATATGAATTTGCATTATTTGCACCGGTTCACCGCATAGATTTTTGCTTAGCCTTTAAAGTGATATTGTTGTTGACGGAGAAAACAAAGATGAATAAAGCAATTATTTATTATTTTGTGATTTTCTCTCAGCAAGGATTTTTGCTGTCACCCGGATGCACCATAGTTAATAAAGAGTTATGTTTGGCTGTTTTTTTATAGTGAATTTTAAGTTTTCGCTCCCTCCCTTGGGGAGCCCAACTGCCCTTCGGGTTTGTCATGTCACATTCAGACCTAAGACTGAACAGCAAAAACAAAGCTAGATGCCCTAAGAAGACCTGGAAAGAAGCCATCAAGCAAGACTGTAAACGGTGGGAAAATAGGCATGGTCAATCTCCATAATTTTGGTATGTTGAAAGACGCAAGGAGTATACCTGCATTTAAGATGGTCCCGCAAAAACAAAACCGGGTGCCCGAAGAAGACCTAGAAAGAAGTCATCAGGCAAGAATGTAAACAGTAGAATTGACACTGGCAATCCCCACAAACACAATCACTGGAAACTTGGCATTAGGACAGCCAGAACAGCATTGGAACGTTTTGATGAAAGGAACCAGGATACTGAGTGTAAATATTCAGTGTTTTCAGATTTTTTTTTTGTTTTTTTACTAATAACCATTTATCAAGGCTCAAGGGGCTCTCTAGGATAAGAGTTAATGAATTTGACAGGAAGTGAAACTTTGAAGACAGGAAAAGATGATTTGGGAACAATATAATGGAAGACTACGAATTGAAAGAGAAAAGAACTGAAGGAAGAGACCTCCCTCCCATCTACAAAGTTAATTGAAACAAGCCAAAAGCTATATGGTCCGCCGACTGATGCCTTGAATTTTAGGAGAAAAAGAAAAATTAGCTGCAAAAGGTGTTTTTTTTTTTTTTTTTTTTTTTTTTTTTTGCAGGGTCAAATATTATGTTTTGAGTTGTATATCCATGTGTTCTTGCTTTTCGGTAATTTTCAGCAAAATCTAATGGTTGGAAAAGATTCTATGTCCCGGAAAGTGCTATTTTTGGCCATTTTGACCCCCTGGGGACGCAACCAGAATTTTTATAAAAAATCCGAGAAGGTTACATTTCCTCCCTTGCGTAGTTGTAACTTCATGCAAAATTTCAGAAAAATGTAATGAGTAGTTATTGAGAATTTTGGGGACGAACGGACGAGGGTGAATTCTAAGGTCCAAATTCGACTAAGTCGGTGGACCAATAATTTACCAGCACAAACGATGAAAATGAACACGCATGAACCGAAGAAAAAGTCAAATGTGTGTGAACTAAAGTTGCATCTTTTTGAAAAATTTAATTTAATGAATATTTTTTTTTAATTAGTGACAGTATTTCCACTCTTTAAATTCATTAAAAATTTGAAAATTATAATGGTTTAGAGACCCAACATAGTGCAGATGTTTAAAAAAAAAAAATGTTCATTTAAAAAAAAATTTCTGTTGTGCCTCCTAAATCATAATTTTCATTATTTTTTAAAAATATTTCTTTTTGAAGTTATATTTTTTTACTACATGTACATACCCAGTGTTGCATAGAAACTGCTGGGTGGGTTAGGGTTTGGTCGCATACTATTTAAGATATACCAAATATCCTAAGTTGTTAGGATTTTCTGAAAGTTGATCATGTTTTAAGTTTTTGGAAGAACAAAACACGGCCATCTTTATGAAATTCAAACAGGGAAATAAAATCTTATAACTTAAAGGAAAAGTTACTTTCGTTTTTAAACGCAGCTGATTTTGTTGTATTAATAATTAAAAATAAATGAAATGTAAATTAAATTAAAAATAAATCTACTTTATATAATATTTCTAAATAGAATACTTAAAACAATTCTATTACTAATTTCTATTAAAATAAAAAATGTCTACGTAAAAAATCGACCTTCTCTGTACAAGTGTTCAGTTGAGGGTGAAGGAAGTAATGTTTTCGACCAATTTCGTGAAAATCTGTTATCTCTGTCCAAAGTTTTGCTAGACATACAAACATACATACATACACACATTTAAACAGACAAGTGGGATTTATATTATAAACTAGTCTGGGTGCCTGGCTTTGCCCGGGTGTTTGGAGGTGTGTGTTGAGCAAAAAAAAAAAAAAAAAGTGGTAATAAGCAGACAGGCTCAAACCCATATTGTGAAGGAGGAAAAGAACGTAATGTCTTTGCTGTTGCGCCCATCGCCAAACCGGAAGCGACAAATGTTTAAATTAAGTCTAGTCGATCAAAAAGAGGGTATAACTTTCGAAAATATTGGTGAGAAAAACGACCCCTCCCTGTAGAAAAGTGCCCAGTTGAGGGTGAAAGAATTACTGTTTTTAGCCAATTTTTCGATATTTGTCATCCGAAGGGTCGAGCTTCCAAAGGATTCCAATCTCGTGAAAATCCATCGCCTCTGTTGAAAGTTTTAGGCAGACATACAAGCGTACATACATACATGCATACATTTAAACAGATAGGTGAGATTTATATTATAGATGAAAATTGATTTGAATTTTGTTATGTTTCTATATATATATATATATATATATATATATATATATATATAAAGATGTATTCAAAAAAGTCACTAACCTAATAGGTCCAGTATTATCAACCAAACTCCAACCTCTGTTGCATCCTTCTGCCTAGTTTACAAATTCTTTAATAGAATGTGCTTGGACGAACTTCAAGCACCTGTACCCCTTTAAGATAAACCCCCTTGATTAACTCGACAAACAGCAAAATCACACCCCTACACTGTAGAGATCCCTAGATGAGAGGATAGCCTTCTACTCAGATAATTTCTTCTCGCAAATTGCCAGACTTTGGAATTACCTATCAGATTCCTTCTTTGACTATAGTGATATGCAGAAGTTAAGTGAACAGTTACCTTGCTGCTCAACTCCCATCTCTGCAAATTTTATCCCAAATAGTAGTCACTTACATCTAAGTGGCACGATACCTTGTTCTAGGTGACTTAGCATGTAAAAAAAAAAAAAAGAAGATATGTAAAAAATTTAAAAAAAAATTTTTTTAACTTAAAAAAATATTTACAAGCAAAACAAAAAATTCAATTATAAAAAAAAAAAATTCAGTCTATGTAAGAAAATAAAAAATTTCTAATTATAAAAATGTTTTAATTTTCTTGTTTTAAATTTAAAAAAAATTTTTTTTTAAAATAAATTAGTAATCCCCCCTCCTCCACCATCACCACCAAAAAAAAAAAAAAAAAATTCATCCGATTTTAGATATAACTAGCCTGTGTTCCCGGCGTTGCCTGGGTGTTTGGAGGTGTGTTGAGCTAAAATAAAAAAAAAAAAAAAAAAAAAAAAAATAGTAGGCAGGCAGGCTCAAACCTCTAACACAAAGGCGGAAAAGAAAGTGAAAGAAAAGCAGACGTCTTAGCCGATGTCTCCATGACGCGACCGGAAGTCAAAAGCGTTGAAATTAACTGAAGTCAATCCAACGGTGACGATGACTTGCTAAAATGTTGGCAAAAAAAATCGACCCCTCCTTGTACAAAACGGCCGAGTTTAGGGTGAAGGAATTAATGTTTTTGGCCAATTTTTTGATATTTGTCATCCGAGACGTCAAGCTTCAAAATGATACTGATCTTGTCAGAATCTGTCACCTCTGTTGAAAGTTTTTTGCAAGACATACATGATGATTGCAACGTCTTGTCAGACGAGTGCCACTCCCTCAGACATTTAAAGTCCATGAGTCCAAAAATGACTTCCATCGCCACAGGACCATTTTAATAGACAAATGCCTGAGGGAGTATCTATACACAGATGATGTTACAGAGTCTTAGCTTTGTACGACAGCTAAGTCTCTTTCTCGGTTCAAAATGTCGAGATCCAGCAACAAGCAAGAGCAAGATAGCCAGCAACAAATTAAACTGCAGACCAGCTTAATGCAGGTACTGGTCTCCTGCTTTATGGTTTTTTTAAATCAGATTTGCTTCTCCTAGAAAAGTTGCCTTCACCACGGCTTATGATAGCCCTCTCCACCCCAACACACATACATACACACAAACACACATGGTGCTAGTTGGCCGTTGACCCCGAAAAAGGGTTCATTTGCTCTTTGGAAGGTCTTGTTTTTAATCCTCCAGGGAGACTAGCCACCCTCCTCACCAAACAAGTCTGGTGGGGGAACCAGTTTAGTCGCCGGTGACCCAATCATGAGGCAGGTAGTACTGGGTTACATGGTACCAGTAGCATGTACCTGACACACAACATACATACATACATTTTAACAGACAGGTAAGATTTATATTATAGATGGGTAAGTTTTCTGATCAACACTGCTTGTCTATTTCTGAATTCCAAATTCCAAGCTGTCATCAATTAGACTGTTTCTCTTTTCTCCGTGTTTGCTATTTTGTTATGAGGCAGCAGCACAAATATTTGTACGTAAACATGATTGTTAGCTTAAAAAAGATTTGAGAAATTTCTATGAATATTATCATTGCTGCTCAAAAATTTTAATTGTTTTTTCATTTTTTTCAGTCAACTCCTGCAGGATCTGTGTCCGACGAAGGAGATGTTGATGCAGAATTCAGCAACTGGCGCGAAATGTGTATAAAAGAGTTCGAATTGGAATCGGAAAATATCGAAAAACTCATTAACAGAGACATCGCGGGTAAGATTTGCTTTATTTTTTTTTTTTTTGTAATTAGTTGTAGTGAGCTTTTCTTTTTTTATTCCTCTTTTTCTCGTCTTTTTCTTTTCTTTTTCTTTTTTCTTATCTTTTTCTTTTTCTTTTTTCTTATCTTTTTCTTTTTCTTTTTTCTTATCTTTTTCTTTTTCTTTTCTCTTTTTCTTTTCTCTTTTTCTTTTCTCTTTTTCTTTTCTCTTTTTCTTTTCTCTTTTTCTTATCTTTTTCTTTTTTTTCTTATCTTTTTCTTTTTTGTTTTTTTCTTTTTCCTTTTTTTCTCGTCTTTTTCTTTTTTCTTTTTCTCGTCTTTTTTCTTTTTCTTGTCTTTTTTCTTTTTCTTGTCTTTTTCCTTTTTCTTGTCTTTTTCCTTTTTCTTGTCTTTTTCCTTTTTCTTGTCTTTTTTCTTTTTCTCGTCTTTTTCCTTTTTCTCGTCTTTTTCCTTTTTCTCGTCTTTTTCCTTTTTCTCGTCTTTTTCCTTTTTCTCGTCTTTTTTCTTTTTCTCGTCTTTTTCCTTTTTCTCGTCTTTTTTCTTTTTCTCGTCTTTTTTCTTTTTCTCGTCTTTTTTCTTTTTCTCGTCTTTTTCCTTTTTCTCGTCTTTTTTCTTTTTCTCGTCTTTTTTCTTTTTCTCGTCTTTTTTCTTTTTCTCGCCTTTTTCCTTTTTCTCGCCTTTTTCCTTTTTCTCGTCTTTTTCCTTTTTCTCGTCTTTTTCCTTTTTCTCGTCTTTTTCCTTTTTCTCGTCTTTTTTCTTTTTCTCGTCTTTTTCCTTTTTCTCGTCTTTTTCCTTTTTCTCGTCTTTTTTCCTTTTCTCGTCTTTTTCCTTTTTCTCGTCTTTTTTCTTTTTCTCGTCTTTTTTCTTTTTCTCGTCTTTTTTCTTTTTCTCGTCTTTTTCCTTTTTCTCGTCTTTTTCCTTTTTCTCGTCTTTTTTCTTTTTCTCGTCTTTTTTCCTTTTTCTCGTCTTTTTCCTTTTTCTCGTCTTTTTCCTTTTTCTCGTCTTTTTCCTTTTTCTCGTCTTTTTCCTTTTTCTCGTCTTTTTCCTTTTTCTCGTCTTTTTTCCTTTTCTCGTCTTTTTCCTTTTCTCGTCTTTTTTCTTTTCTCGTCTTTTTTCTTTTCTCGTCTTTTTTCTTTTTCTCGTCTTTTTTCTTTTTCTCGTCTTTTTTCTTTTTCTCATCTTTTTTCTTTTCTCTTTTTTCTACCTTCTCTTATACATTCTTTTTTCTCTTTTTCTTGGCTGTCTCCAGCCATAATGTGGCTATCAAGAAGTGAATAACCCAGACACAATAAAATCTACAACCTCAAATTTCCACCTTTCTAACGATCACCATATATATATATATATATATATATATATATATATATAAATAAAAGTGAACGTGTCTGTGTGTACATTTCCCTACGCAATAACTCTGTCAATTTTCAGTCTACAGACTCGAAATTTGATATACAGGTTATTGAGATTTGGGAAAATCTTTTGATCAGTTTTCGACTAGAAATTTGTCTGTTAAGAGGTCAAAGTTCAACGATTTGACCTTTGAGAACTCTACCAAACTCCTCCAACAATTTTGGGTCTAAACACTTAAAATTTTAGGTATAGGTTCCTTGGACATGGATCTAACTTAATAACTTGATTTGAGCCCCAAACAATAAATGTTAAGGAGTTGTAATAGGGGTCAAAGTTTTTAAAAATTGACCACTTTTTTTTTTTTTTTTTTTTGCTCAACATACACCTCCAAACACCCGGGTAACGCCAGGCTGAAATGCTAGTATATATATATATATATATATATATACACACGCACACATACACATCCATGTTTGTTATTGTATGCATGTGTTAAGCGTGCAGTATTGAAACTTGTTCTCAGAAAGGATGAATCTGCAGTTCCTGTCGACTTTCAACAATCTGTTGCAGATTTCTTCTGTTTAAAGCCGGTTTGGTGAATCATGTGAAGTCACACAAAATTAGACAAAACCAACGATTTGATCAGGATATGCTGGCACCCAGACGACCCAACTCTTATTGTAATATGTGTGGACTGGTCTGTAAATCTGCAAGCGGTTTGATGCAACATTCAAAGGTACATAATATAGTCTGTCTACAAGAACGAGCAAATACTGGCAACTTCCTCTGCCACATCTGTGAACGATTATTTATGCAAGAGTATAGCTGGATGGATGTACCGCACAATCACATTGACACACCGGTTCTAGCCAGATAACCGAAGTTAAGCAACATTGAGCCTGGCCAGTACCAGATGGGTGACCATTTGGGAAGGCTCGGCTCTGTATGTACCTTCTGGGAAGGTTGGGCGTGGAGCCAGCACCCTCACTCTGTAAAAAGAACTCCTCACTACAAAAACATCTACAAAAGTTGTAGATGGCCTATGCCCCACCCCAGGGACTCAAGGGCTATGGATGGATAGTTGAATGGATGACCCATCTACGTGCATATGGATGCCTCGCAGCAATCTAAAGATATGGCCAGCTCTTGTCAAGAAGTAGCAATTATTGTGTGTGTGTATATAATATATATATATATATATATATATATATATATTAAATAGCAATTATTGTGTGTGTATATAATATATATATATATTATATATATATATATATATATTAAATAGCAATTATTGTGTGTGTATATAATATATATATATATTATATATATATATATATATATATATATATATTAAATAGCAATTATTGTGTGTGTATGTATATATATATATATATATATATGTGTAGCAATTATTGTGTGTATATATATATATAAGTAGCAATTATTGTGTGTGTGTGTGTGTGTATATATATATATATATAAGTAGCGATTATTGTGTGTGTGTGTATATATATATATATATATATATATACATACACATACAATAATCGCTACTTATATATATATATATATATAAGTAGCGATTATTGTGTGTATGTGTATATATATATATATATATATGTATGTATATAAGTAGTTTAAATTGTGTTTGTAAGTTATATCATTGAAATATGCATTTATTAATTTTCGATATGTTAATTACTTTTTTTTTTAAGTGCAAAGGATTTCTCTGCCAATTACTGCCATGTAAGTCTGCAACAATTATGGTTAAGAACCTCCATCAAAAAGGATTAGAGTTAATTATCTCCGTATTTTCTTTTTGTAGACGAATGGACCCTTGAAGAATGGAACAAACTGAAAACGAACTGTGTCACATACGGATTCTGGTTCGCCATCACAGATTATATCTACGCCTGTGAGTGCTACACCTTCGTCAAGATCCTGCCAAAAATCTTTGAGAACCTCTTCTTGGATCCACCCGAGAACATTTCCAACTTCCTGTCTCGTATCCGCCGCAGGTTGAAGCGGGGTGGTGTTGACTGGATAAAGGAGACTTTCTTGGAACATCAATCCATCATTGGTCCCCTATGCGATAAGCTGTCCATTGACACGGAGGTCCTTGAGGGGCACAAGGAGTCGACCACCTCTGCAAAGCAGGTCACGAAGGCCGTCGCCTTGGAACTGCTCTATTACAAAAAGAGAAATCCACAATACACCTACACAGACCTTGCTGTGTGGATGGTAAACATTTTGTCCCTGCAGAAGCCACCCAATCCAAGAGAGCTCCGCTTCCAACTGGAAGGCATTCATCGTTTAAAGAACAAATTGCGGGGTCACAAAACGGATTTGCAAAAATTGTTGAAGGAACAATTCGAGCCTGTTGAATCACGGGAAGTTGAGTCGAGCCCCGCAGATGATGATCTCGAAGACTCGAGGAGCAATGAATCACCGGCCATGTCCGATTCCGTAGAAGACAGTATCAATTCGGCTTCAAGCGATAAGAAAAACATCAAGGTAAAGTTGAATCTTTCAACTTTTTTCTCTTTGATCAATATAACTATAAAGTTGAGCTTTTGTCCTTTATCAAAAAAAGGGTGGATCTGTAAATCCACCCTTGTCCCGTTCGTCTGTCCGCACTTTTCTCAATAACTACGCCTTGGAATTTAAAAAAAGTTTGCACAAACATAAAACATGATATGAATAAAAAAGTAGCAGAACGGATTTTCCGGGAAAAACTCTGGTTGCTCCCCTCTCGGATTAAAATGGATTAAATTGACACTTTTGTGCTTGTTAAAAAAAAAATTGATAACTTGGATTTTTATAAAACTTTCTGAAAAAATTGTAACTAACCGATTTCTATATAATTTTGTTTGCCTATACTTCGCGATAACTCTTGGGTGTGCCCCAGGGGCTCTTTTAGGGCTAATAAAAACACTCCATTTTTGGGACTATTTTACTATATTTTCTCCAAAATTTTCTGTGTATGTTTATTTAGCAGTTTTGCATGGTCCTGAACTCAAATTTAAATATGTTAAGGCCTTGGGGATTTTTTGGGTTCAATGAAGGGGGTGGGGTGATGGACTTAGTTATTTCCCTTTTTGCAACTCAAATTTACATATGTTAAGGCCTAAAACTGCACCGTTTGTTCATTGATGTCTCCTGGGGACTTTTGGGGCTTAATGGAGAGGGGGGGGGGCAGATGATGGACTTAGTCAGTAGAATTATAACTTAATGACTTATGACTATCGATTGAAATAGTTTTAATACTAACTTTTTATATTAAACGTATTAGTTAATTAATTTATAATATACACTGAATTAATCATAGAATAATACCAAATTAAAGACATTAGAACTATTAGTGGAATATGGATGGAAAACGTTATGTATGATAAAAAAATGAATGCTAAAAAAGGTTAATATATCGATGAATTGTTCTAAGGCGGTAATTCTATCATACTATAAATAGAATTAATTTTAACTTTTTATGCTTAAGGTAAGCAATTGACAGTAAGGAGTATTTAGCGAAATTATAAATCTCAACCAAACATAATTATAGGTTTAGAATTAACTAATAGTAAGAATTATAGTTGGAGTAGTAATGAACTTGATTATAACAGTTAAGTGAACTTAATTATATATGGTTTCAAATTCAAATTAATAAATAATTTAATATAATGTAAATTTTAAACAGTTTTTTTTTTTTTTTTTTTAGTTTTTTTTTAGTTTTTTTTTTAGTTTTTTTTTTAGTTTTTTTTTTAGTTTTTTTTTAGTTTTGTTTTGTATATGCAAACATGTATAATAGATTATAATTGTTGATGTTATTTTCATAAGTTTGCATAGATTAATTAGAATTAATAAATTTACTAATTATTAAATAAAACATTTTGGTGGAATATTCCTAAATTAATAGAACTTGTTACTATGAATAAATAGGTTTAGTGACTTTATTTCTAAAATTAGTATTAAAATCAAAATGGCGTAATTAGAAACATAAGGTATTTACAGCTTCTCTCCCAATTTTCGGATTTTAATCATGTCACTTTATTTCCTTTTGACTGATTGATTGTTCCTATTTCTTCTCATGAGTTAAGGGCAAAATAGATTCACTGATTGATATAAAAATTGATTCTGCGCTACGAAATGGAACTTTGATCCCTATGGCGCATTAATTATAGTACGTGAAATTTGAAATAACGTCCTCAATTTTTACATCCTGTTTATTTTAATTTTCTTTTGCAGGATCTATTGTCTGATGAGGAGTTGAGCCGATCCTCTTTGCCAGAAGATGATCAAATCTCTACTCATAAGGAAGAAGAGGATGATGAAGATGAGGAAGATTATGCACCTGCGGGGATGGACGATTACGATGAATCAGATAGCGAGGAAACTGATAAGGGTATAAAAGAAGAAAGGCCGGAACATCGGCGTAAATCTTCGGAAACGCCTGATAAACCAAAGTGGGAGGAGGTTGTTGCTCATGGCGACAAGGGATCATCCAATTTGGAGAAACCTGCTGCCAATACGAAACGACTTCGTTCCGAATTAGAAAAAGAAACCCAGAAGGATGAGAGTGATAAAAGTGTTGCGTCCGATGAGAAAAAGATATCCGAAGCTGGAGAGAAAGAGGAAACGGATCTTGCATTATCTCCAAGTGGGAAAAAAATCAAATTAGATGTTAACCAGGCCGAAGATGAATATGACTCATCAGTGACGAAAAACAAAGAATCTCTTGATGCATCGACGATGGACAAAATAAATAAAACTGAGCTTGACAAAACTGAGAGGAGAACCCGTTCAGCTGCATCTACTCCTGCCGAGAAAACTAAGTTGATTTCTGCTAAGGAGAAACGCAAGGCTGATGACGATGACAGAGACGGAAATACTGAACCTGAACAAAAACGCAAGTCGCTGCGGAGGAGGAGTGAAAGTCTAAAAGAACCCGAAACGCACAAGAATCTGAAGACGAGTGATGACCTATTTGTGGGGAGCAGAGAGAAGAATAAGGCAGGTGACCTGAAACCTGCGGAGAAGTTGATTTCTTCAGTTGAGGAGAAACCCCTGAAGAAGACCCGATCGATGGGAGCAACAAAGCAGAGTGAGAAAGTTAAGTCTGTTGATGAGAAGCCTTCAGAAAAGGCCAAACCAGTTGCAAAAGCACAGTCAGTTGATGTAAAACCTGCAGAAAAGGCCAAGGCAAAATCAGAGGAGGCTTTGGAGAAGGCCAAGTCTGAACCAGAGGAGGCTTTGGAGAAGGCCAAGTCTGAACCAGAGGAGGCTTTGGAGAAGGCCAAGTCTGAACCAGAGGAGGCTTTGGAGAAGGCCAAGTCTGAACCAGAGGAGGCTTTGGAGAAGGCCAAGTCTGAACCAGAGGAGGCTTTGGAGAAGACCAAGTCTGAACCAGAGGAGGCTTTGGAGAAGACCAAGTCTGAACCAGAGGAGGCTTTGGAGAAGGCCAAGTCTGAACCAGAGGAGGCTTTGGAGAAGACCAAGTCTGAACCAGAGGAGGCTTTGGAGAAGGCCAAGGTTGAACCGAAAGAGGCTGTGGAAAAGGCCAAGACTGAACCAGAGAAGGGCAAGGCAGAACCAGAGAAGGCTATGAAGAAGGGCAAGGCTGAGCCAGAGAAGACTACGAAGAAGGGCAAGGCTGAGCCAGAGAAGATTATGGAGAAGGGCAAGGCTGAGCCAGAGAAGACTACGGAGAAGGGCAAGGCTGAGCCAGAGAAGACTACGGAGAAGGGCAAGGCTGAGCCAGAGAAGACTACGGAGAAGGGCAAGGTTGAACCAGAGAAGGCAAAACCGGATAAGGATACTGAGATGACTAAAGAAGAACCAGAGAAGGCTATAAAAAAGCAAGAGAAGCCTATCGAGAAAACAAAAGCAGAACCAGAGAATATTACTGAAAAGGTCAAAAATGCAGAAGAGAAGCTTATGAAGCAGGCCAAGTCTGAAGACGTTAAGCTAACAGAAAAATCCCAGCCTACAGAGAAGGCAAAGCCTGTGGATGTGAAGCCCACGGAAAAGGTCAAGCCTGCCGAAGGTAAGCCTACGGAGAAGGCCAAGCCTGCCGAGGGGAAGCCTACAGAGAAGGCCAAGCCTGCCGAAGGTAAGCCTACTAAGAAGGCCAAGACTGCCGATGAGAAGGCCAAGCCTGCTGATGAGGAGCTTATGGAGAAGGTCAAGCCTACAGATGTTAAGTCTAAAGAGGAAGTCAAGCCTACCAAGGATAACCTTATTGAGAAGACTAAGAATGCTATGGAGAAGGCCAAGCCTGCCAATGTGAAGCCTACAGAAGAAAAGTCCGCAGAGATTAAGCATATAGAGATGATAGAAAAGGCCAAACCTTCAGCTTTGAAGCCTACAGAGAAGGCCAAGCCTGCTGAGGATAAGGTTGAGGAGGTCAAACCTGCAGAAGATAAGTCTACAGAGGTCAAACCTGCAGAAGATAAGTCTACAAAGGTCAAACCTGCAGAAGATAAGGCTAGGGAGAAGGCCAAGCCAGCTGAAGACAAGGCTAGGGAAAAGGCCAAGCCAGCTGAAGATAAGGCTATGGAGAAGACCAAGCCCGTTGAAGATAAGGCTATGGAGAAGGCCAAGCCCGTTGAAGATAAGGCTGCAGAGAAGGCCAAGCCCGTTGAAGATAAGGCTGCAGAGAAGGCCAAGCCAGCTGAAGATAAGGCTGTGGAGAAGGCCAAGCCAGCTGGAGATAAGGCTGTGGAGAAGGCCAAGCCAGCTGGAGATAAGGCTGCGGAGAAGGCCAAGCCAGCTGGAGATAAGGCTGCAGAGAAGGCCAAGCCAGCTGAAGATAAGGCTACAGAAAAGGCCAAGCCAGCTGAAGATAAGGCTACAGAGAAGGCCAAGCCAGCTGAAGATAAGGCTACAGAGAAGGCCAAGCCAGCTGAAGATAATGCTGCAGAGAAGGCCAAGCCAGCTGCAGAGAAGGCCAAGCAAGCTGAAGATAAGGCTACAGAGAAGGCCAAGCCAGCTAAAGATAAGGCTGCAGAGAAGGCCAAGCCAGCTGAAGATAAGGCTACAGAGAAGGACAAGCCAGCTGAAGATAAGGCTGCAGAGAAGGCCAAGCCAGCTGCAGAGAAGGCCAAGCCAGCTGAAGATAAGGCTACAGAGAAGGCCAAGCCAGCTGAAGATAAGGCTGCAGAGAAGGCCAAGCCAGCTGAAGATAAGGCTGCAGAGAAGGCCAAGCCAGCTGAAGATAAGGCTGCAGAGAAGGCCAAGCCAGCTGAAGATAAGGCTACAGAGAAGGCCAAGCCAGCTGAAGATAAGGCTGCAGAGAAGGACAAGCCAGCTGAAGATAAGGCTACAGAGAAGGCCAAGCCAGCTGAAGATAAGGCTGCAGAGAAGGTTAAGCCAGCTGAAGATAAGGCTGCAGAGAAGGTTAAGCCAGCTGAAGATAAGGCTGCAGAGAAGGTTAAGCCAGCTGAAGATAAGGCTACAGAGAAGGCCAAGCCAGCTGAAGATAAGGCTGCAGAGAAGGCCAAGCCAGCTGAAGATAAGGCTGCAGAGAAGGCCAAGCCAGCTGAAGATAAGGCTGCAGAGAAGGCCAAGCCAGCTGAAGATAAGGCTGCAGAGAAGGCCAAGCCAGCTGAAGATAAGGCTGCAGAGAAGGCCAAGCCAGCTGAAGATAAGGCTGCAGAGAAGGCCAAGCCAGCTGAAGATAAGGCTGCAGAGAAGGCCAAGCCAGCTGAAGATAAGGCTGCAGAGAAGGCCAAGCCAGCTGAAGATAAGGCTGCAGAGAAGGCCAAGCCAGCTGAAGATAAGGCTGCAGAGAAGGCCAAGCCAGCTGAAGATAAGGCTGCAGAGAAGGCCAAGCCAGCTGAAGATAAGGCTGCAGAGAAGGCCAAGCCAGCTGAAGATAAGGCTGCAGAGAAGGCCAAGCCAGCTGAAGATAAGGCTGCAGAGAAGGCCAAGCCAGCTGAAGATAAGGCTGCAGAGAAGGCCAAGCCAGCTGAAGATAAGGCTGCAGAGAAGGCCAAGCCAGCTGAAAATAAGGCTACAGAGAAGGCCAAGCCTGTAGAAAAGGTCAAGCTAACAGATGTGAAGTCTACAGAGAAGACCAAGCCGGTTGATGTAAAGGCTGCAGAGAAGGCAAAGTCTGCTGAGGAAAAGCGTACAGAAAAGACCAAGCCTGCCGATGTTAAGCCTACGGAGAAGGCCAAGTCTGCAGAGGTGAAACCTGAAGTTAAACCTTCAGAGGTGAAGCCTGTAGAGAAATCTACTAAGCCTGCAGAGTTCAAGCCTGAAGAGAAACCTATTAAGCCTACGGAGGTGAAGCCTGCAGAGAAAACTGCTAAGCCTGTGCAGGTGAAACCTTCAGAGAAACCTGTTAAGTCTGCGGAGATTAAACCTGCAGAGAAACCTGCTAAGCCTGCAGAGGATAAGCCTGCAGATAAACCTGCTAAGCCTGCGGAGGTTGAGCCTGCAGATAAACCTGCTAAGCCTGTGGAGGTTAAGCCCACAGAGCAACCTGCTAAGCATGCAGAGGTTAAACCCTCAGAGAAACCTGCTAAGCCTACGGAGGTGAAGCCCTCGGAGAAACCTGCTAAGCCTACGGAGGTGAAGCCCTCAGAGAAACCTTCTAAGCCTGCGGAGGTGAAGCCTTCAGAGAAAGCTGCTAAGCCTACGGAGGTGAAGCCTTCAGAGAAAGCTGCTAAACCTGCGGAGGTGAAGCCTTCAGAGAAAGCTGCTAAGCCTACGGACGTGAAGCCTTCAGAGAAAGCTGCTAAGCCTGCAGAGGTTAAACCCTCAGAGAAAGCTGCTAAGCCTGCGGAGGTGAAACCTTCAGAGAAAGCTGCTAAGCCTGCAGAGGTGAAGCCTTCAGAGAAAGCTGCTAAGCCTGCAGAGGTGAAGCCTTCAGAGAAAGCTGCTAAGCCTGCAGAGGTGAAGCCTTCAGAGAAAGCTGCTAAGCCTGCAGATGTTAAACCCTCAGAGAAAGCTGCTAAGCCTGCAGAGGTTAAACCCTCAGAGAAAGCTGCTAAGCCTGCAGAGGTTAAACCCTCAGAGAAAGCTGCTAAGCCTGCAGAGGTGAAGCCTTCAGAGAAAGCTGCTAAGCCTGCAGATGTTAAACCCTCAGAGAAAGCTGCTAAGCCTGCGGAGGTGAAGCCTTCAGAGAAAGCCGCTAAGCCTGCAGAGGTGAAGCCTTCAGAGAAAGCTGCTACGCCTGCAGAGGTGAAGCCTTCAGAGAAAGCTGCTACACCTGCAGAGGTGAAGCCTTCAGAGAAAGCTGCTACGCCTGCAGAGGTGAAGCCTTCAGAGAAAGCTGCTACGCCTGCAGAGGTGAAGCCTTCAGAGAAAGCTGCTACGCCTGCAGAGGTGAAGCCTTCAGAGAAAGCTGCTACGCCTGCAGAGGTGAAGCCTTCAGAGAAAGCTGCTAAGCCTGCGGAGGTGAAGCC
Organism: Euprymna scolopes; assembly: GCF_053919585.1. NCBI lineage: Eukaryota > Metazoa > Mollusca > Cephalopoda > Sepiida > Sepiolidae > Euprymna > Euprymna scolopes. The sequence goes on along the minus strand of NC_136518.1, from coordinate 5,311,144 downwards.
TGCAGAGGTGAAGCCTTCAGAGAAAGCTGCTAAGCCTGCAGAGGTGAAGACTTCAGAGAAAGCTGCTAAGCCTGCAGAGGTGAAGCCTTCAGAGAAAGCTGCTACGCCTTCAGAGAAAGCTGCTACGCCTGCAGAGGTGAAGCCTTCAGAGAAAGCTGCTAAGCCTTCAGAGAAAGCTGCTAAGCCTGCTGAGGTGAAGCCTGCAGAGGTGAAGCCTTCAGAGAAAGCTGCTAAGCCTGCAGAGGTGAAGCCTTCAGAGAAAGCTACTAAGCCTTCAGAGAAAGCTGCTACGCCTGCAGAGGTGAAGCCTTCAGAGAAAGCTGCTACGCCTGCAGAGGTGAAGCCTTCAGAGAAAGCTGCTACGCCTGCAGAGGTGAAGCCTTCAGAGAAAGCTGCTACACCTGCAGAGGTGAAGCCTTCAGAGAAACCGAAGCCAGTGGAGGTGAAGCCTATAGAGACTGCTAAATCCTCGACAGAGAAGGCTAAATCTGGTGAATCAAAGCTGACTGAAACAGCCAAAGGTGTAGAAGAGAAACTTATTGAAAAATCGACCGACAAGTCGAAGGTGGCATTACAGATGGCCAATGCAGGACAAGAGAAGGCTAATGTTCTGGAGAAAGCCAAGACTAGGGATGAGCCATCTAGTTCGGTTGTGCTGAAACTTGCTGATAAAACTGCTTCAGGTAATAAGGTATCTCCTGAAAAGAAAAGCATATCCGAAATGGCTAATGCTGATCTTCCAACAAAACCATCTTCACAGATTCGTACGGATGGAGAGTCGATTCAGAAAACTAAACAACAAGAAACAAAGTCTGAAGGAAAAGCAGCAGCACTCCTTGCAAAACCCGACAAAGCTTCTCATTTAATTGCAGGCAACGCCGAGAGTGAAAGCAAACAAGTTGGGTCCCTGAATGTTGTAAAAGAAAAGCCGAAGGGCGTTGATGAGAAGGAATCGGGGGTTAGCCAAATAGAAAGCAGGCCTAAAGGGGCTACTTCGTTGGAGGTGAAAACGCCTTCAACTGGAGACAAACCTAAGACTGTTACAGAAGAGAAAACGGAAAAGACGAAACCGCTCTTTACTCTTTCTGCGACTGAAAAGGTTTCCGAAGACGAAACAGAAAGAAAATTATCTCCGGCAGAATCAGCCGGAGAGGAACCCAAACTTTCTAGCAGCTCTATTGACCAAAAACAGAAGACTGTACTGTCTGATTTAACACAGCAGAAAACCAAATCGACAATCTTCACATTGGAGGAGCAAAAGGCCAAACCCCCAACTATGGCAGTGCTGTCAAAACCTGCAGGGACAGCCATTAGTGGCAACTCTAAGGATACCAAAGAATCTAACTCCTTGGCAAAAAATACTGAAGAAAAACCAAAGCTGACATTAAAAAGTTCTTCTGCTGAAGACTCCAAGACCACGTCTTCCTCAGGGAGCTCCTCAGATCAAAAACTCAAGACTACTATCACTCCAGAATCAAAGAGCGACAAATCTCCTGCAACCATAACGCCAACTTCTGCTGGCAGCAATCAATCGGAAGAGAATTCTGCAAACCAAACCAATGCTGACCACACAAAATCCAGTGTAATCAAACCCACTGAGGTGAAAACGATTGACCAGCCGAAGTCTGTTATAAAAATGACCGATAATAAATCGTCCCCCATGACAAAAACCCCAATAGAATCAGCAAAATCTGAATCTCAAATCAAATCTCCTGCCGACATAAAGGGACCCAAAGCTGATGGTCCTCTGTCCACGTCGCCGGCTGTCGGCATCGCAGCCAAATCTGGACCTGCAGTGGACGATGCTTCCTGCAAAACGGACAACAAGGTGACCGTCATCAAGATGACTTCTTCTGTCGTTTGCCCCCCAACTCAGAAACCGGAAAGCTCGGCTGCTTCAATGGACAAGTTGAGCTCTGCAAGTTCTTCGGCAAAGTCTGACCCCACTAAACTCTCTGCCACTCAAGACGAGAAAACTACGAGTCAGGGTGACAGCAAGAAGGCGGCCGAGGAGGAGAAGACAAGGATTGAATCTAGTAGCAAGAGTTCTGCTGGTGATGGAAAGACGTCAGTCATTACACCAACTAAAATGGTACGTACATCGAAAACCGAGATTGATTCTTCTAACCTTTACAATTACTACAGATTAATATTCTAATTTCTTTCGAAATAAGAAATCTCCGACAGACACTTAATATTTAAAAAGGAACTAGATAACCAGATCGGTTATCTCTATTATTATACAAAAGGAACTTTTATATAATAATATTATTATATTACTAGCGGGACCTGTGGAAATTCCACAGCGGGCTCATTTATATGTAATATATTGATATGGCATTCTGTAGATGTTCAGTGTAAATGGAGACGCTCTGATATTATTGTAGCTCTTTTGTTAAAATATTTATCTAAGCTAACGGGGACACCTGCCTAGGCCGGTCGTAAAGTACGCTTAAATATGATATTTTAATTCTTGCAGATCTCGTATATATTATTATAGAGTTAATGTGCTATCAATTTTTATGTATTACTAGACTACCCGTGACCCGTTGGGTCAGTATGTTATATTAGCTATGGAATTCATGTATAAGCGTGACACTTGTGACATAAAAAAAAATAGGGTTTTTTTGTTGACATAACAGAAACATTTCTATGAAAGTATATTAAAATGAAAAAAAAAAATATAGATAGATTTCTATGAGTCGTTCTGTTTATTATAATTGATTATTTTTGAAAAAAAACATTTACAGTTACTGAATTATAAGTGGTTGGCCATACTTATAGGTAAATTTGCACTGAACAGATACCATAATACTTATTATAGTTAAATTCAAATTTTGATATATCTGCTTTTTTTTTTTTTTTTTTTTTTTTTTTTTTTTACATCGTTCATTTCTGTATTATGTTTAAGTTATTTTAAACCCCACTCTTCCCATGTTAAATAATAGTTTCAAAATAACGTTAATATTTCAGCGTCCGAATTGTTCTTTTTTTTTTTTTTTTTTTTTTCGCATTTAAATTATCCAAATAAACAATTGTTAATACTGTCTGCTTTTTTTTTTTTTTTTTTTTACATCGTTCATTTCTGTATTACGTTTAAGTTATTTTAACCCTCCACTCTTCCCATGTTAAATAATAATTTTGAAATAATAACGATAATATTTCAGTGCACAGGTCATGCACGCATGTGCAGCCGGATGTCATAAACCGGAAAGTGGGTTACATACATCAGTACAAGGTCATTTGAGTTTTATAATTATGTAGATAAAGTTGCGATTTAAAAAAAAAAAAAAAAAAAAAAAAAAAATATCCATATGACTTGGGTGCATCTGCTTGAATCGAAACCAAAACTCCTGAAACACATACACATATATATAACTTGAGTTCGTTCACTTATAATCAAAACCAAAACTTATATGAAGAATTCTTGATAAAATTATTATTAAAAAAAATGACTTTAGTGCCATCAGCTATAATTGAAACCGATACCAAAACTCATAAAGAATTCTTTGTAAAATTATTTATCACAAGAAATTGAAGGTCATAACAATTAAACGACAGTCACTCGGAAGAAAAAAGATGTAAGTGTGGCACACAAAATAACACGCTATCGCATTAATATTTAGATTATTATATAAAATATATAATAATATTATAGTATTACTAGTGGGGTTGCCTGGGTGTTTGGAGGTATAAAAGTTTTGGTAGGCAAGTAGGCTCAAACCCGAAGCCTTGAGGCAAAGGCGGAAAAGGAAGTGTGACACGTTACTATGATGCTAAGCGGGCAGAGAAGTGAGAGTGGCTGAAATCCAATGGTTAAAAAAGCGGGTGCTTAAATGTACGTCAACGTTTGCTTTTCTATCACGCCATAGAGAAATGAAATCACAGAACAAACTTTGTAGCATAAAAGTCGCTCAAATAAAAGATAGACGACCTCGTTTCGTAAATCGGAAATATTATACCCCCCCCCTCCTCCGAGCGCCCCTCCCCTCCAAAAGCCTTTGCCAGACATATAAAAAAATGCACACACACACATTTTCGCTTTTATATAATAGACTAGTGTGGGTGCCCGGCGTTGCCTGGGTAATTGGAGGTGTGTGTGTGTGTGGAGAAAACAGAAACAAGTGATAAACATGTAAAAAATGAAAAGTTTTTGTAAGCAGGTTCGAACTCGTGACACGAAGGCAGAAAACCTGAGATCTTAACTGCTGTGCTACGGCAACAAAGAAAGTGAAAAACGTTTAAATTTAGCGATTAAAAAGTTAAGTGATTGAGTTTACACAGGTGCGTAAATTTAGCAGGGTCAAACATCATGCCATAGAGGAAGGAAATGACGCACTTAACTTTGGCTGCAAGCCAGTTAAGCTTTACGCTCCACAAGATGTTGGGGAAAACCAGCTCCCGATAAGTCGAAAATAAATGAAGACACGATCTCTTTTTGTAAATCATAGGTATTATAATCTAAGGAGTATATAAAAAGTTCTAAGACATAGTAAGCCCTTGGAGGGGGGGAGGCGAAAAAAGCCTTTGCCGAACATACAAAAAATGTGCACACGCTAACACACATTTTGCCTTTTATATATGCAGACTAGCGGTGGTACCTGGCGTTGCCCGTGTGTTTGTCGGTGTAAAAGAAAAAAAAATTTTTGGAACTATTTTACCATATTTGTTCAAAATTTTCTGTGTATGTCTATTTAGCAGTTTTGCATGGTGCAGAACTCGAATTTACATGTTAAGGCCTAAAACTGCATCGTTTGTTCATTTTCATCAGGCCTTGATAAGTAGTTACTATCATATAAAAAAAGAAAAAAAAAATATGGCTAATTAAAACAGTTAAAACACAAACATAACTCAATCCCAGAACTTCAATTCCAACATAAACTAGTTCTTAATGAGCCATCCCCTTAAGTAATCCAATTTACCAAATTCCCACTACTAACGATTACTACATTTTCCCATTGACTTCTGTGCACTCATTAACCCTTATCCTCGAGTGGCCTCCGGGCTTTGATAAGTGGTGACTCTTTTGTAAAAAAAAAAAAAAAAAATGAAAAAAAAGAAACCCTAAAATATATTATAGCATATATTTTTTAGGATTACCGTATTTCAAAAATTTGTTGATTGACTCGCATTTAGTATAATAATTGTTTGCTTGAATGTTTTAAGTATTTTTTTGAAAATGTTTTTCAAGGTTGATGATGCCAAGAAAATAGAATCTCCTCAGAAGACGATTGTTCCATCTTTGTCTTCGGAAAAAGACGAATCTCAGCGGCATAATGAACGTAGCAGCAGCAGCAGCAATATACATTCGAAAGGACCTGACCGGTCGAAAGATTATGGCAGTGGGCGTGACAATTCCCGGGATCGTAACCAGTCACATCGTGATCGGTCACATGATAAAGACTATCGTTATCCAAGCGACAGGCCTTATCATTCCCGGGACGATTATTCCGACCGGCATAAATATGGAGGAACCGGAGGCTACGACAAGTAAGTTGAGCTTTGGCTTTTTGATTTTTTTTTTTTGTATTTGTTAGATATTCGACCGGCAATGCTATTGTTATTAAATTTATAAAAATAGAATGTCAGAAAGAATATTATCATAGTAAAATAAACATTTTCAAATAAAATTATTTACGTTAAAGTGTTTTAATAGAAAAGAATGTGAGAACACAAACAAAAACTTAGAAATAGGTCTGATCTCTAGAGTCTGATGTAGGAGTCACTTAAGATAATGTGGACTTTAGGAGAGAGCTTGAAAGACGCATATTATTTTTTCGAGTCGGGAGTCAGAGAGAGCTGACCAAGTCAGTAACCAAAGTGAGAGAAAGACGGATTTCCGGCCATGATGGCTAAGAGTAAAGGGAGATCAGAAACGGCAGTAGTCTAGGACCAGAAAACATCCATAATAAAGCTGCTGTAAATGCAACCAAGATTTCGAGTTGTACGGATCTTTGTTTTTACAGCTTTTCCGAGGATCCGTCAAATCAAGACCAAAGATGGATCAGAGGTTTTAATTTGTCCCTTAATGTTGTAAATGTTGTGTGTCCGTTGTTAAACTGTAGCTGTTAATATAATCATAATGTCAATATAATCAACATAAAACACATACTAAAATCTAATATAATCAATATAAAACACATACTAAAATCTTTCGTCGACATCTATGCTGATGACACGACCATCTATGACAACACATCAAAGGTCGTAAATGATGATGTTCTCTCTGATTATCTCTCCTCTGATCTTGAGCGAGTGGTACACTGGGGAAAGAGGTGGCTGGTTACCTTTAATGCATCTAAGACCAAGCTCCTATCTCTACATCATAAACGCTCTGATCCCCATCTGGCATCAATTGAAATGGATGGCTCTCGTCTAGGGGAGGCCCCATGTTTTGATAAGCTTCTAGGTTTGACCTTTACTCCTGATCTTAAATGGAACACACATCAAGTCTGTGGCCAAGGTCAATGGGAAAATGGTGGGATCCTTCTACCGCTCCAGAAGATATCTCACTAATGATGCAATTCTCTATCTATATAAGAGCCAAGTACGTCCAAAGATGGAGTACTGCTGCCACATCTGGGCGGGAGCTGCTAAAACAGCCTATGCTGCCTTGACAGAGTACAAAATAGACTTTATGGCTTGGTGGGGAATGCCCTTTTCTCTACCCTGCAACCTCTTTCCCACAAAAGAGACATAGAGAACCTGTCGTTGTTCTATCGTTATTTCCATGGCAAGTGCTCGTCTGAGCTCCATTCTCTGGTCCCCCCTCGCCAATCTTTTTCAGAAAACACCCGACTAGCTGAAACCACCGTCAATAATTTTCCCCACTCCCTATCTGTGCCTAAATCAAAACATAGATTCCATGAACAAAGCTTCCTTCTTAGAACTGCACGCTTGTGGAACTCTGTTCCACTTGCCTGTTTCCCTCCCGACTTCAACCTGGATGTCTTCAAGTCTAACACAAACAAATTCCTTATGAACCGCCCCCTAAGTAATGACACCTTACCAATTCTCCAATACTATTGCTACACTATCCTTTTGATTACTACACACACAATAACCCTTATCCCTGAGTGGCCATTGGGCCTTGATAAGTGGTGACCTCCATGTAAAAAAAGAAAAAAAAGTGTTATACACGCATCAATTCAATGAACAAAAGAAAAACTGCATAAGACAATAGATGACTGTGACACGTATATACAAACATATATATGTTCTGTATACACACATTCATTAGAAGAACATTTTATACCACTAAACGATACATGAATTTAGATATGTATACATATATTAGTTGGGACGACTAATCGGAATCGGAAAAATTGATGCCTATTTTCCGATGCCAAAACGATTCTTTTAATTGTCTTTTAGTTGATTTTGTTTAAAGTAAAATCTTCCATTGCTGGTAATAATGATAAAATGATGAATATTTATTGATTTTTAAATTACCAGTAAAGCTAAAATCGATAGATGATCCTCTACAAATGTATTTTTATTTTTAGGAAAATATCTGCATATTTAACGTGTTTTTATGAAAATTGGGGAAATAACAATCTTATAGTTAAATAATTAGAAATTTATAAAGAATCAGAATCGGTAATTGTATCGGAATTGGGAATTTAGTTCAGAATTGGTAATTGTATTAGAATCTGGAAAAATATTGGAATCGTTCCATCACTAACACATATATATATATATTACAAGACACGTACATAATATATACTCCTCCAGTATACAACACTTAGAGGGTCATCTCTTATCAAAGTCTATAGGCCACTCAGGGATAAGGGTCAAGCTAAATGAACACAAGTTAACATTCCTATATGAAGAAAGTTAAAAATAGGAAAAACATCAATAAAAAAATTTATTTTATTTTATTTTTTTTTTTAACGTTTTTCTATGCATATTTTTTTGTTAAGTTTTAAATTTAAATGCATTGTGCTTAACCATGTCTGTGATTTTAGTTTTTCTCTTCTGTTCAGTTACAAAAATATCAAAAATGACGTTTCTTTCACTAATTTAAAGCATTTGCAATCATTTTTAAAAATTCTCACATTTATGCTTAACATAAACGAATATGTCAGCAATTCTTTCATCTTCTAATGATTTAAAATGGTTAATTGCATATATTGGCTCAGAAAAATTTTAAAACAATTTTGAAGCCTCTAGGCTTTCAACTACAAAATCATTTCTGGCTTGCTTAAAAAGCAAAAGTCAAATGTTCTGGTTTATTTTATTTCCCCAAAATGAAATAAACATTTTTTGAGTACACCTCTAATCTTTAAAAAAGATATAAACGTATAATATTAGTAGATTTTAAAAACATTTTACGCAATTACATCCTGCCAAGTAATTTTGTGTTTTTACGAACAATTATCCTCATCTTTAAAGTTGTTGTTTCACCACATTTCGGCCAACTCCTCCTCTGGCCTTCTTCAGGTGATTAACCATGATTGGATAGGAATGCTGAGTTTGGGCTACAAAGTTGACAGAAAAGTGCTGAAACAACAACTATAAAGATTAGTAGAAGTCTGCAAAAAAATAAATAAATGCACAAATTACTCATCTCAAAGGATTTCAATAAAAAATTAATAAAATATATAATATATTCGGTATGGACCTGACCATGGAAGACCAGATAAGAACAAAAACTTGGATTCATAAGACAAAAAAAATCCAACCTTGATTGCCCTTTCGGGACTCATGACGCAGTGGATGGAGGCGTTGAATTTCTACGGTTCCGGGTGAGCATTGTCTAAAGATAGCGATTTCAATTTTACCCAAAGCAGGTCAGAGGATTAGTTTGCCAAAAACGTGAGACGACGACAACTATGGAAGGTGGTAATTACTAAGGATACAGTTACGAAACTCGGCATTCCTATCCCGTTGTGGTTAATCACTTGATGAAGGCCAGAGAATGAGTTGACCGAAACGTCATGAAACAATAACTATAAAGATGTCATTCAACGACATCTTTTATTTAAACTCATCAAACATATTCATGTTTTCTATAGAATAGGTATCTAACCTGTTTCTGCTCTCTCCAAGACTTTCACTATATTGTTTGTTCATCAAAACTGATTACAGTACCCTTCCACTACTCCTTCTAGATAAACAGACGAAATTCATGTCGACCTCCAAAATATTGTAATCTCTAAATATAGTGTGTATCGTTTCGTTAATCCTACGAGGAGTCTATTCAATTTATAACATTAAAATTTTTCTCTTTCTTTTTTCTTTTACAGTCGTAACCAGCCAGCCCAAAGAAGCCAGTACGGCGGCCCGGACTTCCGTGGTCCTGGTGGTGTTGCTGGTCACTATGGAGGCAATGGCAGGGACTTTAGAGGAGGTCAAAACAACCGCAATCGTGGCGGTCATCCGAACCGAGGTTTTGACAACTGGCATGGTAGCCGGGGTGGACGTGGTGGCAATTATCACGGGGCATATCGAGGTGGCAACTACTATTAATGAAAACTCCATCTACAGAAAAACATGGACTGAACGCAATGAACGATGTGTTTTTCTACAATATATAAAAAAACATTTTTTAGAGTTCACAATGAATATAGAAACATTCAAAAACAGTGACATGATATTTATTTAAACTTTATTAGAGTGCTCAATGTAAAAAAAAAATACATAACAGAGCTGATATAATTCTTGGAAGTTATGACTCTTCTCCCAAATCCCATCATTAGACTAGGTTTCATACCCTTGAAGAATCGAGGATCAGATGTTTGATCTGAATTAGTTCTTAATTTCGATAGAATGAAACCTGGTATAATATTTGGACCTGAGGCGAGTTGCACTTTTAACAATTATATACATATGGTGTAAATTTTTATTTATACGAACATAATTTGTCTGCGCATTTTCAGATATGTTTCAGTTCTAACTTTTAAATCTGCTGAACATTGTCGGGCCAATTTCTTAGTGCGAATGCCAGGATTAAAAAAAAAAAAAACGATCTTTGGCAATTGGACAATCTCGTTTTTTTTGTTTTTTTTTCCTCCAATTTCTGCCTGTATGCTAAGATAATGATCTGACAAGGTTCAGCTGACTCCTAGCTAGAACTGAAATATATCTGCAAATGTGCGACCAAATTATGTTTCTATAAATAAAAAAAAATTCTTCCAAATACAGCTTTATTTATTGAGCACTATCATAAACGTGGTAAGGATTCACTGGATTTAAAATCTCACTGGAATAATTATATATATATATATATATATATATATATATATATATATAAGCTAAAGGAACTTCTTATTTCTGAAAGGAGTATTCGATAATTCCAGTTGGCTTGCTTTTATTTTGTTTTTGTAACAAAATTAAAAGTTGACATTTCGACAAGTAGTTTTGAAGCATTCAGTGGTCACCATTTTTGCCTCGATGATATGCCAAACATTATAAAAATTTTTTTGCTCATGTCCCATTCTTATCACAATTTCTCCTTTTCCGAACATTTTTTCTTTCTCCTCCTTTTCCTCTCCATCTCTCCAAAACCACTCGATCATTTAATGACGAGCACCAGCAGATGAAAGAGATTATGCAATCGTGAAATCATGCTGCGTTGGGACGCATGTATTTTTGTGATGGATGGACGCTGCTTGGGAAGCAAGCAAGATTTGAGACTTTGAGGAGGAGCAGGAGAAGAAATAAACTTTCCTTCAAGTGGAGGAGAAAAGAGGAGCATCATTGGTTAAAGGGGGTAAAAAAAATTTGCCGTATACATACCTGCATGTACATGAAAAAAAAAAAAAAAAAAGAAAAGTCTAGCTACCCTTCCACCCTCAACTCTGGATAGATTTGCTGCATTTTTTGGTGTTTAAGATAGTTGACAGATCTTTTTTTTTTTTTTTTAAATGTGTGTTTTTAAGCAAAAAAACATTACTTATTTAATTGTCATATCAAAAATAGTAATATATCCAAAAATTATGAAAATTCATGGAGTAGAACTATTGTGTTTTTAGTAAAAAAAAGTCTATCGCTATCGGATAAAACAAAATATCAGCCATTAAAGTCGCAAAAAAGGAGATAAGTATATCCCCTGTATTTGCAATCTTGGTGTTCACATCTAGGGAAAATACAACTTCCCCCAGTTTTCCATAAAAATTATTTTTTTACTGTAAATAATTTTCTACTTGAATTTTCGTAAGTTTGGGATATATTACTATTTTCGACACGACAAGTAAGTACTGTTGTATTTGCTTAAAACCACCTATTTAGAAACAAAATCGATCTGTCGATTCTATCTTACCAAGCACCTATTTTTTTTTTTTTCGTCTCATCAACATAGGATTTGTGTCTGACTCATCCCCAACCCTAACACCCGCCCGATTCATTTCACCGCGGCATAAAATAAAAAAAAAAAAAGACTTGTTTTTATGATCAGAAAAACGAACATTTATCACCTATATTTCACGTAGTATATTCTTTGTATTAAAGATGTTTTTCTCTCTATCACGAAATCTCCCATCTCTTCAAAGATGAAACATTTTGTCTCTCTTTATCACATGATGACGACGGCGATGATGTCTGTTCATGGTTACGATATGAAATTTGTATTTGGAATTTCGTTCTTTTCTTCAAAGGCTGATTAAAGGAGTTATCTCCCTTGTAACAAAACTCCAAGTTCTCTTATAAATTCAGAGGTAAAAAAAAAAAAAATGCATGTGTGGCTTTTTTTTTTTTTTTTTTTTGCACCTTATTTTTCAGCAAGGATTTTTTTATTTATTACTAACGGGGGGGGGGGTATCCGGCGTTGCCCAGGTCTTTAGGTGATCTTGTAAGGAACCCCGGGAGTGGGGTGAGGGGGGGGGATATCAAAACAACAGTGGTGTGGGTGCCTGTTGCCCGGGTGTGTGTAGGTAGTGTGGTAAGGAACTTCCGGGACGGCGGGAGGGTGTTTAAAAAAAAAAAAAAAAATGGTGGTAGTAGCAGGGGTGGGGATCAAAATAATAGTATGGCAGAGGTGTTTAAAAAAAACAAAAAAACCTAAGTGGTAGTAAGCAGGCAGGCTCGAACCCGTAACGCAAAGATGTGAAAAAAAAAACGTGATGTGTTAGCTGTTACACCAATCACCAAACCAGAAGTGTCATAGGTTTAAATAAAGGCTAGACAACGAAAAAAAAGCGACCCCCCCCTTCCTCCCTGTAGAAAAGTGTCCAATTGAGGGCAAAGAAATTAATGTTTTTAGCCAATTTTCCGATATTTGTCATCTGAAGGGTTGAGCTTCAAAACGATGCTGATCTCATGAAAATCCGTCACCTCTGTTGAAAGTTTTAGTCAGTCATACATACATACGTACATACATTTAAGCAAATAGGTGAGATTTATATTATGGACTAACGGGGGTGCCTGGCGTTGCCCGGGTGTAAAAGGAAAAAAAAAAAATGTTGGTAGGGAGGTAGGCTCGAACCCGAAGCCTTGAGGTGAATAGCCTGACAACTTGCCATAACGCTATGTGGGCAGAGAAGTGAGGAAAGGTGAAATTAAACGTTTAAAAAAGCAGGTGGTTAAACGAACGTGAACGTGTGGTTTTCTCGGTCAAACGTCACGCCATAGTGGTAGGAAATTATGGCGCAAATTTTCTAACATAAAAGATTCAGACGACCTTGTTTTGTAAATCGGACGTATCATAATCTAGACAGTATTTAAAAAGTTGTAAGATTTAGTGACCCCCCCCCTCCGAAAAAGCCTTTGGCGGACATACAAAAAAAATGCACACACACACACACACATTTTCGCTTTTATGTATATAAATGACAATGCAATGTAAGTTTATGGGTAATAAGGCATGACCATCCCTATAACAGGGGAGTCGGTTGTACAACTGTTCGGTCAATGTCAAGATTCTCTACAATAATGACTTTTATAGGTTTTTGGGGATGCTGAAAACGAATAGTGGCGAAGAGAAATAGTTTTCATGATATGAAGAAAAATGGGAATCACGTTTTTATATAAATTTAACATAAAATGAGCACCCACTTTTTGGCCACCTAGTGATTTTATTTATTTATTTATTTTTTTTGGTCGATCTGAAAGATTTTTTTTGGTAAATTTTTACTTTCTATCTTAATAATCGCCATTAAAATGACAACCTTTATAAGTTTTTGGGTATGCTGAAAACGAATATTGCATTTAAATTTGTTGCAAACAAGTAGTTTTCTAGATATTAAAGCAATGTAATTCCGGTAAACATTTATTGTCAATCACCTTTAAAATGGCGACTTTTAAAGGTTTTCAAGTATGCTGAAAACAAACACTGCATTTAAATTTGCGGCAAACAAGTGGTTTTCCTGATATTAAGCAATGTAATTCCTTATGTTATCAGTAGGGATCATTTCTGTGCGCGCAAGTGCATGCATATTTTTGACACCTACTTTGAAAAAGTAATTTCTTCATATCATGAAATCTATTTCTCTGCCCCACTTTTAAATGTTGCATTCATTTTCAGCATACCCCGAAAACCTACAAGTTTGTTTTTTTTTTTATTTTTTTTTTTTAGTTGGAAAGAATCTTGACATTTTTTGTTTTATTTTATTGGGGTTGATGTGAATAATGTACTAAAAAAAAAATGTCTTTCACACATTTACTGTGGCTTTTTTTTTTAACGACCTACCAACATGATGCCTGCTGTTATATCGTTGAAAAGAAAAGTTTAAAATTTTCAAAACAATTTTTTTGCTGTATTGGCACATGACTGATAGTTTTCAAGGAGACGATCTGGCATATCCGGAGTCAGTTTGGGGTTGCTGTTTTTTGCCAATATGATGTGAAAACCAAAATCATCAATGAGGGCAATGCATCACTGAAGATCACACTTGAGACATCCATAAGAATATGTTTAACATGATATAGTAGTAAAAAACAGAAATTTCCTCTGTAAGATTAGTTTGAGGTTTTAACATTTTTTTTTTTTAATGGAAATGGCTGCAGACAGGGCATGAAGCCAATTAATATAAGCAACTAACAAGAAAAAAAAAAAAGTACATACAAAATAATAACTATCACAATTGATAAGTTTGACGATCAACAAATTTCTCCAAATGAAGAGTAATTTTTAATGAACCAAAGCAAATGCATATTTTAGTCCTTTTTTTTTTTTTTTTTTTTTTTTTTTTGACCTAATCAGCTTTCTTGCAGAGTTGGTATGCGTGACTTTACGCTTTTCATTATTTACTAGCAGGCTTACCTTGTACTGCCCGTGTTCGTAATTTCTTTGAGGGGGGGGGGAATGGTTGGACTACTGTTCTATTTCTTCTACTAATGATTTACCATTTTTACTTTTCGCGCCCTTGAATTGTTAATCAAGGTAACTGGAATAAAGCACTGGATGTAGAAATCAATATTTTTATGGACAGTTGTTAAGAGTGGGAGTGAGTTTTGCAACTGTTAGGAACAGTTTTGAGTTTGCGACAATTGGGACAGAAGAAAGCAGGTCATGGCCCTGAGCAGACGGCAACAGATGACAAAGCAGCCATGACAGACTATTTAGATATGGATGTTAGCGTCCAGAGGGTGTTTTTTTTTTATTTTTATTTTATTTTTTATTTCATTTTTTATTTCATTTTTTATTTTTTTTATTTCATTTTTTATTTCATTTTTTATTTTATTTTTATTTTATTTTTATTTTATTTTTATCTTATTTTTTATCTTATTTTTTATTTTATTTTTTATTTTATTTTTTATTTTTTTTATTTTATTTTTTATTTTATTTTTTATTTCATTTTTTATTTTTTTTATTTTATTTTTTATTTCATTTTTTATTTTTTTTATTTTATTTTTTATTTCATTTTTTATTTTTTTTATTTTATTTTTTATTTCATTTTTTATTTTTTTTATTTTATTTTTTATTTCATTTTTTATTTTATTTTTTATTTTATTTTTATTTTATTTTTTATTTTATTTTTTATTTTATTTTTTATTTTTTTTATTTTATTTTTTATTTTTTTTATTTTATTTTTTATTTTATTTTTTATTTCATTTTTTATTTCATTTTTTATTTCATTTTTTATTTCATTTTTTATTTCATTTTTTATTTCATTTTTTATTTCATTTTTTATTTCATTTTTTATTTTATTTTTTATTTTTTTTTATTTTATTTTTTATTTTATTTTTTATTTTATTTTTTATTTTATTTTTTATTTTATTTTTTATTTTATTTTTTATTTTATTTTTTATTTTATTTTTTATTTTATTTTTTATTTTATTTTTTATTTCATGTTTTATTTCATGTTTTATTTCATTTTTTATTTCATTTTTTATTTCATTTTTTATTTCATTTTTTATTTCATTTTTTTCATTTTTTTCATTTTTATCTTATTTTTATCTTATTTTTTTATATTTATTTTATTTTTTTATATTTTTTATTTTATTTTTTTATATTTTTTATTTTATTTTTTTATATTTTTTATTTTATTTTTTTATATTTTTTATTTTATTTTTATTTTATTTTTTATTTTTTATTTTATTTTTTATTTTATTTTTTATTTTATTTTTTATTTTATTTTTTATTTTATTTATTATTTTATTTTTTATTTTATTTATTATTTTATTTTTTATTTTATTTATTATTTTTTTATTTTATTTTTTTTATTTTATTTTTTGGAATCCTTGAGATGACGCTTCATAATTTGTGCATTCATTCTTTTTGCCGACTGTTATCCTCATCTTTATAGTTATTATTGTTTCACAACATTTCGGCCAGTCCTTTAAAAAAAAAAAAAAAATGAATGCACTAATTATGAAGTCTCATCTCAAAATGATTAAAAAAAAACAAAAAAAAAAAAAAACATACCATTCTGTACAGACCTGACAATAGAAAACCAGATAAGAACACAAACTTTGATTTATAAAACCAAAAAATCCAACCTTGATTGCCTTTCAGGACCTGTGGATAGAAGCGTTGAATCTATGGTTCAAGTTGAACTTTGTTTGAAGATAACGGTTTCAATCCTACCCAAAAGCAGGCCGGAGGATTATTTGGCCAAAAACGTAAGACAACAACTATGGAAGAGCCAGGTACGTCCAAGGATGGAATACTGTTGCCACATCTGGGCAGGAGCTGCTAGAAAGGACTTGTCCTGCCTTGATAGAGTTCAAAATAGACTTTGTAGCCTCGTAGGAGATGTCCTTTTCTCCTCCTTGCAACCTCTATCTCACAGAAGAGATGTTGCGAGTTTGTCTCTGATGTATCGTTATTTTCATGGAAAGTGTTCAACTGAGCTTCAATCTATGGTCCCCCCTCGCCAAACTTTCACAAACACTCGTCTAGCTGTAAACACTATCAATAATTTCCCCCACTCTTTATCTGTGCCTAAACCTAAACGTAGATTCCATGAACAAAGCTTCTTTCTTAGAACTGCACGCCTGTGGAATTGTCTTCCGTTTTCCTGCTTTCCGGCTGACTACAATATGGTTGTGTTCAAGTCTAAAGTAAATAAGTTCTTGATGAGCCGTTCCATATAAGTTATTAAATTTACCAAATTTTCATTACTAATGATTACTATATTGACCAATTTCTACTGTATACTCTTTAACCCTTATCCTTGAGTGGCCTCTTGGCCTTGATAATGTGGTGATGCCTTTGTAAAAAAAAAAAAAAAAGGCAGTAATTACTGAGGATACAGTTACAAGACTCGGCATTCCTATTTCGTTGTGGTGAATCACCTGAAGAAGGCCAGAGGATGAGTTCGCCAAAACGTGGTGAAACAACAACTATAAAGATGGGGATAACAGTCCACGAAAAAATGAATACACAAAATTTGTTTAAAATGGACTTGATACTCCAGACAACTTCAATAAAACCACATGGACATGTTTTTTCTTTAATACGTGCTCATTTTATTTCCATTAGGGTCAGAGACACAAGAATTTACAACAAGAATAGATAATTCCAAATATTTACCCTCTAGAACAAGAGATATCTGATCTTGGTACTTTTTCTGTAGGAATTATTTTATGTCAAGATGGGAATTTTAACCAACATGTTCGATGCTCTCTGTTGAAGGCAAGAAATGGGACAATCACAAAACAACAAACCCTGCCTGTAAAGTTCGAGACAAACTTTATTGATATACAGGATATTATTGCAAAATAGTGCGCCCATTTTGCGTCCAACGTGGTGGAGCTGATAGGTTGCTTCAATGAAACGGTAGGGAAGGATGAAATTAACCGAGTTCCATTGGACCTCATGGCCCTAAAAAATTGGTAACAACGCAAACGGTGAATATCGAAGATGGAAAGTTCACGATAAGAAAGGTTCGTAATGTGGTTGTACACATTCTGTCTTATACGTAAGCCTAATTCGTAGGCTTTTACAAATATGTTTGATACTCCATCCACGGCTGAGATCTGAAGTGAAGAAGGCACTAATGTTAGCGCTCAAGTCTCCTTCTTAGAAGACATAATAAAAATGAGTCCTTCCTCCTTTGCTGATCTGGAACGAACTGAAGAAACTGAAAAAGAAATAGAAATTGGTGCCAAAGTCACATGACATGTTTGGTTAGATTCGACCAATCAAATCGATCGATACAATGGCAGTTAGGACTTGTATTATGATTGAAAAATTTCTTACACTACTTTATTAGGGCAAATTTCAAAATATTGAATTTCAAGTAAAACAAATGGTATCTACTTAATGGAAACAGTTTTTGAAGACAACTATTGAAAATTAAGTTTTGCTAAATCCGCCTAAGGTTTTCCAAATTTTCAGAAAATAATTACCTCCCTTGTTAGGGGTCAAACTTTCCTGTTTTTCTTAGCAAAACTCAATTTTCGCTAATTGTTTTTGAAAACTATTTTCATTAATAATTAGTTTTCTACCTCATCGCTTTGCACAATTTTTGGATACGTTCATTACGGTGACATGTCAATTTGGTAGATACCATTGGCTTAACTTGAAATTCAATGTTTAAAATATCGCTGTCATAACGGAGAAGTGGCCTGATCTTGTACAAAATCTAATGTAAGGGAGATAACTCTTAACACTGTTCTCGTGTTGAATGTCTCACAATGTTTTGGTTGATGTACTTCCTGACATTCAGGTCGATCTTGTTGGATTTGTAACGTTGAATAGAACCCTTGTTTAATCCCTTAGAATAACTTGCACTTGTTTCATTTGATTATAACTTAGTACTTTTATCCATTGCATCATGGGTCTTGCAGACAATTTGGGAATCTTAAACCTATTTTTGTGTTCTTAAATAGGTTTTGTATCAGAATGTCTGATAAGTATCGATAATCAGAAAAAAGAAAGGAACAGACGATTTAAGTGGGCCGCTTAATCTGAAAAATGATTTATTAGAGAAAGATTAGAGAGATCGGGCTTTCAAGTGGGCCACCCTCTGTGTGTGTGTGTGTGTGTGTGTGTGCGCGCATATATATATATATATATATATATATATATATATATTATACTGGGTGCCTTAAATACGTTGGAAGTCCTCTGGTGTGAACATGTCAATGATCCTCATCACAGCCTCTTTAATCTCCTCAACTGTCTCATATCGACAGACTCTTAAGTTTTCCTTGAGCTTAGGGAATAACCAAAAGTTACAGGAAGCAAAATCTGACTTATAGAGATTATGAAGAACTGTATTGATGCCCAACTTGTTCATGACAATGTCTTTCTGATCTCTGACCACCCTTCGGACAAACTTCGCACAAATTTTCTGCATTTTCAGGTTCTTGCAAATAATTGTGTGCAGTTCCCACACTGACATCAAACTGTGCACTTACTATCTCTATAGACACACGATGGTCCTTATCCATTTATTTGGCCAATCAACTCAAGCGTTTTGACTTCCTTACTCCTCCTACCCCTCTCATCATCCCTCACTGACTCCCTGCCTTCCTTGAATCTCTTATACCACTCAAAAACTGATGCTCGATTCATGAAAGATGGTCCAAAAGTAGTCTGAAGCATTCCATACGTTTCTGTGGCATTTTTTCCAAATTTAAAACAGAATTTTATTACATATCGTTCTTAAGTGTCCTTATTTGCAGATTGCATTTTTGAAATTCACCAGTTGATATCCGACAGTTAGACACAGTTAATCAATCAAGAACCGCATCACTCTATATAAAAACATATAAGATATTAACTGATATATAATCGAGTCAAAATAGTGAAAAGAATATTCTCTTGTCATAGTCTTAGTTATTGCTTGTTTTATTTTCTTTGTAACACACTCTGACGTTTCTGTGGCATTTTTTTTCTAAGTTTAAAACAGAATTTTATTGCATATCGTCCTTTTAAAGCATCCTCATGTCCAGCTTGCATTTTTGAAATTCACCATCTGTGACAATCAGGCTTTAGTAGGGTGTATTCCAATTCCTGCTGTAGCTGTTTGTTTGAATCTGAGAGATCGGGCTTTCAAGTGGGCCACCCTCTGTGTGTGTGTGTGTGTGTGCGCGTGCGCGCATATATATATATATATATTATACTGGGTGCCTTAAATACGTTGGAAGTCCTCTGGTGTGAACATGTCAATGATCCTCATCACAGCCTCTTTAATCTCCTCAATTGTCTCATATCGACAGACTCTTAAGTTTTCCTTGAGCTTAGGGAATAACCAAAAATTACAGGAAGCAAAATCTGGCTTATAGAGATTATGAGGAACTGTATTGATGCCCAACTTGTTTATGCCAATGTCTTTCTTTCTGATCTCTGACCACCCTTCGGACAAACTTTGCACAAATTTTCTGCAATTTCTGGTTCTTGCAAATAATTGTGTGCAGTTCCCACACTGACATCAAACTGTGCACTTATTATCTATATATTCCGAACCGTTTGCACAGGGTTGAACAATAAAGTTTGTCGTCCTAAAGAAAACACAACGCAACAGCTTTATTTTAAAACTTTTATTGAAAAAAAAAAATTCAGGTAACTTGATTATGTGGTAGAGCTAATATCTACTCAATGTAACTGCCTTCAGCCTCAATCACCACCATAACTTGGATCAGTAGAAAGCATGAGTTGTACAGCAGCGCGTGTTCGCTCTCGTTGAACATTGTGTCACTTTCAGACATGATAGAAGGCTCCTATCGCTCTTGGGATTTGTACACAACTGGCCAACTAGTAGATGGTCTGCACACAAAAAAAAAAAAAGAAAAGAAAACCGGTTTTCATCAAACGGAAATGGAATCCTGTCGTCTTTTCTAGAGTGCCAATTTTATCGTTCCACCCTGTATACATATATATGTGATTAGAATAATGGAAATAGTATTCCGACAAAATAGAGAAATAAAAAGGAACAAACCGAGTTAAGTGTTCATCAACGCTTTGTCTTTATTTCAGGAAGTCTTGAAATAAAGACGAAACGTTGATGAACACTTTCTTTTTTTAATTTATTTATTTATTTTTTTAATTACATTTTCACCCCCAAACAAGGCACATTGCCACTTTGGTGTAGGGGGCTACTATCAGAGGCCACATCTACTGAGGTACTATGTAGGGATTTGGGCACAAGATGTCGGTTTACGTTAAACTTGAACTTCTGCACGTCAGTACAGTTGGGGAAGCAGGGACCTGGAATGGAATTCCAAAGTCTAGCGGTTCGGGGGAAGAAACTACTGGAGTAGAAAGATCTTTTATATCTAGGGATCTCTACTGTGTGGGGGTGGGATTCAGCTGCCTGTCGGGTTTATCGAGGGTATTTACATCGTGGGGGCAAAAGTGCTTGCAGTTCGTCAGAGCATTCTCCATTAAAATACTTGTAGAACAGGCACAGGGATGCAACATTTCGTCGATGGGACAGCGTCTGAAGCTTAGATGCCAGTTCAGGGCCTATCAGATTGGCGACTCTCTTTTGAACCTTGTCTAGGAGCGAGAGACTAGTAGCAGATGCACCAGCCCAAATATGACAGCAATACTTCATACATGGGCGAATGGTGGCCTTATAGAGGTACAGGATACTTTCGGGTGTTAGTAGTTTTCTAGCACAGTAGAGAGAGCCTACCTTCCTTGCAGTGGCCCTGGCAATGATTTCAATGTAATTGTTCCAACTCATGTTTCCTGTGAACGTTAGGCCAAGCAGTTTGAAAGATGTACTCTCAGATAAAGAGTCATTGGTCATTGCTATTGGTGGTAGAGAAGGTTTCTTGTAATTATTGAAGGAAACAAGCTTAGTCTTGGCAGCATTGAATGTGACCATCCATTTTTGTCCCCATTCCACCACAGATTGGAGGTCATCCTCTAGTGTTTCTGCCATTTCCTTAGACATGTGTTCATTTGTTTTCCTGTTGTGCCTGTTATAGTGTGGTGTCATCAGCATATATACCCATCTCACAGACAATTTTGTTGGGGAAGTCATTTATGAATATTAGGAACAGCAGAGGTCCAAGGATAGACCCTTGGGACACTCCCATATTTATATCATATTGGTTAGATGTACAACCGTCGAGGACAACCTGGATTTTTCTCTTATCTAAGAAGGATTTAATTATGTTTAGTATTCTACCAGTGATACCGTATGATCTGATTTTCCTGAGGAGACCCTCATACCATACCCTGTCAAAAGATATATCTAGAGCTACCGCTCTGCCCTCCCCGGCTTTGTCCAGTTTGTATATACGTTCAGAGATTACAGTTAGGATGTCTGCTGTGGAACGGGCTTGTCTAAATCCATATTGTTGGTCAGTCAGAAGTTTAGCATCTGTAAGGTGATGGACTAGAGCATGATTAATTAAGGTCTCAAATATTTTGGCAAAAAAGTGGGAGGAGGCTAATGGGGCGATAATTTGATGTGTGCATTCTTTCACCAGAATTCTTGAATACTGGTACTACAGAAGCAGTTTTCCAACAGCCTGGAAAGCAAGATTCATTAAGGCATTTGTTGTAGAGTTTGGAGAGAACTGGAGCTACTTCGGCTGAGCACTTTTTTAATAGTACAGCTGTGATGAGATCAGGTCCACATGCTTTTGAAGTGTCAAGGTTTTTTTATGATAGCATGCACCTGAGCAGGGGTAATTTTCAGATCGTCTAGCATGGCGTGTGTCCACATAGGAAAGTCAGATAGGAGGTGGTTGAGGTGGTCCAGTGTGGAGTTTGAGGCAAACCGACTGGCAAGTATGTTAGCCTTCTCGGTTGCTGAGCAAAGAACCTTGTGATTGTTAGTGGGGGAATTGTTGATTGCCTATTATTTACTACACTGTTGTAGATTTTCCAGAAGTCACGAGTTCCTAATTTTTGTGCTTCGATGTGTTTTTTAGTGGTTTCAGTAAATTCTCTCTTAGCTGTCGCTATTTCTTTCTTAACGTTACTTCTAGCTTCTATATACTTCTTTCTGTTTGAACAGGACTTATGTCGGTTAAATCTCTGGTATGCATGCTGCCTTTGAGCAATGGCAGTTGCGCAAGTCAAAGTAAACCATTGGGGAGAGTGGGGCTTGCTATAAAATTTCCGCATGGAGACATGTGCTTCAATTGCAGTTTTGAACCATTCAGTGGTCTCATTTGCGCACTGTTTAGCAGGAAGAGAAAAAATATTTTCCCATGGGGCATCTCTAATGGCTTCCCTGTCAGCCTTTTTATAATATCTCGTTGTTTTGAGCACTGGCTCTTCAGTTTTGGCTCTAGAGTTTAGGGCGATTTCAACCATTATCACTGCATGATCAGCGTTCCCAAGTGGGCTGTCAGCATTCGTTATACAATCATCGGGAACTGTGGTCAAAAACAGATCTAGAAGTGATGCGTGTTGTTCTTGCTGGTCAGGGAAACAGGTTGGAAACGTAACCATTTGTGATAGGGAGTGAGATATAGAGAAGCTATGTGTTGTGCTGCCCGCTGTGTCTGTGTAAGTAGAAAATCCCAACCAGTTTTTGTGGTGGACATTAAAGTCACCAAATACATGTACTTGTGCGCTAGTGTCGAAGGAGAGTGCTGTGTCTATGCTGTCAGAGACTTTGTTTATTATGGTGCAGTCCTAGGTCGAGGGAGAGCAGTAGAGAAAATAAAAATAGCTAATGTTGTGTTGCATGTTTAGTCTAAAGCAACTGAAGGCTTGATCGTCCAGTTTGTTTCTCTAGTAAACTCCAAGTCCGTGCATATGTGTGTCAGAGTCCTTACGGCAGAGTGGGAGATATCCAGGCATGTTAAAGTAGTTACAAGGGATAGAGGAGGTTAGTCTCACTTAGTGCTAAGATATCCGGGTTATTTGTTAGGAGAAATGCTTCGACATCATTCAACATCAGTTCTAAACATAACTCGCTTTGTTCCTTTTTATTTCTTTCTATATATGTGCGTGTCTTGATCTATTATTTATAATTAATGGTTCTCATGTACATTCTCAAATACACTGGGGGAAGTATGAACCCTCTGACTTTGAATAATAAAGGTAATATATATATTATTATATTGAACTTAATAGCTTTAGTGTAGAACAACCCAGAAAGGTATCGGTATGCCATCATCAGAGACAAACAAAATATTTTTTTTTTATTACATGTGAATTTATTTGAGTATATATACGTATATTTTTTTTAAAGCTCTTGTGGGTAGATGTCTGTGGAGGGGGCAGGGGTTCTGCGATGACATATTTCTTCCATTCTGTCAACCATGAACTCCTCCGAGCGTGGTCAGTAGCTGATGGAGATTGACCTGGCCCCGCTCCATCGATTGAGCCAATGTCTTATCGATTTTCTCTTCTGACAGATTCAAACGGTACAGTTGGTTGTAAGTGCACACTAACTTCCAGACTTCTTCAAGGGGCAGGAAGCCTTTTTTAAAAGAAAAAAGAAAAAAGTCACAAAATTAGAAAATGATTTGTCAGTGTTTGTACAGTGTAACCCGGATATGAGAGAGAGAGAGAGAGAGAGATAGTGTAACCCGGATATAAGAGGATTGGTGGCCTGAGAAGTCTCTTATATTCGGGTTACACTATATAAAATTCTGCTTATTCCTTCCTTAGTCAGTCAACACGTTATAATTTGAAAAAGCACGAATACAATTTTTAAAGGCCAAATTCGCAACTTTTGGCTTAAAAAAGGCCAAATGTACCATTTTTGTCTCGAAAAAGGCCAAAGTCGCAATTTTTGGCTTTTAAAAACGCCAATCTGGCAACTCTGAACAAGAATGAGAGTGACCTCCCTTTGATATTTTGAAACATCGTTATAATTTTTTATTTTATTTATTTATTTTTTTTGTTGTTGCATTTTCACTCCAAACAAGGCACAGTGCCTTTTTGATATAGGTGGCTACTATAAGGGACATAATTACAGGGATACTATGTAGGAAGTTGAGCAGCAAGATGTCTGTTTACATCACACTTGAACTTCTGCATGTCAGTACAGTTAGGAAGTAGGAACCCGGAAGGGAATTCCAAAGTCTAGCAGAAGAAACTAGTCTAGGGAAGGAACTATTAGAGTAGAAGACATTTTGACATCTGGGGATTTCTACTGTGTAGGGGTGGGATTTTGCTGCTTGTCTGGTTTAACGCGGGTATTTATGTTGAGGAGGTAGAAGGGCTTGTAGTTCGTCGGAGCATTCACCATTAAAATATTTGTAAAACAGGAAGAGAGAAGCTGACAGTTTGGAACTTATCAGGTTGGCAACTCTCTTTTGAACCCTGTCCAAGAGGGAGAGACTAGTAGCAGATGCACCAGTTTAAATGTGACAACAATACTCCATACATGGGCGAATGGTGGCCTTGTAGAGGTACAGGATACTTCCAGGTGTAAGTAACTTTCTGGCACGGTAGAGAGAGCCCGCCTTCTTTTCAGCAGCCGCGGCGATGCCCTCATTAATATCTTTGTAATAGTGTGAGAAAGGATCCTGTAGTAATTTAAAGCCACACCCACACATATATATATTGTAGAGAGAGAGAGAGAGAGAGTAAGATGATTCATAATTTATAATTAAAATTAAAAATCTGTTTCATAAGGATTGGTTGGTTGGTTGGTTGGTTTTGTTTTACAGCATATCAACCCATTTCAGGTTATTTAACGATAAAGCAGAGACAAATTCGCAACATCTTTTCTGTGAGATAGAGGTTGCAGGGAAGAGAAAAGGAACATCTCCTTTTCCATTACTAACGATTACTATATTGTCCAATTGACTACTGTGCACTCCTAACCCTTATCCTCGAGTGGTCTCCGGCCTTGGTAAGTGGTTATATCTATGTAAAAAACA
This sequence comes from Euprymna scolopes, assembly GCF_053919585.1. NCBI lineage: Eukaryota > Metazoa > Mollusca > Cephalopoda > Sepiida > Sepiolidae > Euprymna > Euprymna scolopes. The sequence continues at coordinate 5,286,007 of NC_136518.1, read as the reverse complement.
CAATGTAATTTTAAGGACCTTTTACTTTACAGTTTTTCTTAAAAAAATATAGCAGGTAAGAGGGAAAATGAAAAACAAAGTTATCATAACACGTAAATAACAATGTATACGAAACTAAGGCAAATTAAGAAAGGAATATGGACATATAAATAAAGAGTAAAATCTGAAATGTGCAGTATAGGAGTAAATTATTAAATCAAGGAGGATTTGTTGGTTGGTTGTTTTTGTTTTACGGCATATCAACCCTTTTCAGGTTATTTAAAGCCGAATCCAAAGATTTTGAAGAAATTTTTTAATAGAATATATTTGTTGTTTTCAAATCAGTTTCTATTTAACCCATAGTTGGGATCCTAACAGGTACTACCACTCCGGGTCAGAGTGGACCTGGGAGCAATGGCAATTAATGGGTGGCTCCACACTCCCCAAAGCCTGCAAGCTGGGGCCTCACCACTGGATATAGTTTAAGGTCATATCCAGGACCGTTTCATAAGGAAGAACAAACAAAATCAATAAATTGTACGATCGTTTCGGAAACGATGTTTTTATTGTGATAGACATTGAGTCTTGAACAATAATTTTATGATATAGTTCTTTGAAACAAAGTCTCCTAATCATATATATATAATTATTAACTTATTGTTTAAATATTTTATCTAAATATTACATGCATAAAAGTAAGTTATCCATAATAATGCACGTGATAATATTTAAATAATAAATTAATAATTACAAATAAGACTCTCTAAAAAATGTAGGGGGGACTAGAATGTAAACAAAGGGCAGATAACTCCTCTCCTAAAAGTGCTCAGGGGGCGAAAAGAAAGAAAAAAAAACATACTACAGAATCGCTTATAAAAAAAAATAAATAACAATCTCACATATATATATATATATATATATATACACACACTAGACTACCCATGACCCGTTGGGTCAGTATGTAATATTAGCTATGGAATTAATGTATAAGCATGACACTTGTGATGTAAAGAAAATAGTATTTTTTGACATAACAGAAACATTTCTATGAAAATATATTAAAAGGAAAAAAGAATATAGATAGATTTCTAGGAGTTGTTCTGTTTATAATTGTTTATTTTTGAAAAAAAAAAAAAAAAAAAACTTACATATTATAAGTGGTTTGCCATACTTATAGGTAAATGTGCACTGAACAGATACCATAATACTTAAAGTTAAATTCAAATTTTGATATATCTTTTAATTTAAATGCAAAAAAAACAAAAAACATTTGGGACGCTGAAAACGTATACAGTAAAACAATACGTTTTATTGTCACATTGATTATTTATTTGTAACACAAATTAAAAAAAAAACATATTTTCGGTGTTATCTATTTATGTTGGTTGTGTAGAAGAAAATGTATGAATGTTTTTTAAGAAAGGTGTATTAAAAAATGGAGAATAAATTAAAAAAATATGAAGGCGGTGGGTAAATCGCCATTGTAAAATGCTCTTATGGTTGTCAACGGGTTAAAGTAGATTTATTTGTAAAAAAAATTGTGTTAAAATAATTTAAACGTATTGAAGGAATGAACACTGTAAAAAAAAAAAAAAAAAAAAAAAAAAAAAAAATGCCGAAAGTATTAACAATTGTTTATTTGGATAATTTTACGCAAAAAAAAAACAATTGGGACGCTGAAAGCATACACAGTAAAACAATACGCTTTATTGTCGCGTTGATTGTTTGTTTATGTACACATGCGCAACTGGAAGTCGTAAACCAGATGTTGGGTTACAACACTCGTTATAAGGTCATTTGAGTTTTATAATTATATAGATATCCAGTGATAAATTTGACTTTTTCCTTCCTTAGTCCACACGTTATGCTTAGTAAAGTTTTTGAAGACCAAACTGCTACAAAAAGGCCAAAATCACGAAATTTGGCTTTAAAAAGGCCAATTTGGCAATCCTAGACAATAATATGAGAGTCATCTCGCTTTTATATAGCATCATTTTTGAATATCATTATAATAATAATATATGACAACTGTTGTAATGGCATGAGAGAGGAACCTGTAATAATTTCAATACACAGCAGTTCTTCAGGGAAGAAAGATGTCAATGAAACATTACATACAAAAAGGAAACATTAAAAAGAAACAGGGAAAAGACAGAAAATTGTCTGCCAAGGCGTGCTGGACTCAAGAAATAAATATCACCTCTTACAATGTAATTTTATTATTTGTATTGAACTATGTAGCACAATATTACTTTCTGGGTATTTATTATTTATTAGTATTTATTAATTTATCTCATTTGGGTCAGTTCTATATCCTGTATATAATATTTTGATTGTAGAAATTCTCCTTGTGGGGGGGGGCAGGCTAAGTAAATAACCCTAGATATATCTAAAGGCTTTAACAGGGTTTGCACGGTCATAAAATACGCTTAAATATGATATTTTAATTTGTCCAGATTTCAAATATATTATTATAGAGTCGTCATTTCAAAAAAAAAAAAAGTATTTGGGTGATACTTACGCTGTTATAAATTTTCCAGAAATCACAAGTTTCTAAATTTTTGCAACTTAATGTGTTTTTACTGCTGACTTGGCTGTGGCTATTTTACTTTTGTCGTCATTTCTAGCTTCTATAAACTTTTGTCTATTTGTACTGGACTTATGTCGGATAAGTCTGCCGGATGTATGGTGCCTTTGAACAATGTCAACTGCACAAGAAGTGAATCATGGGGGAGAGTTTGGGTTTGCCATAAAACAATATGGGACATGTATTTCGATTGCGTCTTTGAACCATTCAGTAGCCTCATCTTCACGCTGTTTTGTGGAAGAGAAAAGATAGTACACTGTGGGGCAACTCTGATGTGATCCTTGATGGCTTCCCAGTCAGCCTACTTATAGTACCTTGTCGTTTTTAATAAACTGATTGAGATATATGTGGATATTTGATAAATGTACGAATTCTCTGTGAATTGAAGTCGTAGTTTATGTTTTAAATCAGGAACAAGGTACTAAATCTAGGAGATGAAACACTTCAAAGGAAAATAAATTATGATATCTCCATAATAATTCCAAACTAGCCGAACTAACTGCCGATGATCTTAAATGTATTTGCACAGTGTAATATCAACAGATGCCGCCAAAGTCAGACGACGGGTACTGACCAAGCCTGAAAACGAACGAATATTATCTCTCCAAATATTGGCAGAGGATTGTCAGAGTAATTTATGTCCAATGTTATTAAAAAAGGACCGAGAGTTCAGGATGATTCCTATAAGTATCACAATGCAATCAGCATTCCCGAGTTGGTTAGGGTCAGGCCATTTGTTGATCTTGTCAAGCTGGGAGATAGGTTGGGAACGTAACTGTCCGCAAACAGAGAATGGGATATAGAAAAGCTACGTGTGATGCTACCAGCTCAAAGTCTGTGGAACTAGAGAAATCTAGCCAACTAGCGAGGGGTACCCGGCGTTGCCCGTGTGTTTGGAAATGTGTGTGTGTGTGGTTTTGGGTAAATCAAAACTCCGGGAAGGGGGGGGGGGGTAAAATAAAAAAAAAATGTTTTGGTAGGTAAGTATGAGGATCGAACCAGAACCCTTGAGGCAAAATTGTAAATTAAAGTGTGAAAAAAAAAAAAAGCATGTGACGTTAATCATTGCACCACCGCGACATACCAACGGAAACGTGTTTGAATTTATTTAATTACTTAGATTTGGCAGGTGCACGCTCTAATGACTTAATGGGGTCAACTGTTGACTGTAGAGTAGCATTTCATTAACTGCGGACCGCGGGGGTAGGGAGAAACCTGAAAAATGCCGCCAGAATTAATTATAGGAAAAGGCTTAATCCACATGCGGCGAGCGAAAACTGTTGAATATTTATCTTCCCGAAGTCGAGCAAATTAAATAGACAGGCGAGCTCCATTGACAACTCTGAGATATTATGATTTACATGTGATATAAAAAGTTTTAAAAAGTTGTTAGGCGAGCGACCGCTTCTCTGAAAAAAGCCTTTTGTAGCCATACAGAAAAAGCGAACACACATACAAACATCATCAAGAACATATTTGATCGCTAGTATCAAGGAAGAATGCTGCATCTATGCTGTCAAAGACATGGTTGATTAGGATACATTCGAAGGAGAACGTCCGAGAAAATATAAGTAGTTAATGCTATGCTGCATGTTTACGGACATTTATTCCTTGTCAATTCATACATACCTACAAACATTTTACGAACATTCATCTCCTTGTCAATTCATACATACCTACAAACATTTTACGAACATTCATTCCTTGTCAATTCATACATACCTACAAACATTTTACGAACATTCATCCCTTGTCAATTCATACATACCTACAAACATTTTACGAACATTCATTCCTTGTCAATTCATACATACCTACAAACATTTTACGAACATTCATTCCTTGTCAATTCATACATACCTACAAACATTTTACGAACATTCATTCCTTGTCAATTCATACATACCTACAAACATTTTACGAACATTCATCTCCTTGTCAATTCATACATACCTACAAACATTTTACGAACATTCATTCCTTGTCAATTCATACATACCTACAAACATTTTACGAACATTCATTCCTTGTCAATTCATACATACCTACAAACATTTTACGAACATTCATTCCTTGTCAATTCATACATACCTACAAACATTTTACGAACATTCATTCCTTGTCAATTCATACATACCTACAAACATTTTACGAACATTCATTCCTTGTCAATTCATACATACCTACAAACATTTTACGAACATTCATTCCTTGTCAATTCATACATACCTACAAACATTTTACGAACATTCATTCCTTGTCAATTCATACATACCTACAAACATTTTACGAACATTCATTCCTTGTCAATTCATACATACCTACAAACATTTTACGAACATTCATTCCTTGTCAATTCATACATACCTACAAACATTTTACGAACATTCATTCCTTGTCAATTCATACATACCTACAAACATTTTACGAACATTCATTCCTTGTCAATTCATACATACCTACAAACATTTTACGAACATTCATTCCTTGTCAATTCATACATACCTACAAACATTTTACGAACATTCATTCCTTGTCAATTCATACATACCTACAAACATTTTACGAACATTCATTCCTTGTCAATTCATACATACCTACAAACATTTTACGAACATTCATTCCTTGTCAATTCATACATACCTACAAACATTTTACGAACATTCATTCCTTGTCAATTCATACATACCTACAAACATTTTACGAACATTCATTCCTTGTCAATTCATACATACCTACAAACATTTTACGAACATTCATTCCTTGTCAATTCATACATACCTACAAACATTTTACGAACATTCATCTCCTTGTCAATTCATACATATCTACAAACATTTTACGAACATTCATTCCTTGTCAATTCATACATACCTACAAACATTTTACGAACATTCATTCCTTGTCAATTCATACATATCTACAAACATTTTACGAACATTCATTCCTTGTCAATTCATACATACCTACAAACATTTTACGAACATTCATTCCTTGTCAATTCATACATACCTACAAACATTTTACGAACATTCATTCCTTGTCAATTCATACATACCTACAAACATTTTACGAACATTCATTCCTTGTCAATTCATACATACCTACAAACATTTTACGAACATTCATTCCTTGTCAATTCATACATACCTACAAACATTTTACGAACATTCATTCCTTGTCAATTCATACATACCTACAAACATTTTACGAACATTCATTCCTTGTCAATTCATACATACCTACAAACATTTTACGAACATTCATCTCCTTTGTTAAATCACATTCCATCCTACGAACACTTTGCCTCTCCTAATACAAATTGTTGGTCGTAAATAAAATCGGTTCTCAACCTTCAATATTTGTCTGTCTTTATATGGAGTCAGAATCTACACACTTCCAACGTTATTCATTTCAGGTATTCTTGGTTGTGGCCTCTATGGCATCCTTAATCACCTCCCATCCTTTCCCTACCCCTAATCCTTTTATATAAAAACCTGCAGGCCATAGACTATTGATGTCACATTTGGGCTGGCATATCTGCTACTAGTCTCTCATTCTTGGACAGGGTTCTATTTTACAACTGGGCAATGCCGGGCGACCTGCTAGTTTGTAAATAAAAACCAGAAAAAGGGAGATAGCTTATTTTGAAGAATATAATAAAATTAAAGACTATAAATTTTGGCCAAATGTTCGTTCGTATTTTTGAGTTTCCAGTTTCCGGCCTACTAAGGATCATTTTATATTCCTACTCTTCTAATTTTGTGAGCGTGTTGACGCCAGTGTGTAAATAAAGTTCCAAACTCTTAAATTTCATGTCTTGAAATTGAAGCACTATCGATATCTGATGTTTTCTTTTACTATATTAAAGACTAGCCTGGGTGTTTGGAGGGGTGTTGAGCAGAAAAAAAAAAGTGGTAGTAGGAAGGCAGGAAAAGAATGTGAAAAAAAAAATGTGACGTCTTTGCTATTGCGTCCATCGCCAAAACGGAAGTGGCGAAGGTTTAAACTAAGGCTAGTCAATCGAAAAGAGGTGATGACTTTCGAAAATATTATCGTAAAAAGCGATCCCCCCTCCCTGTAGAAAATTGCCCAGTTGAGGGTGAAGAAATGAATGTTTTTAGCTAATTTTTCGATATTTGTCATCCGAAGGGTCGAGCTTAAAAACGGTACCAATCTCGTGAAAATCCTTCGCCTCTGTCGAAAATTTTAGGCAGACATACATACATACATATATACATACATTTAAACAGACAGATGAGATTTATATTATAGATGAAAAAGGTATAGAAACCAGCATATATATATTAGCAGGCTTGCCAGCATTGCCCGGTCATAAATAACTGTAAATATGATATTTTGATTAATGCAGATTTCGTATTTATTATACTAGCGTGGGTACCCGGCGTTGCCTGGGTGTTTAGAGGTGGGTGCGGGTGGGGGAGGGAATCAAAATATATATATATATATATATATATATATATATATAAAAACAATGTCAAAACTTCTTTAAAAAAAATCGTTGCCCGGGTGTTTGTGTTAGGGGGAGGGGGACTTAAAAAAAAAAAAAAAGTTTTGGTAAGTAGTTAGGATCGAACCCGAATCCTTGAGGTGAAGGTGGAAAAGAAAGTGTGCAAAAAACCTGACACGTTACCCGCTCGGACAACTAAGAGCAACTGAAACACAGTTGAATTTAAGTATTAAAAACAGAATTGACACGTGCCCGCAATAAAAGTTAACTCTGCTGCTTCTATTTGACCTCATTAATAAGGTCAAATAGAATTAGCGGGGTTAACTTTTACTGCGGGGCAGCTTTTGGGTTTGTTTACCCAACTTTAGCTGGTTGTTTCCCCAAGATGTTGGAGGGGGGGACCAGTTCCCCATAAAAAGGGGATTATCCAGATTGAATAGCAAATGTCTGATATAAGGAGTCTGCCCCCACGTTGATCAAAACTGATTGCTACTGGACGTTCCCCTGGTGCAATTGCCAGGAATAATTCTTAGCTTTGAATTAGTTTCGGTTTTATACAAAAAAGCTGAACGAACACAAGACGGGCTGAAATAGCAAGAATTTTGTATAAATCAACGTAAATAAATCTAGACGTGACCTATGTTCGCAAATCGTAGATATTATTATCTAGGGGGTATATAAACACTTCTAAGCGATAGTAACCCCCCCACCAACACCAGGACCGTCGGCGAAAAAGCCTTTTCGAGACATACAAAAATGTGTGTGCCTTTTATATATATATATAGATGATTATATTGCACCCAATATATAGTAATGATTTGAAAGGTAAAAAAAAAAAAAAGAATGACTCGTGCGCCACTACCAAGAATCGAAACCAAAACGACTTACTTTTTCCTTTGGTGTTAATGCATGAGTTATGAAGACATGTTTGCTGCAAGGCTAAAAATTAAAACATGAACCAATAACTATTACGTTATGCATACATATTTGTAATGCTGTCGTTCGACCTTCACCTTGCAAATTCCATATTTTTAATTTTCACACGTTTGCACCAATTTTACCCAGCTAAAACCCAAAGATAAAGTTTTGCATGGGTTCAAATATCCTATAAATTAAGTTTCATGTCTGTAGACCAAAATCTGACAGAGTAGTTTGGCAGGCAAACTTTTTTAAACAAATATATGTACGCATTTATAAATATATATAGAAAAAGGTATAATTTCATTGGACTTCACATTTCTGATGAAATTGTGGGAGCCTTTTCTAGTCTCACACAAAAACACGCGTTCACATCTCAAGCTATATTACTTGTCTTATACATACGCGCACACAAAAATATGCGCGCGCGTCCACACATGCACATATATTCACGTTCGCTAACGTACGCACGCATGGACAACGTCACTTCCCTTTCATAGGAAATCCACACATGCGCAAAAGACTACCGGAAACAATTATAAAAGCAAGAGACAAACTGTTTCCAGCCCTTTTTCCGGACCAGCTCTCGAGCTGAGAGGTTCGACGAACCACCCGCCTCCCTTTTGGGAGGCGCGTGTCTCACGTCCCCTGCGACTATGTATGGGGCACGAGCTAATAGTTCATACGTTTTCTATCTCCGTGGCCTGGATTTACATTTTCTCATTCTCTCTCTATACTACAATAGACTTTCCTCCTCACCAGCTAACAGCGAGAGACGCACACCAAACTGGATTGACTTTCTCCCTTTCTCTACAACAATGAACTTTCTCCTTCTCACCAGTAAACAGCAAGAGACGAACGCGGACATGAACACATGTTGTACCCTTTTCTTTCACTTGTTTCTTCACGAAATAAATCCTAGTTCGTTTAATTCAAGTAAACGCGTTGTTTGTTCCTTCCTCAAAGCAATTCATTTTTCCTTTCCCAATTCAAATTTTTCATATTTTGTACGACTGGTGGATGTATAATATATCCACTAGCCACTACAAAATTATCGGATTGTTAACACGAATCGAAACATGTGTAACCAAGCAGATTAAAAACGGTAATAAAAACGCACACACATATACACTAGATATATAATTATAATTAAATAATAATTGTTCTTTAGACCAACAGATATTAGTGCTTCATGCTTACGCAATTATCAGTGTAGGAGTGACAATTCTTGCTGATGAGAAGATTCGAACCCAGCCACAAAGGGCCACCAAACAATTGCCGAATTTGACACCAGGTGAACATACCAATTAGCGCAATATTCCTCCCAAGAAGGGAATACCGCCCCAAATGAGGAATATTGCTCCCCTAGAGGGTCCCCCGTTGAAGGGGACCTCATCCACCTAAAAAGCTGGAGCAGGAAATGATGGGGTTAGGTTGCAGCCCGCGGAACCCCTGAAAATCAGCAAGGCAGTAGAGCTACCTAAGACGACTCCCGCTCCCCAGAAGATAACATCACAAGGGAAGAAGACCTCACTGGCGGAGGTAGTGATCCACAGCCTGTGGCACTTAGAGATCCTTTGTCCCCAACACCAACAATATAGAGTGTCTGCATGAGTGGAAGTCATGAACATTGCATAAATGCTAGTTGACTGCCTTTTTAGTTATTATTCCCCAAACAGTGCTCAACCTGAAATATTCTTAAAGGGACTTGTTAATTATAATCTATATATATAAAAGCAAAAATGTATGTATGTGTGTTCACTATTTGTGTATATCTGCAAAAGGCTTTTTTCGTCGGCCTTCTTGCTTGGCTCGCTCCTTCTTAAAACTTTTTATATCACGTCTCAATCATAACATCTACGACTTAAGAACGGGGGTCGCGTGTGTATTTAATTTGCCTGGGTTTTACCAGCTATTTTTCCACGTCTTCAAAAAGCGAATGATGGGGCGAGCGAAACAGTAACTGTCTTTCAGCGCAAAACTGTGTGAAACATCACGCCACTTCCTCGCACCTGCATATTTCACTTTATAAACCTTAACTTAACACGCTTATCAATTCCCCTCGTGGCCGAGATGGTTAGGTGCCTGGCTTTTTTACCTTTCGTTTCCACCTTCGCGTCAAGGCTTCGGGGTTCAATCCTACCTTCCTACTAAAATTTTTTTTTTCTTTTACACCTCCAAACACCCGGCCAACGTTTTTGTCTTTTTTTTTTTAACACACACACCTCCAAACCTCCGGGCAACGCCGGGTACACCCCGCTAGTCTATAATATAAATCTCACCTGTCTGTTTAAATGTATGTATGTATGTATGTATGTATGTTTGTATGTCTGCCTACAACTTTCGACAAGGTGACGGATTTTTACGAGATTAGTATCGTTTTTAAGTTCGACCCTTCGGACAACAAATATCGAAAAATTATTGATGCCTTTACACTGAACTGGACACTTTTCTACAGGGAGGGGTCTCTTTTTTCGCTGATATTTTCGAAAGTCATCACCTCTTTTCGATTGACTAGCCTTAATTTAAACTTTCGCCACTTCCAGTTTGGCGATGGATGCAACAGCAAAGACGTCACGTTTTTTTTTTCACATTCTTTTCCTCCTTTGCTGTACGGGTTTGAGCCTACCTGCCTACTGGCACTTGTTTTTTATGCTCTGCTCACATCTCCAAACACCCGGGCAATGCCGGGCAACGCCGGGCACCCAGGCTAATTGAACAATAATTATCACATTGAAATCGAAATAAGATCCGGCACAATTTTGCCACAATGACTCATCAGATTCAATGTCGTAACTAATGCATAAATAAATAAATACAGTACTTACCTGATAGCTAAATGTTTTGGTTTCGATTCTAAATGATGGTTCCAAAGTTAAATTTCTTTTTAAAACTTTTAGAATCATTACTATATATTAGGTACAATATAATAATCGTTTTATTTGAATTCATCAGATTACTGTTCTCATCTTGATTGTGATTTCCACAATGTTTCCTCAGGTGTATATTGTCAAACTCATGAATGTTTCTGTCAAACTCGGGAATTTGCATGAAATTTCGAGCAGAACTTCACTTCACAGGGGTAGCATGCTCTTGTTCTATCAGTTATATATTGGGTACAATATAATAATCAATAAAGAATAAATAATAATAAATACGAAATCTGTATAAGTTAAAATATATTTAAGCATATTTTACGACCGGGCAATGCTAGACGGCGTGCTAGTATATGTATATATATATATATATATATATATATATATATATAAGATAGGTATGTCAGGTCATGTCATATGCTACTGGTACCATGTAAACCAGTACTACCTGCCTCATGATCGGATCACCAGCGACTAAACTGGTTCCCCATCAGACTTGTTTGGTGAGGGTGGCTAGTCTCCCTGAAGGATTAAAAACAAGAACTTCCAAAGGGCGAATTAACCCTTTTTCTGGGTCAACGGCCAACTAGCACTGTGTGTGTGTGTGTGTGTGTGTGTGTGTGTGTGTGTGTGTATATATGTGTGTTCGGGTGGAGAGGGCTCCCGTAAGCCATGGTGAAGGCAACCTTTCTAGGAGAAGCAAATCTCTGATTTAAAAAACCATACAGTGGGAGACCAGTACCCGCATTAAGCTGGTCCGCAGTTTAATTTGTTGCTGGCTATCTTATTCTTGCTTGTCGCTGGATCTCAACATTTTGAACTGAGAGAGAGACTTAGCTGTCGTACAAAGCTAAGACTCTGTAACATCATCTTTGTATAGATACTCCCTCAGGCATTTGGGCTCATGGACTTTAAGTGTCTGCCAAGACGTTGCAATCATCATACAAAGATTGATATTATCAGACACGGTCTCTCTCTCTCTCTCTCTCTCTCTCTCTCTCTCTCTCTCTCCCTCTCTCTCTCTGTCAACTGATGCAACACCCTCTTTGTCACCATTTCTCATATATTATATCAACATGACACGGATGATTACTTTCTTCTCCCCATCTATTTCCCAAACATTGACGTTATCGTTTTTTTCTTTTCTTTCCTTTCCCTTTATAAAACTCAATCATGTTTTGCAAAAATAAACAAACAAAAAAAACAAACAATTTTCCTCTACAAACGAATCAAACCAAACACCATGAATAAATATTTGAAAATCTAAAGAACTTGAAGCATAAAATCCTTTATTAAAATTACCAGTTCTCATCTTGTGTATGACTTTCACAACGTTTTGGTCGATGTAACCTCCGACCTTCTTTAGGTGTATCTTGTCGAACTCGGAAATGTTTCTCTCGAAACCCTCATGAAGTAAATAAAGGGTTCCATTCAAAATTCCGTCCAAATTGCCGAGTTCGACGGAAACATTGCCGAGTTCGACGGAAACATTCACGAATTCGACAGAAGCATTCCTGAGTTCGACAAGATACACCGGAAGAAGGTTGGAGGTTACATCGACCGAAACGTTGTGAAAATCACACTAAAGATGAGAACAGTAGTCCGATGAATCCAAATAATATGAATAACCAATCGTCATATTCAAAATTCAGAAACGTCATAAAATTACCCGATTCGACATAAAATTTCCCCACTAAATATTTCAACTGTTCTCCTTCTCTTTTGCCTGTATGCATTACCCTTTATCCTCGAGTGGCTTTTAACCTCCATGCCTTGTAACTCGTTAATAAAATAATAAATAAATTACCGTTGTGCTCTATGTCTTGCTTATACAGAGCGTTTGCTAATTTCATGAAACGGTCGAACCACGGCTCCATTCCTTCGTCCAAAGGACTCGGGACTTGCGACTTCAATTTGTTAATGGCTTCCTAGAGGCAAAAAGAAAAATATATGCTTTGTCAGAGAAACAATACGTTTTTTTTTTTCAATTACAAGTAGAGTTATTTCCCTTGAACTATATTCAAGTTATTTCTTCTGAATTATACTGGCCAACAAGAGAATCAACTCTTTCATTCAAAAATATTTTTAGGGAAAGAGTTTTGTTTGAAGGCTATATCAATGTGGTTCACAGGAAACACCTTAGTATATAAAAGAATAATGACAATATTAGAAGGAATTTTCGACAATTTTTTTTTTTATGCTTATTTACCAAACTACAACATCCTTCTCATTATTTTTAGTGTTGGGACAATTAATCGGGAATCGGAAGAATCGGAACTTTCTGGAATATTGGAATCGGTATCGGAAAAATTGTCCTTATTTTCTGATGCCAAAACGATTCCTTTAATTATCTTTGTTTTTTTCTTATTTTCGGACAAGAAAAATCTTTCACTGTTGATAGTAATAATAAAATAATAAATATTTATTGATTTAAACTTCCAGTAAAATTAAAATCTATAGTATACCCCATCGTAAGTGTGCTTTTGCGTTTTAGAAAATAAATGCACATTGGAGATGTGTTTTTAGGGTAATCGGGACGAAATACCCATTTTATAGTTAAATATTTATAAAGAATCGTAATCAGAACCGGTAATAGTACCAGAATCAGGAATTTAGTATGGAATCGATAATTGTAACGAAATCAGTAATTATATTGGAATCAGTAATTATATTGGAATCGGTAATTGTAACAGAATCAGTAATTATATTGGAATCGTCCCATCACTAATTTTCTTTGTAATCTTTCCTGCATCATTCTTGCGTTTCTTCTAATCGACACGTGACAAGTTTCTTTTTTGTTCATTTTTTTATTTAAAAAATTTTTTTTGCCTGCAGCTTTGTGCTCTGCGGGGGTCAAATGTTATTGGAAAAAAGGAAATCAATACAGATGCAAAATCGATTTTCCGGTACCTTTAGTTTCTGATATCAGATTAATCAGCTTTATTAATGTTGCAGACCCGTGCTAGGGGTCACAAATGAAAGAAACCACAAGTAGTGTAAAGCGTATAAAATATAATATGTATTTATCATAAAGAATACAGGAGCCACTAAAGTGGTATGAGAGGAACGTGTTCGTAGCGTGCGGTTAAACATGGTATGAATGTCTCTATTTTGTCTATGAAACCAGTGGTATTCACATGACTCGTTGATTCCACTTAGTTCTGAAATAGGGATGATTTGTACCCCACAACAATTAATTATGTGTGACAAATTAAAGCACGACAACTGCTCCTGCTGATTTTCTATTTGTGTAATATTTAGCCACAACAAATTTAGCCCATGACAATTTTTTTCTACCGTTTTTTGTATTTATTTTCATTAAAAATCTTTGCGAAAATACATGTCTATTTTTTTTTTTATTAACTTTGGAGAATATTTTTAAAAATACGAGTCAAACGTATAAAGAAAAAAGAATTCCTTTAAATTAAAAGAAAAAAATGTCTGCTATTTTCAAAAATCGTAAATGGTTTATTTTATAGTGTTTTTGTTGTTGTTGGTTTTAAATAGTATAAGTTTGCCAAAACAAACAAACAAAAAACAAACAAAAAAAAATGACAAGAAAACGTAAATATATCAACAACGTATTTGATTCCTTCAAATCCTAGTTCGTCAGTCTGAAAAAAAAAAAAAAAAAAAGCTGGCAAATTCTTCTAAATTAAAATCTGTTGCTTCTTTTTGTTCTTGACAATTTATGCATATTTTACAACCGGGCAGCCTGCTAGTATTTCATGAAGGAAATGCACTCGGTACTTGTGCAGAATTTGAGCCAGACGTAACTAACCGTCTGCTTGATTTTGCTCGGAACGTAACGTCATGTGCTCGGGTTTGACTGTAATCTGACATAAGACACCGATCAGCCAATCAATGTACAGTAAAGGAGCAGACGATCTGTAGCAGAAACAAATAGAACTTTTTCTTTCAGAAACCAATGCCTCTCCCCTGTGTTATTTGGCCACATACTGACCAATCAGGACAGCTTCCGGTTTGAAGGAAAAAATCTCTTTCTTACCGAGAGAGACGCCAAGCAGATCAGACCCTTTTCCTCACTCTCTCTCCACCTCTGTATTATTTCATCCGGTATCGACGATTTCCACTGGGAATAACTACCGTGACTGCACCAGGTGGCCAGAGTCGGGTTTTGACCAGGAATATATCTCCCTGTGAACATTCGCCAGAATAAACCTTTTCTTTGTTACATTTATTGAAGTTTTTGCGTTCGTGGTTTCAGAAGCTTGTGTTGAATTATTTATTTGGTATTTTTTTAGATTAGGTCCACCTCCACAATTTTCTTTTAAATGACAACTTTTAAAGGTTTTCGACTATGCTGAATACGTAAATTGCATTGAAATTTTGCAGAAATAATTAGTTATCGAGATATAAAAAGTTGTATTATGCACTGTATTCTTTGGCGGCCATCTTTTTTACGCGCGTGCAGTGTCTGTCATAGATGAGCAGATTTGTTTATGCATGCGTAAAAAAATAGCCGCCAAAGAATACAATGCATAATACAACTTTTTATATCTCGATAACTGATTATTTCTGCAAAATTTCAATGTGATTTTCGTATTCAGCATAGTCGAAAACTTAGGAAAGTCGCCATTTAAAAGAAAATTGTTGAGGTGGACCTAATCTGAAAATTTACCATTTATTTTCTTAGGTTGTGCCCCAAAAGCACAAACCCTAACGATCTTTAAGGAAAATATTGGGGGGAAAAAAAAAGTAATATCGTCTGATGCAACTGTAAAAACGTCTACCTAATTCTAAAGTAATATCCCGGCTGTTTTAATTTACAGTAGAACTCTGGGATACGGTGGCTATAGGATACGGATTTTTTTTAGGTTACGATACGGGATATGATATTTTCCAGTCCCTGGTTACGGCCTTACGGTGTTATTTGATTACATAATGTTATTTGATTATATACATGTGTAGTACCGTATTTTGTTACTCATTTCTCAATTAATTAAAAAAAAAAAAAAAGAAAATGGTTGCCCAGCCGCACTCTACAGGAAAAAAATTCTCCATGAAAAGAAAAAACAGCTTACTTTAAATTAGTTATAAAAATAATGAAAGGAAATGCAAAAAAATAATGAAAAAAAAAAAAAATGCAAAAAAATAATGCAAAAAAAATAATGAAAAAAAAAATAATGAAAAAAATGAAAAAAAATAATGAAAAAAAATAATGCAAAAAAATAATGAAAAAATAATGAAAAAAAATGCAAAAAAATAATGAAAAAAATAATGAAAAAATAATGAAAAAAAATAATGGAAAAATAATGAAAAAAAAAATGCAAAAAAATAATGAAAAAAAATAATGAAAAAATAATGAAAAAAATGCAAAAAAAATAATGAAAAAAAAATGCAAAAAAATAATGAAAAAAATGCAAAAAATAATGAAAAAAATAATTAAAAAATAATGAAAAAAAATGCAAAAAAATAATGAAAAAAAAATGCAAAACAATAATGAAAAAAAAATGCAAAAATAATGAAAAAAAATGCAAAAAATAATGAAAGAAAATGAAAAAAAATAATGAAAAAAAATGCAAAAAAATAATGAAAAAAAATGCAAAAAAATAATGAAAAAAAATTCAAAAAAATAATGAAAAGATAATGAAAAAAAAAATGCAAAAAAATAATGAAAAAAATGCAGAAAAATAATGAAAAAAAATGCAAAAAAATAATGAAAAAAAAATGAAAAAAAATAATGAAAAAAAAATGCAAAGAAATAATGAAAAAAATGCAAACAAAATAATGAAAAAAAATGCAAAAAAAATAATGAAAAAAAATGAAAAAAAATAATGAAAAAAAATGCAAAAAATAATGTTAAAAATTCAAACAAAATAATGAAAAAAAATGCAAAAAAAATAATGAAAAAAAATGGAAAAAAAATGATGAAAAAAAATGCAAAAAAATAATGAAAAAAAATGCAAAAAAATAATGAAAAAAAATGCAAAAAAATGCCAAAAAAAAATAATGAAAAAAAATGCAAAAAATAATGAAAAAAAATACAAAAAAATAATGAAAAAAAATGCAAAAAAAAATAATGAAAAAAAAATGCAAAAAAAATACATGAAAAAACACAAGTACTTTTACATTAAATGTCTTTTTTGTTGCTGTTTTTGTTGTTTTTAAATAGTAAAAGTTTGCCAAAAAAATTAAAAAATGACTATACAAAGTAAATGCATCAATAACATATTTGATTCCTCCAAATCCTAGCCCGTCAGTTTGAAAAAAAAAAAAAGAAAAAAGATAAAGAAAAGAGAAAAAAAAAAAGATTTTAAAAATATAAAAAAGATAAAGAAAAAAAAAAGAAAAAGATAAAAAAGCTTCTAAATTGAAATATGTTTCTTATTGTTCTTGACAGAAAAATTCCAGGTTGCTCGAATGACGTGCCTAAGTATCACACAAATACAGTATCAACAGGAGCTATTCGTTGTGCATAATTAGTAAAATTCACTGTTCTGCTGGATTATCTAAAAGTTTTACTGGTACAGTTTGTGACCCATACTAAAATCAACTTGTTGGCATCTTCTGATTAAATACTATCTGCTGTTTATTGTCCAGTTATGTCTGCCTGAGTGATGACCTTATTTGGCCAATGTAGAGATCCTTCCCCCATCACTACAATATCTCTGGAATATATTTGCCTTCAGCTGAACGTCTGATTGTCTTTCGGCTTGTTACTTGAAACTAGCCATAAACGCTTTTTCTTCTGCTTACTGTCTCCATTGTTATCTAGCCACCAAGTTAACAAATAATTGCCATGGCTTCATTGGGTCTGTGTAACACAATGGATTTGTGTTATTATATTGTTACTTGTTTCTTAGCTAATTACTCCTAGTGATTCTGGCACTGGCCAGGATTAGAGTGTAGTATCTTTCTTGATGCTACACTCAAGTTAATTTGTTCTTAGTCAATGGAGGGGAAGGGACCTTTCTATACTAAGGCAATTTTTATTTTTGCGTACTTCCAGAGAACCCCTTTTTGGAGGAGCTGGTTTATCCCACATTAAAAACGCCCTTGTGTCACATTTTGTTTTCATATGTGATTCTGGCTATGTTGGAATGGGGGCAGTTTGTAGTATCACAGTAAAGTCCTTTAAAACTTATTTAAAATTTGAGGTCTAGGCTTTCTAGTGCAGACGGGATCAAGATGTCGAACCAAATCAAACTGATTGACTCGGGCTTAAAACTGGAACATCTTTGACAAGGACGAGCGTTGAGTGCATAATGACATTTCAGTGATGTAGGAATTTTTTATAACATCGTGTTTTTTTTTTATAATATTAAAACATGACACACCTCCAAACACCCGGGCAACGCCGGGTATCCCCCGCTAGTATAGATTATAAACAAGAAATCAACTAAAACTGAGAGAAGCAATTACAGCTGTTGCTTGTTCGGCATTGTCTAATCGGGTTTTGTTTCCGTCTCTCCGTTGATGGAAAAAGGAAGTATCACGTGAGTCGCAGCGGATGTCTATTGTCTCCTCTACACCTAAAATATATAGAAACGCACATGGGACATTTTTAGTCGGTCAGAATTCAGATTGAGTTCAACAGACACAGTTGTCAGTTATTCTGAAAGACTTTTCATGGAAGTGGCGAGAGATAGCAATGTAGCAGATGAATCGATAGAGAAATTCTCATCCTCTTAAAGATGAGCAGAGAACAGGGATGCAACTTCGACTGTGAAACAAATAAAATTCCAATTGTCTAGAGAAATGGATCTTGCATTGTTATTATGCGCTTTTGTTGCAGGGGAGATGACACGGTCAAAAGATGTGCAGATAAGATATAAAAAGGTTTTGCTTTTATTTTATACCCAACCTCCCACAAAAGTGCTGATGTGTCGTAAATAGGAACATTGACTCAAAATAAGACGACCTCCCCCCACACACAACTGAACAACTAGTGTCTACATCCGAGTTATACCTTTCATTTCTCATGTTTGGGTTCTCAGTTCATCATTCAAAATTTTTTACTTTCCAATTTTTCTGTCAAAGATATGCAAATTGCAACTACTCAATGGCGATCTTTATTGCCAATTCTTCTAACAGTAATTGCCTCCAAACATATCTATTTTCAACCAGGAATTAGATACATCTGATTATTGGATAAAGGAATTCGGAGATCGTGCACACACACACAAAACTTCCAGGTTAACAGAGAACTAAGAAAAACCAGTGCGGATTTTGTACACACATATTGACTTGTGATGAAACAAAAAAAAAAAAAAACGAGTTCAGACTTTGTACACATATTGATCTCTGATAGAACAAAGAAAAACCAGCCCGGACTTTGTACATACATACTGACCTCTGACAGAACAAAGAAAAACCAGCCCGAACTTTGTACATACATACTGACCTCTGACAGAACAAAGAAAAACCAGCCCGAACTTTGTACATACATACTGACCTCTGACAGAACAAAGAAAAACCAGCCCGAACTTTGTACATACATACTGACCTCTGACAGAATAAAGAAAAACCAGCCCGAACTTTGTACATACACACTGACCTCTGACAGAACAAAGAAAAACGAGCCCGAACTTTGTACATACATACTAACCTCTGACAGAACAAAGAAAAACTAGTTCAGACTCTGTATACATATATTGACCTCTGATGGAATAAAAAAGAACTTGACAACAAATCGTTTTCTTCTCAGTTTACCATTAGTATTTGGCCACATCTGATTTTACCTCGACCTTCTCCATCATTACCTCGCTACTCAGAAAGGTAATAAATAATTGTCATGGCACTGTAGGTCTGTGGAGTTCAATACATTGAGGACATTGCGAAGGCTGCTGCAAAGAAGGTGGGCTCCCTCTATCGAGCTAGAAGACTACTCACATCTGAGAGTATGCTGCACCTCTACAAGGCCACCTTTCGCCGATGCATGGAGTATTGTTGCCACATCTGTGCTAGTGCATCTACCGCTAGCCTTTCCCTCTTTGATAGGATCGAAAAAAGAGTTTTCAGTCTAATAGGTCCCACTTTGTCAACTAAGCTCCAACCCCTGTCCCATCGCCACAATGCTGTATCTCTGTGCTTGTTTTAAAAGTATTTTAATGGAATGTGTTCTGATGAACTCGTTGCACTTGTGCCCCTTCAACGTGCATATCTCCGACAAACCCACTTAGCAACACTGTTGCGGTCCCTGAATGCCATAAAACCTTTTACTCTAATAGTTTCTTTCCTTGAACAGCTAAGCTTTGGAATTCCCTTCCTGCTACCTACTTCCCTGACTGTACTGATATGCAGAAATTTAAATGTAACGTAAACAAACATCTTTTTTAATCTTTCCTTGGCATGGTCCAAAATAGTAGCCCATGTGGCGATATGTATTGTTAGTGGTGAACGTTGTGGCACTATGTATTGCTGGGGGGGTGATTGGGTCTCGCGCGGAGTAATACAGAAAAAGGGAACCACAATGCAATTTTGATCCCCTCGATCTCTTTTGTCCAGACAGCTATGGGGTGAGCACATATTTTCTGACCCTCTGTAAATGAGAGGAAGAGCCTCCCCCCTCCCTCAGCACTAGTTAAGGTTAGTTATTTTTTTTTATTTAATTGTAAGATTTGTAAATTATTTTGTAATATAGTGTAATAATTTTTGTAAAATAAACAGATAAGATTATTTCTCATATATTACAAATGTGTTGTGCGTTGTTTGTGCCAGTATTGAATGTCTGCCTTAAGTCAAAGAAACCCTAACCCTAACCTGAAGACGATCACAGTCAGAATACCACCAGAATGAAGACGTCATCCTGAGAGAATGAAGACGCCAGCCAGCCCCAACATCTCAGGTATGCTTTTTCTCTTCAACTAGACAAAAAGACGTCTAACTGACAAACCTTCATACTCAGACTCTATTGACTGGCCCATCGTCACAGCATGGGCCAGTTTCCAGGACATTTCCTGTAACACGTGGGTCGGTCACACGCCAATGACTGACGTATAGGGTTACAACGTGAGTAGAAAAAAAAAAATCTCAGCTTATCACTGGAAACTGACCACGTTCACTTCACCCTCAGTTTATTTTCTCCATCGTTATGTAACCACTGAGAAAGTTAAATACACGTCATGATGTGGTTAGTCTGCAGTTCAATTGTTTAAATTGTTGCTGTTTTTATTCTAAGTGCATTGTATGAATTAAAATATAATATTTATGCATGTTTTACGACTGGGCAACGACGGCTAGTATTTGTTGGGATCAAGGTATACCGATCGGTAAAGAAATAAGAATGTGTTCAGTAACTCTGACCGTAATTAATTACAGGGTGACCAAAAACAAAAAAACCAGAGGATATTCAATTGTTCTTCTGAGCATTTTACAGTCAACGGAGAAAAAAAAGGCCAAAGACCCTAGTGTTTTGATGTGATGTTTTGAATATAATAAACTAGTTATGACCAAAGTTTCATTTCATTCGAACAAAACACTAAGAAATGGGGCCTAATTAGAGTTGGGGCCCGTTTTTTGGGGTCACCCTGTATAACCAAATACGGAGTTACAAAATAATATTCAAGCAACATTTATTCATGCAAGCAAGATAACATGAAAACATTTGTAGGTGTACACGAACAGGTAAAGATCAACTGCAAGTTTCATTGTGTAAAAATGTGTGTGTAATGAATGTTTATAAAAGTTCAATTGTATTGTTGAATTTTATGAATAATTGATTGTTCTTGGTAAGACATTATGTTTTTTTTTTGTTTTTTTTTTTACACAGTGATCACCACTTATCAAGGCCCAGAAGCCACTCAGGGATAAGGGTTATTGCAAGTACATTACGTTAGTGTGGAGATTTGATGAAGTGTTTACTTAAGGGGGCGGTTCATTAGGTGTTATATTCCTAAATACTTAGGAAATAAAGACAAACGTGAGTTACACCGAGTGGTATGTGTAATGGAGTTTATTTATAATACAGAAACGTAAGGCTGCTCGCCTAAGGTAAATAGAAGTACATAGTAACAAGTATGGGGAAGAAAGTCTGATAATCAACACGTAAGACTATCCGTCTTACTGCGACTGCTTGTCTGCCGCTGTCTGCCGCTGTCTGCCAAACAGTCCAATATATATATACAGTTTGTAACCGGTGTATAGCCAGTTATGTTCCTTCACAACACCTCCCCCTGAAGCTGAAATCTTCCTGATTTTAGCTTAAATACCTCTTCCTTTTAGGGTCAGGGCTTAATCTCCTGGTAACTTTTCTCTTTCTTGCGCTTTTCCTTCTGGTCAGCGTTACCCGGGGTAAAGGTTTCTGTCCAGCCCGTATGGTCGGTTCAGGCGAAATATTCATTGTTTGCGGTACACACGCTGGTTTTGGTATATCAAAAATATCGCACAATGTTTCCATTGGTGTCTCTTCCACATTTGGAGACAGTCTGGGACGTATTTGATTTCTGTGTCTTTTGCAGACAAAACTTAATCCTTGGATGGTATAGACCATGCTCCCAATCCTTTTTTTGATAATACCTTCAACCCACTGATTTCGTCCATTTTGAAAATTTTTGAAATATACATTTTCACCTGGGGAGAAGCACTTGGTATTAAGGTTTTCTTTTTTGAAAACTTTCTTTTTCTCTGGTAGCAGCCTATCGAAGACAGATCTTATCTTTCTTGCAAACATTAGCTCAGCCGGGGAAGAATTGACATTATTATTAGGATTTGGTGTCACCCTGTAAATTGCTAAAAATGTTTGAATACATTGTTCGTCTGTGTCCGTAGTAAGATTTTTCTTAAGTGCCCTTTTAAACGTATCTACAAATTTTTCGGCCAACCCATTCGATCGTGGATGGTACACAGGTGTTGTCATATGTAGAATATTTAGTGAGTCACAGAATTCTTTGAATTCATGAGCAGTAAATGCTGTTCCATTATCGCTCACTAAGGTTTTTGGCACTCCAAAACGGCTAAAAATTTCATTAAGCGCACTCACAGTGTTTTTTGCTGTTGGATGTCTAAACTTAAATATTTCTGGCCATTTTGAAAAAGAATCTACAATAATCAAGTAAAAATAACCATTTATAGGTCCCGCATAATCAATATGCAGACGTGACCAGGGTAGGTCCGTCTTTGGCCATGGCGTCGTTTTTACTGGAGGATCTCGAGCTGCTAATTGACATCCTCTGCATGTCTTGACACATTTTTCAACTTCCTTGTCCATACCAGGCCAGTACACATATCCTCTCATAAGGGATTTCATTCTCGAAATGCCCGGATGACCTGTATGAAATTCCTTCAGAATTTTCCTCTGTAACGTTAGTGGAATTACGATCCTCTCACCATACATGAGCACATCTTCACAGATGGAAAAAGGCGTTGTTTGATCTACCTTTTTATTTTTTTTTATCCATCCCAATTGATTTTTCATTTTCTTAATGAAAATGTCATTTACTGCCTCTTTTTTTATTTTTTCGAAAGTTACCGGAAGTTCACGTATCATATTACACATTGAACTTGTACATTCACTTTCGTCTTTAAGCGCAGCAATTACCGTTTCTTCGAAACTTTCGCTTCTTTTAGGGATCAACCGTGATAATGCATCTGCGTGTCCTAACTTTTTTGAGGATACATGTTCCATCTTAAACTGATAGTTTAAGAGGGTTACAGCCCATCGCTGTAATCGATTCGCAGTATGTGTGGGAATGCCTTTCTTTGATCCAAATATGGTAAATAGGGGTTTATGGTCGGTTTGCAAAATAAAAGATCGTCCATGGAGAAATCGATTGTACTTTGTAATTCCAAATATTATCGACAGCGCCTCTTTTTCAATTTGGCTGTAATTTTTCTCCGCTGCAACCAACGTTCTTGAAGCATGGGCGATAGCTTTTGTCCTACCATCCTCATACTTGTGAAGTAATACAGCGCCAACACCGTAATCACTGGCGTCCGTTGCTAGTATTAGTTCCTTTTCTGGATTGAAATGTGCCAATGCTAAGTCTGACAGTAGACATCTTTTGATATTTTGGAAAGCAGATTCACATTCCTTATTCCAGTTCCATTTAACACCCTTTTTCAGTAACTCGTTAAGAGGAGCTCTTAAATTATGTATGTTAGGGATGTAAATTGCATAGTATTGAACTAATCCCAAAAACGATTTTAATTTTGTCACTGAATCTGGAGCAGGCATCTTTTCAATTGCTTCAGTCCTTTGTGGATCCGGTCTTCGACCCTCTTTGTCGATTATTTGACCTAGATATTTAATTTTTTTCATAAAAAAATCGCATTTTTCTGGGCTCAATTTAAAACCAAATTCCTGTATTCTTTTGAATACTTCTTTTACATGCTTCTTATGATCTTGCAAATTTTCACTTTTAATTAGGATATCGTCAAGGTAGGCCATTGAAAATTCCAACCCTGCCAGCATCGTGTCCATAATTTGCTGGAAAATAGCAGGAGCAACCTTTAATCCAAAAGGAAGCCTCTTTAGCTTAAAAATGCCCTTATGAGTATTTATGCCTAAGTATTTGGAGCATTCATCGCTGATCTTAATTTGCAAGTAAGCATCTGAGAGGTCTATCTTAGAAAAAATTTTTCCTCCGTTAAGCTTAGAGAACAGATCTTCTGCGGACGGAAGGGGATAATTATGGTCCAATAGACAGTCATTTAAACCCGTTGAAAAATCTCCACAGACCCTTATTCTGTTATTTTTTTTCTTTACATACACGGTTGGACTTGCCCAATCTGTGTGGTTAACTTTTTCAATGACTTCCAGTTGTTGAAGTCTATCCAACTCTTTTTCGATTGCGTCCATCGCTGAAAAAGGCACATTCCTTTTAGGTTTGAATACTGGAGTGGCATTTTTCTTTAATTCAAATTTTGCCTCTGTCTTAATACAGAGTCCTAGTCCTTCGGCAAAAACATTGGGAAATTCAGTTTTCAAATCCTTCAGGAAGTCTTCCCTTTGGTTTGCTTTTTCTGCAGTTAAAACGTTACAAAACGAATTTATGGGTTTCTCCCATAAATTAAACAGGACAATCCAATCTACCCCAAACAGGCATGTATTCTTTCCTGGTACGACGTACACTTTGGATTTATGAGTCTGGTTAGCGAATGTCACTTTGCATTTTAATTCTCCCTTGAACTCTAATCTTTTGCCGCACACACTTCTCGCCGTCTTTCTGGTTTTCGTTAATTCAGGTCGACCTATCCTTTTCCATATATCTTCATTTATAATACTAATATCTGCACCGCTATCCAGAAGCAATGTAACCAGATGTCCATTTATCCGAACATCAACATATTTCCGTCTTTCGCAGCTTTTTTCTTTATTCATGTGAAGCGTATTTACATTATCGGTCCCTTGTCTTTTCTTCTGGGCACAATATGTTCCCTTGTGACCTCTGAGACCACATTCATAACATATTTTGTTCCTAAACCAGCAGGTCTTATTGTTGTGTCTTAAACTACCACAACATTTACACTTTAGCTTTGGGTCTTTGTATCCTTTAAGGATCCTGTGTTCTTGGAACCTGGACTTTCTTGTGGTCCCTTGCCTTTTTACTTGCTGCACCTTAAAAATATTTTTCTCTTCAATGCGAGTGTTGTCTTTCTTTATGTTAATCAGACGTTGACATTCTTCAGTGACTTTTTGCAATGTTATGTTAGGATCCGCCTCCATAATTGTTAGGATCCGTGAACGTATATCTTTGTCCCTTGGTGCTGTGAGACCTTGTACAAAGATTAAACATTTAAATTGGTCTGCGGAAATTTCATTCAATTTAAATGATTCGCATAAACAGTTCACAGTGCAAGCATATTCTAGATAGTCTTCAGCTTCTGCCTTCTGAATGTTCAAACATTTGTATCTAGAGTGAAATAGGCTATCCCTTTTATCAAATATTTTCGACAAGGTACTAATTGTTTCCTCGAACGAAACCTCCTCCGGTTTTTTTGGTAGAATTAGATTTGCATACTTGGTGTTTTCATCAGTACCCAGTTTTTGTAGTAGCAGGGTAACTTTTTCCTCATCGGTCCAGTCTAAACATCTTTTCGTAAAAATTGTTTCGTATCTTCTGTAGTATGCAGGGAAAGTAACACCAGTATCCGGGGAGTAACGAAATTCCGTTAGTGAATTTGAAATACCCTCGGCAGAAAAATTAGTCTTCTTCCCGGTCGACGTTAGAATTAGCTTTTCTAAATTCTTTTGCTGTGTCGACATTTGTCGTTGTAGTATGTTTGTTTGTTCTTGTTGTGCCTCTAAAGTTTTTTGTGTTCTTTCTTGTTGTTGTTGCAGCTGTTGCTGTAGCTGTTGTTGTTGAATTTGTTGTTGTTGTTGTTGTTGCGCTAAAAATTGTTGAGTCATTTTTGTCTGTTCCTGGATGCTAAGGGCTAGAGCCTTAGTTAACTCTGCTAATTGTTCCATGTTAGCTTCTAGTACAAAAATGTCTTTTCGAATTCTACACAATAATTCCAAAGAAAAATCGTAAATTTACGTATATCGTAAATTAGTAGCAATATGCAGACACAACACGTTTCAACAAAGTTCATCCATAGTAATTCAACAGGCTTTGTAAAATAATTCTTTTTTTTTTTTTTTTTTTTTTTTTCAACAACGTAAGTTCATACACAAAATATTTCTTACTTCCCACGACAAATAGTTCCAATTATTTATATAAAGGCAATAACAAACAATTAATTTTCCAAAAAAAAAAATATATGGCTGCCGTTCCCACGTGGCATAAAATGGTACAATAGTCGTTGTATTTATATTTTTTCTTTCGAAACTCGTAATCCTTTAGTGTAGTTTCGAATTCAACTTGCGACCATTTTTTTTTTTTTTTTTTTTACTTGTCAAAATAAATATAAATTCCACTTTACCTTGAACATGTTTCTATAATTTCTTGTGAGTTCTTTACGAAGAAAAATCCGTACTTTTCGCTACTTTAGGTAGGAAAAATTTTTAAATTCATTGACGCACATGGTCAAAAATCCTTGTGTAGTTTGTTTTTTTCGTAAAACAAAAAATCCTTGCATTGTACACAGTCCTTGGTACGGTAATTTATCTCTGTTAAGAGAAAGAACATCCTTTCGTCGCCATTGTTATATTCCTAAATACTTAGGAAATAAAGACAAACGTGAGTTACACCGAGTGGTATGTGTAATGGGGTTTATTTATAATACAGAAACGTAAGGCTGCTCGCCTAAGGTAAATAGAAGTACATAGTAACAAGTATGGGGAAGAAAGTCTGATAATCAACATGTAAGACTATCCGTCTTACTGCGACTGCTTGTCTGCCGCTGTCTGCCGCTGTCTGCCAAACAGTCCAATATATATATACAGTTTGTAACCGGTGTATAGCCAGTTATGTTCCTTCACAACATTAGGAATTTGTTAACGTTGGACTTGAAGACATCCAAGTTGTATATATATATATATTATTCCTTAATTGGAATTCATTTTTTTTTTTTTTTCAAAAAGATCAAAAAAACAACAACTAATAAAGACGAGACTAATAGTCCGAAATAAAAATAAATTAATCCAAATTGTAGTCCGGTGGGAAGCAGGCAGACGGAACAGAGTTTTGTTTTGGTTGGTATTAAAGTTCATGAAGGATCAATCGCCTTACCTCACAACTCTGTTGCTCTCCGAGTGCATGCTTTGCTTATGGAGCGTGCAGATTTATACCTGTGCACTGCTTGATGCCAAGCGAGAGAGAGAGAGAGAGAGAGAGATAGAGAGAAGAGAAGCAAACGAAAGGCTATGCCAGAAATCACAGGAAATGCATGCGTATCAATTAATCATGTCAGCTTGTTCTGCGTCTGTACGTTTGATCTAGACAAAGCAAATTCGGCAGGTATAAACGGTTCACTATATATTTTATAACGGAAATTCCTTTATAAAATACTAGCCGGCGTTACCCAGTCGTAAAATACGCATAAATATTATATTTTAATTCATACAGAAACCGAGACATGTGCATGCGAGTATTATGTTTTTTTTTTTTTTTTTTTTTTTTTTTCTAAACAGGTCACTTCTTGTAAGTAAAAAAAAACAAAAAAAAACTCTCGAGCTGAGATCGAAACCAAAATCTAAAGACAATGAGTCAATTACGATAACCATTAGACCAGCGTGACACGATCTTTAAAAAGTGTTTTCAAACCTACTTATTCTTAACATAAGGAATTTTGTCATGTGAACCACTCATGCACGCGCATTTGTGAAAGAGTTGACAAACAGATAAAAATCTGATGACCCTTTAGCAGCCCTTTTTTTTTCGAATGAAAACCGATAACATTAAGTGTTCCCCATGTCCGAATACCCTATATACCAAATTTCAAGTCTATAGATCAAAAATTTGGTGAGTATATAAGTATCCTTAGGCATACACACATTCTCACTTTTATAAATATATAGATTATGGCAAAAGAAAAATGGAGAGAAAGAAAGAACTCACCATGTTTATAGTATGTTGACTGTCTGTCCTTTGCCTTGATGCTGGCTGACTCATCTCCGGATTTGAACTGTGGTTTGAAATCATCTGCATGGAATTCTTCTTTTGGTGCGGACTATCTCTTGTCGTTTTACCGGATTTTGGCTCATAGATCTGTTCGTCTTTTTCTGTCAGCGTCTCCTGTAAGCATGTAACAGAAAATTAAGATTACAAAGAAATCATTGCAGAGAAAGGTGGAGGGTGGCAGACTGGAAGCTGATGTCAGGAAAGACGGTATCGACGAAGGCTGTAGTGCGAAATCATGACTAAGGTTGGAGCACTGACTATTTTAGTTTCGATTCCAGCTGATGGAACCAAAGTCATTTTTTATTTTAACTTTTGAAATCTTTACTTATTGGGTACAATATAATAATCAATAGAAAATTAGCTCTATAATAATAAATATGAAATCTGCATAAATTAAAACATATTTAAGCATATTTTATGACTGGGCAATGCCAAGTGACCTATTAGTATCTATACAAATTAGGTTCATACATAGACTAGTTGATTTGACAATAATCTATATAAAGTAAATTATTTAAAAAAAAAAATTATTTTTCTGACCACGTGGTGTCCTTTTTTTTCTTTTTTTCCCCAGCTTGCGCACACTTCCTAATTTGCATACGTGTTCAAACGCGGCTCCCGTTGCTAATACAATCACTTGCCATCCATCCTTCGGCTGCTACTGCTGATATTTTCATATGCGCTATGTTACAAGAGGACAGATAGCGACAGGGTTGAACAAGAGACGAGTTGTTCTTCGGGAAAGTACCTGGAAATAAATGTCTGTTGTTTCAACGGCAATAAGAGAGTCTAGTTATTCTTTGTCTTATTTTCTCGTGATAGTATCTAGAGGGTAACACATTTGTAAGGTCACATAAGAAGCTATCAAGAACAAACATCCCTAATCTCCCTATGTTAAGAACGGCTTTCGGAATAAACACCTTTTGCAGGTTGGACAAACAGCGCCCATTGACAAAAAAAAACAAAACAAAAAAAACAAAGGAAATCATTTTTTGAAGTTTTCTCAAACATTTTTTTTAATTTATATTATCGACTACTGCTAGTTATTTTTATTATTATTTTTTTTTAATTAAACTGGTTCAAGCTAAATCTTAAATAAACCGAAGCAATTTTTTTCTTTAGCTTTTTTTTTTTTTTTTAACACAAACTATATTCTAAATTTTTTAAACAAAACTTTATAGCTAAATTTGAAATATCTCACAACACACAAATAGTTATTTACTTTCTGGCTGAAGAAAGAATATTAAAAAAAATAAATAAATAAATAAAACCAAGACATGACTAATCTAAAAAATAAACTTGTTTATTTTTTAGATTAGTCATGTCTTGGTTTTATTTTACAAAGATTTTTATTGTTTATTTTACAAAGATTTTTAACGAAAAAATAAAAAACAAAAACGGAATAAACTTCAAACGTAAGCCCGAGCACACTTGCCAATTTGCATATGTGTTCAAACGCTGCTCCTGCTGCTATTACAATCGCTTGCCTTCCATCCTTCGGCTGCTGCTGCTATTTTCATATGCGCTCTGTTGCACTCAGCCAATATAAGAGAACGTACACAAGAGTTTTCGTTGTTTTACTTCTATTCAAACTAGGCCACTGAGAATGAATGGACAGATTCATGGGGCATCCTGGGTGGGGAGTTGTGCATGGAAATATTTGTTCATATTGTGTTGGAATTTCTGCATGTTGGTACAGTCAAGGAAACAAGGAGCAGGGAAAATATTCTAAAAGGCAAACAGTCTAGTATTAGTATTAGAGTAGAAAGCCTCCTGACATCTGGTGGACTTCTTCAGTGAAGGGGTGTGATTTTGCTATTTGTCAAGTTGGTTAGTGGTTTTTAGATGGGGGGGGGTCACAAGTGCAACAAATTCATTAGAGCACGTTCAATTTAAGTACTTGTAAAACAAGAACAGGGATGCAACATTGTGGTGATGGGACAAAAGCTGGAGCCTGGTAGATAGTGAGGGACTGAATCGTCCGATTTATCCTCATTTCGGAAATAGAGCGCAGTGAAATCTTGTTCTGCCAATGCATGTGAAAATTCCAAACGAGATTCTTACTTGTACTACTTTCCGAACATGTAGACGTTCATTGTACACCGTTTCCGTTGGGTGTAGCTTTCAGAAAGCCTGCGGATCATTCAGTCGGGTGACTTCTTGATTGCTGTCACATGGACTTTTAGAAAACCATTTAATATTTCAACAGTTTTTCCCCCTAGCAACGCACTGACGTTGAAAACCCGCTATAACAATTTCGATGGTGATGATGAAATGGATATTAATGATCTGAGTTGTCTTAGTTTGAATCTGGTCAGTTCTAAAGCATCACTTCTTTCTCCTATTGATGTTGGCAACCTTCATGTACCCCCTCTTGTAAGTACCTAAACAAATCAGGAGAAATCAATGCCAAAATAAAAAAAGAATGATATGCAAGAAATTGTGTTTGAAGGCTATATCAAGGCAGTTCATGGGAAACACGACATTAGTACATAAAAAGAATAATAATAACTAGTACAACCTGTGGAAATTCCACGGTGGTTGAAAATTTTTAAAACATTATAAATAAAATGAATATAAAATAAAATAAAACCAATAACAACAAATTCAAAATAATATTTTAGCAAATTTTTTTTTTTTTACTTTTTTAAACTAAAAAGAATTAATTTAAAAAATTTAGATATTTTTCAATAAAAATTAAACACGCAATATATTGTTTTAATTTTTGTTTTTTTCTGAATAAATTTTTCATATAAATTATAAAGGAACAGATGTCAATTGGCTTTTTAATTATTTTAATTTTAAAAAGAAACTATAATAAAAAAAAAACTTAGTCTACCCCCAACATGAGTTTTTTTTTTTTTAATTATAACATAAAATAGTCAATTTGAAACCGTAAAAAGACAGCCATGTTTTTTTTTTTAATTTTTGGAGAGGAAGTGGGTTTTAATGATTTTTAACTGATAAAGAGCGATTATAAAGGGAGGTAATTCGTTTCTCATTGCGATGTTGTTTTTTTTATGACACTAGACGTACGGACAAGTAAATGAATATTTAGATATTTTAAGGAATTTTCAATTATATTACGTTGTTTCTATGCCAGGACACTTTTTGTAAGAACATTTATTATTTACGTGCTCGTGTGCTGCATTGGCACACGCAAAAAAAGCAAAAAACATGTCAACAAAATAACATGAGTATTATTATTATTCATCCGACTACTGTTCTCATCTTGAGTGTGATTTTCACAACGTTTCGGTTGATGTAACCTCCGACCTTCTTCAGGTGTATCTTGTCGAACTCGGGAATGTTTTTGTCGAACTTGGAAATTCGGATGGAATTTCGAGCGGAACCCTTTATTTTACTTCATGTGGGTAGCATGCTCTTGTTCCGTCAGCCATGACTGGATAGAGGTCCTAAGTAATTCGCAATTGTATATTTCGGTCGCTCACACTGAGGATTGAACCTTCAACCTTCAGGAGAATATCACTTTTTACAATTTGTTTTTCCCAGTACTCTGACCACTGTGCCACGGGTCCTTACAGACAATTCTAGTACGAAATTTTAGGAGCCTTAAACGTGCATTTTATTTCTAGTTGTAAATATCACCATTTATTACTAATTATTACTATATATTAATGTATATCTATCTCTATACTTATAACTTGTATATATTAATGTTTTTACTTATTACTTGTATATATTATCTATTGTTTATAATTACTGGTTCCCATATCGTATCGAAGTCTATACTAGGTCTACTTAGCAGTTGGTTATTCCCCAGCATATGTGCTGCTTCTTTCAGTTGTCTTAATCTCCACCATTCCTCTCTGTCTATAATTTATTTTGTCCCATAATAGTAGATGGTTTCCCTTTTCTTTCCAGATATGGCCAGCTATACCTGACTTTTCAGTATCTCCACATACTACGGCTTTTCAAAGTTCTTCTAACCGTACTTTCAACGGACGACACGTTTCACCTCTGTATTGTTTTCCACATTTACATGGCATTTCGTATACACAGTTCTTAGTTATGACTTTTTCTGTAGGGGGCTTGACTCTCACAAGATGTTTTCAGAAAGTTGAATCACTCCTGAATACTGTCCTGATGTCATATGGATTACATATTCGTTGAAGTTTTTCAGACAAGCCCTTCATATATGGTATACAAACTGTGGTGAGATTCTGAGTGGCTACCCCCGTGCAGTAATTAAAGGTTTCTCAAAATTCTGTCCAAATTCCCGAGTTCAACAAGATACACCTGAAGAAGGTCGGAGGTTATATCGACTGAAACGTTGTGAAAATCTCACTCAAGATGGGAACAGTAGTCCGATGAATAATAATAATACATATAACTAATCCTCACCTCAAAAATTCAGAAACGTCAAAATGACATGATTCATGATTTTTTTCACTTGTTAAATAAAAGTCATTTATTGAATTTTTAAAATCGTCTTTGCCTTAATGCTGTTTCTGACAACCTTTTTATTTTTATTTTTTGTTAGGGGTTGGGAAACATTTACCTATGCTCACATAACGACTGTGATACCAGATATCGGTGAATGTCGCCCAAGTCCCCTCCAAAGTGATGACACCCACCGTTCAAAAGGTCCCTACAAAGTGGCGACCCCTTGTCAGAATCTGGCAGAACATGCAACAAATAATATGCGAAGCTTTTCTTCCTCATGTTGACAATTCTTCTTAACTGCATCTGGACGGATTACTCAAACACGAAAAGCAAAAAAAAACCTTCCTATTTGTGTCCCCTATAAAATGGTGGCTCCTTGTCAGAATTCGGCAGAACACGCATTAAACATATAAAGACTGAATTTACTCTTGTCATTATGCTGCTTACTACAAAAGTAACACACAGCCCTTATGCATTCTGATAAAAAACCTACGTAAGAACACTCCCAGACACATAATGTACCTTTGTGTAAAATTAAAAAAAAATAGGCTGAGCCGTTTGCGAGTCCATAAGGAACAAACTCTCTCTCTCTCTCTCTCACACACTCAGACAAGCTTTCTTCTATATAATTATAGAGTAGATAGATATTATTTTATAATCTATTATCAAGGAGCCCTTGTAGTATAAGGGGCTTTATATACTTGCCTCCCCACAAGGGCAAAGTTAATCACACAGTCGGTTTTTAATGTGAGGAAAGATTAGAATTAAAGTTATGTGTTTAGGATATGACGTTATGGGCAAGAAGTCCAAAGTAACACATAATAAAGAAGATAGCAACATGTTCCTCTTTGGCTTGCAAGCTGGTTGAATTCGGACGTCTTTTTTGTAGCTCTACACAAGGAGAGCAGCTTTTTGATAAGCATGTAATAATGAAACAAGAAAGGAACAACAGATTTGAGTTTTGGCAACGAGCGTTGAGATTTTAATCACTCCTGTCTCACCCGATCCGTTTGCCATAGCGGTTGTGACGACAATTCCCCGTGAGATCTTTCTGTTGCCTTTGGCCAGTTGGCGAGTGGTGAGGGATAGTTGCGGGCATAGTCACGCGGCTTTTTGCTTGAAGGGATCCTCAGGCCTGTGTGAATCGGCTGCACACGTTCCAGAAAAGACACAAATTTATGCCAGCTGAAAAAAAAAAATAAAATGGGAGGAATGCAATGAAAATGACAAATAAATTAAAAAACAAATACGTAGATGAATAAATAAAATAAAATAAATAAATTTAATAAATAAATATAATGAAATACAGAAGTAAATAAAAAATAAAATAAACAAATAAATAAAATAGATAAGAACATACAGAAAATAAATATATAAATAAAACAAATAAAACAAATACATAAATATATAAATAAAATAAATATATAAATAAAATAAGCAAATATATAAATAGAATAAGATAAATAAAAATAAACAAATAAATAAGATAAAAAAATAAAATATAAAATAAAATAAACAAATAAATAAAATATAAATGAATAAAAAATATAAAATAAAATAAACGAATAAATTAAATAAACAAATAAATTAAATAAACAAATAAATAAAATAAAATAAATAAAATAAATAAATAAATAAAACAAACAGACAAATAAATAAAATAAATAATAAACAAGTAAATAAAGTAAATAAAATTAATTAATTAAATAAATAAAAAATAAAATAAACAATTAAATAAAATAAATAAGAAAATACAGAAAATAAATATATAAATAAAACAAATAAAATAAATATATAAATATGTAAATATAATAAATATATAAATAAAATACACAAAGAAATAAATAAAATAAGATAAATAAAAATAAACAAATAAATAAAATAAAACAAATAAATAAATTAAATAAAATAAACAAATAAATTAAATAAAATGAACAAATAAATTAAATAAAATAAACAAATAAATAAAATAAAACAAATAAATAAATTAAATAAAATAAACAAATAAATTAAATAAAATAAACAAATAAATTAAATAAAATGAACAAATAAAATGAACAAATAAATAAATAAAACAAACAGATAAATAAATAAAATAAATAATAAGCAAGTAACTAAAATTAATTAATTAAATAAATAATAGAATAAACAAATAAATAAAATATAAATGAATAAAATATATAAAATGAAATAAATAAAATAAACAAATAAATTAAATAAATAAATCATATGATTTTCCTAAGATGCGTCCATTGAATCTGTGCGATTTTCTTTCTAGCTCTTTCCATTTTTTGTCATCTTCTGCCCATTCCAATCTTACTCCTTACCCCTCCCCTCTCTATCTACGTATTTTGATACATGTTGCCTTTGTATCTAACCTCCTGTCTCTTTCTTACTCTTTCTCTCTTACTCTCTATTTATCTCTGTCTCTATTTTCATCTCCCTCTCTCTCTCTCTCTCTCTCTCTCTCTCTCTCTCTCTCTCTCTCTCTCTCTCTCTCTCAGTCTCTAATATATCTACATTTCTCACAGTCTCATTCACCTCTTTCTCTTTCTTTCTATCTCTCTCTCTTTGTCTTCATCTTCATCTCAGTTTCTGCCTCTCTCTATCTGATCTCTGTCTCCAATTTTTCACATTCTGTAGCATTCCCAATCTCACTTCCCCTCTCTCTTTCTTTGTATCTATCTATCTATCTATCTATCTATCTATCTATTTTTCTTTCTTTCTTTCTGTCTCTCTCTTTCTCTTTCTTTCCTTTGAACTGGAGTTTTACTTTTGTTTGGATGGAGAATCCTTCTGTTGCAACACTAACTTAACACCACACAAGTCTCTCTGCTCTATCATTATTTTCATGACAAGTGCTCGTCTGAGCTCCAATCTATGGACCCCCCCCACCCTTACCAAACCGTCACAAAAAACACTTATCTAGCTACAGCCACTATCAACAATTTCCCCCACTCTCTATCGGTGCCTAAATCTAAACGCAAATTTCATGAACAAAGCTTCTTTTCTAGAACTGCCCGCCTGCTTTCCAGCTGACTACAACATAGTTGTCTTCAAGTCCAATGTAAACAAGTTGTTGATCCTTAAATGATCAAATTATAACCATTTTTCAATCACTAATGATTACAACGCTGTTGTACTTATGACCACCATGCATCCATTAGCCTGTATCCTCGAGTCGCCTTCGGGCCTTTATATGTGATGACTCGCTTATTAAAAAAAGTGTTGGAATCGAGCAATAACTTGGGGCTAACGCAATGAACAGTTATCACACCATCATCTATATCATCAAGAAACCAGGACTCACGCTACAACTTTGAATCTTTAATTAGTCAAACGGTCGTTCATCAACTCGTAGAAACTAAACTTCTTTCAGGCCAACAGTGTGGATGCTTTCATTTTAAGTGTTATTTGCAGAGTGTTTGTATTTAGTTCTCTCCCACCGCAAGAACTTAGACACCAGGGTTGGAAAGTGGGATTGAGAAGCTAGCTCCCTAGAGGAAGGGCACTCTGACCTGCAACAATTGCCTGGGCAGCCCTCTCGGCATTCCCCGGCAAGGGCGGCTCAGGCGATTAGCAATAAACTAATCCCTTCTCAAAGAGAGAAGGCAAGGTCTGGAAGTGTGGACCTTCTAGAACTGCACAGAACTTTACTCCCACCGCAAAATCAACAGGAACCGGATCATTACAGGAATGGTCTAATCTCGGTTGATTTTTGGGGGTCCAGGATAAAGATCCTTATAGTGTTTCAGTCGATGTAACCTCCGACCTTCTTCGGGTGTATAAGTCGCCATGTTTAGTAAAGGTAGAGGGGTGATTAACTCTACACTTCCGAGGTTTCGTATTCAGGCTCGAGTTGAAAGTAGAATTTAATCAAAAATCAATAAAAATATTAAGCAAAATAAAACAAAAAAAAAATTCATAACAAATAATATTTTTTCTTTTTTCTTTCTTTCTTTTTATCTCATATCAGCTGCAATCTAATTTATAAAACTCACTATGTCTGGGTGTCTGTCTCCATATTTTCAACCTCTATCTCTTTCAAAACTAAAAGTCGCAGAGTTTGATTGGATTTTTATGGGCCATTCTTTTATGGCTCTTTAACCGGTTAAAATAGATTTTAATGGGTCAAAATTGAAAAAAATCGTTATACATTTTGTACATTCATCTTAGTTTATTTTCAATTTTTAATCAGTTCATATGCGTGTCACGTTCGTACAGTGGTAACGTCACCAGCTTTGAATGCTACAGTTTTGCTTTCGATTATAGCTGATGGCACCCAAATACTGTTTTTTTTTTTTTTATTTTATTTTTTTTTTTTTGAAATCACGACTCTATACTAATATATACGAAATCTGGAAAAATTAAAATATCATATTTAAACATATTTACGACCGGGCTAAGCCAGGCAAAGCTGTCCCGCTCCCGTTAGTTTAATGTAAAATGTTTCAGAAGTAAGAGTTGTCTCCCCTGCGACCACTACTCCTTAAATAAATGTAAACTATCGTTAACAACTTTTGCTGGAAAAGAGTAAAAAAAAAAAAAAAAAATTAAAAAAAAAAAATGGACTTATCATCCTCTGGAAAGGAACGAATAGCGTGAAAACAAGAACAACTCACTTGTATTGACCAATACTTGCATCACAGCAGCGCAGTAAGATTTGGTCAATGACCCATTCTTCCAGTGTCAGGCGGTTCTGATAACAAACCTCTTTGATCTGAATAAAGAATTAAAAAAAAAGCAATTAAAAAAATATCATAAAATAAATTTAAAAAAAACACCATAAAAAAGCAATTTAAAAAAAACATCATAAAAACAATTAAAAAAAACACCATAAAAAAAAACAATAAAAAAAAACATAAAAAAAATGTTTGTAAGTTTTAATTTTTTTTTAAATATTGAAACCCTTTTGGTAAAACTCACCATAATTAATATCAAGTCTGGAGTATTGGATATAACATTTGGTTGAAAGAAATTTACACCTGACTGATTGACGCAGAA
>NC_136518.1:5203297-5243297 GCF_053919585.1 Euprymna scolopes | reverse complement strand
AATATAAAAAAACATTTAACATCTTTTTTTTTACGATGCTTTTTCAGACAATGCTCAAAATTGGATTTATTAGTCTCAACGTTGCTTAACTTCGGTGATCTAGTGAGAACCGATGTGTCAACGTGATTGTGCCGTATAAAAGTCCTATCACTAATAAATATTAATAATATTATTATTAAATATTAATAAGTAGAGACAGAAACCGATAACCAGTTTAGAAAGTATTTAACTTTTACGTATAAATACATATACAGCAGCCACAATACTGACAGGAAGTGAAGAACCAACTCATACAAGCTGTCGGGTCATATAAGGATCTACTTGTAACACAGCCGTTAATGCTGGGTTAATAGCAGCCATATGCAAATGACCAAGCCAGTTGAACGATGTGACAAAAGGACGCATGTTCAGAGAGGCAGGTATTTGATACATAGATGATTCAAAACATGTTCAGGACCTACAGGATTCGAGATGTGTTTTTTTTTTTTTACAAACAAGTAACCACTTATCAACACCCAGAGGCCACTCGAGGATAAGGGTTAATGAGTGTACAGTAGTCAATGGAACAATATCGTAGTAATCGTTAGTAGTGGAAATTTAGTAAATTGGATTACTTAAGAGGAACGGCTCATCAAGAACTTGCTTATGTTGGACTTGAAGACGACCATATTGTAGTCAGCTGGAAAGCAGGGATACAGAACAGAGTTAGACTACCAGCAATTCCCATCAACTCTCTATCTGTAGCCAAATCTGTTATATATCCGTAACGCGGTTAATGTGGTACTAAGTTGAACCCAATTTACTTGTGCCGGGTAGGTGCAGGAAGGTCAAGGGGTTACCGGTGACACACATCAGACTCATTGACTTCATTGACAGAGTGTGTTACCTGCATGCTAGAAAATGAGTTGGTGCATTTTAGGTGCAGGCCAGTTAACGGGGGTTATCACCTCCCACACATACACCCATATAAATAGAAACGCACATGGGGATTTTGTTATGTATGTGCATGTGTGTGCGTGTGTGTATATTCTTTCATGTATCTTCATAAAATGTTAAAAAGAGATGCATTAAATTTTGATTTTAAGTATTTTCGCCCAAAGTGTTCAATATGTGAATAGAGCTAGGTATTTATTTATTTATTTTTTTTTTACATAGGCGTCACCACTTATCAAGGCCGATAGGCCACTCAAGGATAAGAGTTAAAGAGTGTAGAGTAGTCAAAAGGACAATATAGTAATCGATAGTAATGGAAGTTAGATAAATTTGTTAACTTAAGTGGAACGGCTCATCAGAAACTTGTTCACATTGGACTTGAAGACAACCATATTATAGACGGCTGGAAAGCAGGAAAACGGAAGACAATTCCACAGGCGTTCAGTTCTAAGAAAGAAGCTTTGATCATGGAATCTATGTTCAGGTTTAGGCATAGATAAAGAGTGGGGAAAATTATTGATAATGTTTTCAGCTAGTCTAGTGTTTCTTGTGAAAGTTTGGCGAATAAGCTACATAGAGTCTTCTGCGTTTCATTCATGTAGAAAATCCTGCTCTCAGGTGTTTTCTGTTTTGTCTAAACCAGTCAGATTTTTTTGTTATTAACTCATGTGGGTCAATGTTTTCATCAGCCAATGGTAGTGCTTCCCTCTCAAAAAAAAATGTTTGGGTTATACTTTTTCTCTTTTCTGTTTTGTACATGTATCAAATTAATGGGTGGCTTTATTTTCATTCTGTAAACAGCATAATCACGCTGACACACCTGTTTCCATTAGATCACAGAAGTTAAGCAGCATTGAGTCTGGTCAATACTAAATGGGTAACCATTTGAGAATACCAGATGCTGTATATGTTCTCTGCTTATCTCGGCATTGCTTTCAGTCGTCCTGCACTTCTTGCCACTAGAATCAGGTAGTGTCGATTCAGGAGAGGTACAGGTGGTGATTGTGCAACCCTTGCTTCACAATTACTTGTGCAGGCACTTTTACAAGACTGAACAGAGGAATCGATATATATATGTAGTCATCCACATACAGTACTGTTTCGCTGTTTCACAGCTTATCAGTGTGGCTAGACAGGCAATTGCCTCAAGCTAAGATCGAAACCCGATCGCCCAAATGACCGTCAAGGCTACTCACCATCTACTACTGTGTGTGTGTATATGTATATATATAAGTGAACGTGTCTGTGTGTGTTTGTGTGTGTACATTTCCCTATGCAATAACTCTGTCAATTTTAAGCCTAAAGACTCGAAACTTTATATACAGGGCACTGAGATTTGGGAAAATCGACGTAATTGATTTTCGGCCAGAAATTTGGCGATTAAGGGGTCAAAGTTCAACGATTTGACCTTTGAGAACTCTATCAAACTCCTCCAACAATTTAGGGTCTAAACACTTGAAAATTTTAGATATAGGTTCCTTGGACATGGATCTAACTTAATAACTTGAGTTGAGCTCAAAACAATAAATTTTAAAAGGGTCATAATAGGGGTCAAAGTTTAAAAAATTGACCTTTTTTTTCTTTTTTTTTGTTTTGCTCAGCATACACCTCCAAACACCCGGACAACGTCAGGCACCCATTGCTAGTATATATATATATATATATATATATATATATATATATATATATATATATATATATAAACAGCATTAGTATTTTTATTTACTAAATGTTTAAATATTTTTTATTCAAATATTTATTAAATATCTTTTACGTACATAGTTATCCATGCATATAAAAATATTTAATAAATAATAATAATAAAAATAAATAATATATATATATATATATATATATATATATATACATATATATATATATATGTATGTATATGTCGTGTGAGAGATCCAGTGGTAGAATTTTAGGCTTCTTTCCATTGGGTCCCGATTTTGAATCTCACTAGATTCAGTCACTCTGATGAGTCGTAGATGATGAAACATGTGTCAGTGGATAATTCTATTTAAAAAACAATATATATATATATATATATATATATATATATATATATATATATATATATATATATACACACACACACTGCGTGTCAAATTATTAACAAGATGACATTTTTCTACCAGTTTCAGTAACTGACTGGTAGTTTCGTAACAAAAACTTTGGAAATGTTGGCAATGCTGAGCTGCACGTACTGTGAAATTTTTGTATGTGTTCCGGGCAATGTAAACAACTTGCCATCGTAATTGCTGAATCCACGGTATTTGAGGTGTGTCAAATTATTAACAAGGCCGTTTGTTTCGTCAATAAAATGGGTCATAAAGGTGGTTTGAGTAGTTCTGAAAAGAGTACTATTACAGAACAGCTAGCAAAAATTAAAACTACCCTCAAAATATAGAAAATGATAGGAAGGTACCATCAAACTGTGAAGAACATTGTCAAGGATCCTACAAAGATACATAAAAGAGCCGATAAAGGCAAATCTAGAGTTGTTCCACACCGTTTTCTACTCCAAATTAAACGTGAAATTGTTAAGAATCCTGGACAGACAAGTCAAGAAGTTTTTGACAAAGCCAGATTGAAGAATGTCTCAAAAAGTACTCGATGTTGCCTTCTGAAAAAAGTGACAATGTCTGTTAAGCCTGTGACAAAGACTCCATTAAAGTAACTTCACATACAAAACCGATTGAAATGGGCAGAGGACAACATGAAAACGGATTTTTCCAAAGTTTTGTTAACGGATGAAGTGTGTGTCACTGTTGATGGCCCAGATGGCTGGAGCAAGGGATGGACAACATCGTCATCAACGTTTAAGGTGCCAACAATGTGGTAGTGGGATAATGATTTGGGCTGGGATTATCGGAGGTACTTTAGTTGGCCTAGAAGGCGTCAAAATGACATATGTAGTTATTGTGTTATTGTGCATTTTTCCTAGTTCATTTAATGTTTGAAAATTATTTCAATAAACAAGTTATGGTATATTGTGATTTGTTCTCAACCTCGTTAATAACTTGACACACTGAAATCACCAGATATTCCTATCTTCAGCCATAGTAAATACTAATACTGCTTTAAATACTTTTATTTTCTAACTGGAGTAGCGGAATAGTATTGTAAGCACTTTCTCAAAGTTTCATGGATTTTTATTCACTAGTTCCTTAAATATTTAAAAAAAATGTAAACTCGTTAATTATTTGATACGCAGTATATATATATATATATATATATATATATATATATATATATATAGTAAGTTATAAAATATATATATATCAAGAAAAATGTAAACTCGTTAATAATTTGATACGCAGTATATATATATATATATATATATATATATATATATATATATATAGTAAGTTATAAAATATATATATATTAAGAAAAATGTAAACTCGTTAACAATTTGATACACATAATCATGTTGACACACCAGTCCCCATTTGATTACCGAAGTTAAGCAATGTTCCCATTTGATTACCGAAGTTAAGCAATGTTGAGCATGATCATTATTAAAATTTGTGGATACCAGGTACTGTATGTGCTCTCAACTAATCTCAGCATTGCTTCCTGGAATTGCCTTTGCCACCAGAATCAGACAGTGCCAACTTAGGAGATATGACGTTTGGGATTATGCAACCTTTATTTCATGATTACTTGTGTGGGCACTCTTACAAGGGGTATCCATTGTTTCTTGAGACAGAACGGAATCCATAAACTATTTTCACATGTCCGCGGTTAAAACATTTTTTTCTATTTAGGTGTTGGGCAGAAATTCCCTGAACTTATTCCATCCACTCTCGACGCTCAAAATCACATTAGCACCTGCTCCTCCCTGTATCCCAATGGTATCATCGAATTTCAAATGGCAATTTTCTATCAAAGACCTAACACCTGCCGGAGACATACCAGGACCATGGACAGCCCCTGAGGCAGACTATCCGTGCCCCCCGGACACTGAAGCTCCTCCAGAAGCTCATGGCACCGAAATTGCTCCTGACACGTTGTCTAATGACACTGTCTCTGTTGGGGCTCCATCAGAAACTTCGGATGGGTCAACACCTGAATCCATGACAGATAAAGGACTAGCACCGAAAATTGTGTTCATCCAGACACTGATTCTAATGTGGAACGGCTTCTTCCCCTCGCCAATCTTTCATGATAAACACCAGTCTAGCTGAAACCACTGTCAATAATTTTCCCCACTCTTTATCTGTGCCTAAATCAAAACATAGATTCCATGAACAAAGCTTCTTTCTTAGAAGTGCATGCCTGTGGAACTCTCTTCCGTTTACCTGTTTGCCACCTGACTACAACTTGGATGTCTTCAAGTCCAACATTTTTTTTTTTATTGCATTTTCACCCCAAACAAGGCACATTGCCACTTTGTTGTAGGAGGCTACTATCAGGGACATAAGCATCAGGGGTACTGTGTAGGGAGTCGGGCAGCAAGATGTCGGTTCACATTATACTTGAACTTCTGCATGTCAGTACGGTTGGGGAAGCAGAGACCCGAAAGGGAATTCCAAAGTCTAGCGGTTCTGGGGAAGAAACTACTGGAGTAGAAGGCTCTCTTACATCCAGGGAGCTCTACCATGAAGGGGTGGGACTTAGCTGCTTGTCGGGGGTATTTACGTTGCGGGGGCACAAGTGCTTGCAGTTTGTCAGAGCATTCACCGTTAAAGTACTTGTTTGTAGAGCAGGCAGAGGGATGCAACATTTCGTCGATGGGACAGAGGCTGAAGTTTAGAAGACAGTTTAGGACCTATCATATTGGCCAACTCTCTTTTGAACCTTGTCTAGGAGCGAGAGACAAGTAGCAGATGCACCAACCCAAATGTGACAATAGTACTCCATACATATGCGAATGGTGGCCTTATAGAGGTATAGGATACTTTCAGGCGTTAATAGCTTTCTAGCACGGTAGAGAGAACCCACCTTCTTCGCAGCGGTCCTGGCAATGTTCTCAATGTAATTGTTCCAACTCGTGTTTCCTGCGAACGTTAGGCCGAGGAGTTTAAAAGATATACTTTTAGATAAAGCGTCATTGGCCATTGCTATTGGTGGTAGGGAAGGTCTCCTGTAATTACTGAAGGAAACAAGTTTAGTCTTGGCAGCATTGAATGTGGCCATCCATTTTTATCCCCATTCTATTACGGATCGGAGGTCATCCTCTAGTGTTTCTGCCATTTCTTTAGATATGTGTTCATTTGTTTTCCTGTCGTGTCTGAGCGTGGTGTCGTCAGCATACATATCCATCTCACAGACAATTTTGTCAGGGAGGTATTTATGAGTATTAGTATAACAGAAGTCCAAGGATAGACCCATGAGGCACTCCCGCATTTATATCATATTGTTTAAATGTATGTCAAGGACAACCTGGATTTTTCTCTTATCTAAGAAGGATCTAATTATGTTATGTATTCTTCCAGAGATGCCGTATGATCTGAATTTTTTTTCTAGAGATATATCTAGAGCTACTGCTCTACCCTCCCCTCCTTTGTCCAGTGAATGGTATATACATTCTGAAATTACAGTTAGGATGTCTGCTGTGGAACGGGCTTGCCTAAATCCATATAGTTGGTCAGTCAGAAGTTTAGCATCTGTAAGGTGATGGACTAGAGCTTGGTTAATTATGGTCTCAAATATTTTGGCGAAAAGTGGGAGGAGGCTAAT
This sequence comes from Euprymna scolopes, assembly GCF_053919585.1. Classification (NCBI taxonomy): domain Eukaryota; kingdom Metazoa; phylum Mollusca; class Cephalopoda; order Sepiida; family Sepiolidae; genus Euprymna; species Euprymna scolopes. Next base: position 5,236,676 of record NC_136518.1, on the reverse strand, counting down.
GGGGCGATAATTTACTGGGTCAGTTCTTTTGCCAGAATTCTTGAAACCTGGTACTACAGCAGGCAGGAAAGCAAGATTCGTTAAGGCATTTGTTGTAAAGTTTGGAGATAACTGGAGCTACTCCGGCGGCGCACTTTTTTAATAGCACAGCCGGGATGAGATCAGGTCCACATGCTTTTGCAGTGTCAAGCTTTCTTATGATAGCTGAGAAGGAGTGATTTTCAGATCGTCTAGTGTGGCGTCTGTCCGCAAAGGAAAGTCGGGGATGGGGTAGTTAGCAGAGTCCAGTGTGGAGTTGGAGGCAAACCGTTTAGCAAGCATATTAGCTGTCTCAGTTGCAAAGCAAACAACCTCGTGATTGTTTGATAGTGGGGGAATTGTTGATTGCCCATTATTTACTACACTGTTTTGGTTTTCCAGAAGTTTCAGGTTCCTAATTTCTGTACTTCGATGCGTTTTTTGGTGATTTCAGTAAATTCTCTCTTAACTGTCGCTATTTCTTTCTTACGGTTACTTCTGGCTTCTATGTACTTTTGTCTGTTTGATCTGGATTTATGTTAATTAAATTTGCAGTACGCATGCTGCCTTTGCGCTATGGCAGCTACACAAGTAGAAGTGAACCATTGAGGAGAGTGGGGCTTGCTATAGAATTTGCGTGTGGGAACATGTGCTTCAATTGCAGTTTTGAACCATTCAGTGGTCTCATTTGCGCAATGTTCAGTTTAGAGCGATTTCAATCATTACCACTGCATGATGTGGTCAGAAACAGACCTAGAAGTGATGCATGTTGTTCTTGCTGGTCTGGGAAACAGGTTGGAAACGTAACCATCTGTGATAGGGATGAGATATAGAGAAGTTATGTGTTGTGGTACCAGCTGCGTCGGTGTAAGTAGAAAATCCAAGCCAGTTGCTGTGGTGGACATTAAAGTCACCAAATACATGCACTTGTGCGCTGGTGTCAAGAGAGAGTGCTGTATCTATGCTGTCAGAGACTTTGTTTATTAGGGTACAGTCCTGGGTCGAGGGAGAGGAGTAGAGAAAATAAAAGTAGCTAATGTTATGTTGTATGTTAAGTCTAAAGCACATAAAGGCTTGATCGCCGGATTCTAGTTTAGTTTCTCTCGTCAAGGGGAGGGTGTTTCGAATGTAGACTCCAAGCCCATGCATATGTCTGTCAGAGTCCTTACGCCAGAGTGGTAGGTATCCAGGCATGTTAAAGTAGTTAGAGGGGATGGAGGAGTGTAGGTTAGTCTCACTTAGTGCTAAGATATCCGGGGTGTTTGTTAGGAGAAATGCTTCAACATCATTTAAATTAGTTATAAGCCCACGGATGTTTGTAAATGCAAGCCTCAAGGGAGAAGGCAGGTAGGTTTTGTTTGAGTTTTGGCCTAGTTTTAACGTAATTTTTTAATGCATTGTCATTTTTATTTTTAAGAGTTTCAGTTTAGGTAAGGGGTGCTGAGCAAGTGGTTATGCAGAATACCAGACATGCAACACAAGCAGACCATCAGCTGTCCTTCCATCTACTAGGATTGTGGCCTCAGGATAGCCCACCAGGGATGAGTGCAGGGTCCCTTTCCATGCACGACATGGCACTACAAACATCCCGATATTATACAACTGTTGATGGAGCAGCCGTTCTAAGCACTACCAAAGAATTAGGGATCCCGTACTACCAGTCAGGAATAGCAGCCAGGAACTGTCTATCCGGTACCCTCAACCCATCAGACGATGGTCAACCCAATCTGCTTACACTGGCATTATGGCATTCAAGCACTCCCAAGTGCCCAGTTTAAGGAATGAGATGTGTCGGGAGTGGGTAAAAACGGCGTTCATTGTCCTAGTCAGGAAACAAGATCGACCACCAAGTGTTTCTGTCAACTCGCAGTGGTTCGACCTCTACGCCTGGCCAATAGACAAAGAAGGAGTATTGAAGCCGAGCGATAGACAGTGCCTTTCTACCCCTTAAGCAGTTTAGGTTTGCAAACCGGTAATTTGTTTGAGTCACCAGCTCTAGGAAGGTTGTCATCTACGACTGGAGAGGCCTTCCTCCCATTGGTTTAGCTTCAGAGTTTTCCTTCTCCTAGACGGATGACCTGGGAAGATCTATGAGTCCATCAGTACCAAGAGGGTTTGCCCCGTGCCTGAGTTCTAATCCAGGTATTTCTACATGGGTAGTTAGTGTTGTTACTGCGTTAGTTCATAAAGGTTATATATCTACTGAGAACTTATACTCCTCAAAGTGATTACGGGACATTACTATTTCATTGTTTGTTACTGTTTGCTAACATCCACATCTGTGGTGACTTCAACGTCCATAACGTGGAATGGCTGACCCATTCAAATAAGACAGATGATGAGGGGAGGTTTTGTCATGATTTTGCCATTGCTTATGACCTCACTCAGATTGTTCGCGAACCCACCCGTGTGCCCGATACACCCAATCAATATGCAAGCCTCTTAGACCTTTTTCTTTCAACTTCCCCTGAGCTATGTTCATGTACCGTTCATTCTCCTTTAGGATCCTCCGACCACTCCGTCGTATCAGTTAAGATAAAAACAAAATGTAAGAAGCCATCAGACGTACCCCTCCACCGTACTGTATACCGATACTCTATGGCTGACTGGGATAGCTTCCGTACATTCATATATGATTTACCTCTGCACTCCATGTTTAAAAAGGAAGTGTCCTCTATAGTATCAGATCTGACCGAATGGCTACTGGAGGAGAAGGTGAGTAAGAGTTCATGCAGTGGAAGCAGCTATATTTGCAAACAGGTTTGTTGGAAGGAGTTAATATGGCTTAATGTTTTTTCCTTTAAATTTATCCCATTGATTACTGTACACACAATAATCCTTATCCCCGAGTGGCTTCCGGGCCTTGATAAGTGGTGACCTCCATGTAAAAAATAAATAAATAAAAATAAAAAAAATAAACATTTCAGAATGAGGCATTTTAGAGCCCATATACCGGCTCGCACTGAAGAGCCTCCCTGTTTGAGTACTCCGACTCCGAATCATGAACTGTCGAGGTGGCCACTGTGAGCTCGTAGGGAGCTTGGACATTTAAGGGACTTTCTTCCTTATCAGTAAGAAATTTGGTGAGGGAGAATGTTGCAAATATGGATTATCTCCTCTTTGATAATCCAAGCCATAAAAGCTGTACATTTCTGCTTGTCGAGTAGACAAGTAGTAGGATTCTTAATTGAATAAAAGATTATTAGACGGAATCTCTTGTCCTGTTTACATTACAGACTGTGTCTGATTTATCCTTATTTTCACGGCAAGTGCTCGCCTGAGCTCCAATCTATGGTTTTCCTGTTGCCAAACTTTCACAAAAAAAACTCGCCTATCTAAAACCGCTATCAATAATTTCTCCCACTCTTTATCTGTGTCTGAATCTAAACCTAAAATCCATGAACAAAGTTTCTTTCATAGAACTGCATGCCTGTAGAACTCTGTTCCTTTTGCCTGCTTTCCAACTGACTACAATATAGTCATCTTCAAGTCCAATGTAAACAAGTTCTTGATGAGCAGCCCCCTTGAGTAATCCAATTTGCCAAATTTCTACTACGAATGATTACTACGATATTGTTCCCTTGACTACTGCCCATTGACTACTGCATACTCATTAACCGTTATCCTTGAGTGGCCTCCGGACCTTGATAAGAGGTGACTCTGTTGTTAAAAAAAGGAAAAAGAAAGAATTCTTTGGAATTCCCCATCTAAAACTCACGTGTCTTTTGAAACATGATCGTGCGGATTGTTGAAGTATTTGGAAGAGTTCGTTTTTTGCGACTGTTGATAATGAAGCAAAGGTTGGTTCGCCGCCGATAAAACTGGGTCATGACCTTCGTCGGATCTGAAAAAAAGAAAGAAAGAAGAAAGAAAGTTAGAAAAAAAAGAAAGAAAGAAGAAAGAAACTTAGAAAAAAAGAAAGAAAGAAGAAAGAAAGTTAGAAGAAAAGAAAGAAAGAAGAAAGAAACTTAGAAAAAAAGAAAGAAAGAAGAAAGAAAGTTAGAAGAAAAGAAAGAAAGAAGAAAGAAACTTAGAAAAAAAGAAAGAAAGAAGAAAGAAAGTTAGAAGAAAAGAAAGAAAGAAGAAAGAAACTTAGAAAAAAAGAAAGAAAGAAGAAAGAAACTTAGAAAAAAAGAAAGAAAGAAGAAAGAAACTTAGAAAAAAAGAAAGAAAGAAGAAAGAAACTTAGAAAAAAAGAAAGAAAGAAGAAAGAAAGTTAGAAAAAAAGAAAGAAAGAAGAAAGAAAGTTAGAAGAAAAGAAAGAAAGAAGAAAGAAACTTAGAAAAAAAAGAAAGAAAGAAGAAAGAAAGTTAGAAGAAAAGAAAGAAAGAAGAAAGAAACTTAGAAAAAAAGAAAACAAAAAATGACTGCATTAATTAACCAGCAAGTTCATCAAACGCCATTTTCTTTTATAAATGCTGTTTCAGGATATTGTAGCAATCGAAACTTGCTACAATAGCAGGCAGGGGCAAAATATCGCAGCTCAAAATTTAAATCAACCGTCTCCCAATCCAATCGCAAGCCAGCTTTCAATCGAGTACATAAAAGGCAAAATCGGCAACTCTTCCCTCTCTTCCTCCCTGGCTTTCGCTGGCAGCAGACATTCGTCTGGGACTTTGGCTCTAGGCTAACGAGAGTAAAACAAGCCAACATGGCGACCTTCAAACACCCACTTATTTCCATATGCGGTACTCACATGAACTTTCTTTATCATGCTACAGAACTGGTCTCGTTGTTGATAGACCAATACACACTCCTAGTACTCCTAGTACCTACAACAACATGTAAACAAACTGACGACTTTGCTCTTTCTGTCTCCTTTAACTGGCCTCCTTCGTCTACTGACTACAACACGTGTATAAAGAACTATTCTCTCTTTCAACGAGCCGGCATAATATTAAATCTATCTTTACACACAAGAATACTTCCACCTACTAACCCGTTTCTCTCTTGTACACGCTAACAAAGATAACAAATAAAGTTGTTTTTGAATATAGAATGGAACTCCATTTCGTTGTCTTTTATTCTATACTAAATATGTGGAGAGGATTTGGGAAGTTACTATCACTCATATCGCCAGAGTGACAACTAAGAGTAGACTCCACACACCCAAAGCTCCCAAATTGGGGCCACACACTTCATAGTCGTTAGGGTCTCATCATTAAGTGCAGTTTTATGTTTTATGCAATTGTCACGGTGAGGAAAGAAGAAGAAGAAGAAGAAGAAGAAGAAGAAGAAAAGAGAGAGGAAGAGGGAGAAACAAGAGAAGAAGATGAAGAAAAAAGAAGAAAGAGGAGAAAAAGGAAGAGAAGGAGGAGAAGAAGAAAAGAGGACGGAAGAGGGAGAAAGAAGAAGAAGAAGAAGAAATAGAAGAAAAGAGGGAGAAACAAGAGAAGAAGATAAAGAAAAAGAAGAAAGAGAAGGAAGAGGAGGAGAAGAAGTGGAGGAAGAAGAAGAATTAAAAAATCAATAAATAAAGAAGAAAAAAAAACAAAAACGACAAGTGAAGTATGCATGGTCCCCCGTAAGTGTACAGTAAACGAGGCATAAAAAAATGACTAGTACAGCCCCCCCCCCCATTTAGCCCCAAAAGTCCCCAGGGGACGTCAAATCCTGATGAAAATGAACAAACGTGCATTTTTAGGTCTTAACATATGTAAATTTGAGTTCTGCACCATGCAAAAAAAAAAAAAAAAAGAAATGACTAAGTTCACCCCCCCCCCCCACCAGTTAGCCCCAAAAGTCTCCAAGGCCTTAACATATTTAAATTTGGGTTCAGCACCATGCAAAACTGTTAAATAGACATACACAGAAAATTTTGGACAAATATGGTAAAATAGTCCCAAAAATGGAGTGTTTTTATTAGCCCTAAAAGAGTTCCTGAGGCACACCCAAGAGTTATTGTGAAGTATAGACAAACAAAATTATATAGAAATCAGTTCGTTACAACTTTTCAGAAAGTTTATAAAAATCCAAGGCATCAAATTTTTTACTAAGTACAAAAGTGTCAATTTTAGCCATTTTAACCCAAAAGGTACGCCTAAGGAGGAAACCGGAGCTTTCCCGGAAAATCTGTTTGTTACTTTGTTACTCATATCATGTTTAATGTTTGTGCAAAATTTTATTAAAAATTCCAAGGTGTAGTTATTGAGAAAAGTGCAGACGGACGAACGGATGAGGACGAATTTACAGGTCCACTCTCCTTTTGTCGGGGGGGGGGTGACCAAAACTGTTACGAAGAAGAAAAATAAAAGTTAAAAAGAAAGAGAGGTAGGAATAAAGAAAGAAAGAAAGAAAGAAAAAAAGAACAAAAAGAAGGTAAGAAAAAGAAATAGATCACGACGTGAGCACCCTCGACAAACCCGACAGGCTGCTAAATCCCACCCCCACACTGTAGAGATCCCTAGATGTAAAAGATCTTTTTACTCCAATAGTTTCTTCCCCAGAACCGCTAGACTCTGGAATTCCATTCCAGGTCCCTGCTTACCCAACAGTACTGACGTGCAGAAATTCAAGTGTAACGTGAACCGACACCTTGCTGCCCAAATCCCTACATAGTACTCCAGTAGTTGTTGCCCCTAATAGTAGCCCCCTACACCAAAGTGGCAATTTGCCTTGTTTGGGGTGAAAATGTAATAAAAAAAAAAAAAAAAAAAAAAAAAAAGGAGGAATCTCTAAAACTTCTAAATTAGGATTTTCTTCACGAGTGCAGTTTGACATTCTACACAGTTGTGAGGGTGCAGAACAAGATGGAGTTGTCAATGGGCCTGGCTGAGGGGGGGGGGAAATTTTTCTTTTTTGTCCTGGACGACGAAGAGTGTCACTATGACTGGGTCGATCTTGTTTGATGACGTCATCGTTTCGGATGTCAATTAATAGCACCACTTAATCAAAATTTAATTTTTTTTCAACTGCAAGAACTAATTTCATAATTTTTTTTTAGACCACGTGACGAATAATTTATCTACAGCCAGACTCCGCCCGCCCCTCCCGCATATCACACTCCATAGTTGTATCCAAAATGTCTTCCAGGTGAGTAATGACCCCCTGTCACCCATGCAAATAGCATTAAACATTCTCACAGTTGAGTTTCTATTAAAATGAATAAATAAATAAATACCCCCACTTTTAATGTCACGATAAGTTATTCGAAATTTAATCAGATGTACATATATTTGTGTGTGTGTGTGTGTGTGTGTGTGTGTGTGTGTGTGTGTGTGTGTGTGTGTGTGTGTGTGCGAGGGTGACAAGAAAATTTAGGCTTTGAAAACGGTTTCTTAGATAAACACCAAAGTAAAGTTCTTGCTGTGATGGCACGGAGAGGGCCCGATTAGAACGTGTCCGGTGGTGGGAGGGGGGGGGAGGAGTTAACATCTGATTGTGCGGGCAATAGCCGGGAATAGACTTTTTTTTTTTTATTGGAATCCTTTGAAATGATTAATTTGTATATTTATTTATTTATTTATTTGCGGACTGTTATCCTCATCTTCATAGTTGTTGCTATTTCACGTTTCAGCCAACTAATCCTCTAGTCTCCAACTAGACCCAACGATGAAAAACCAGATAAAGAACGAAAACTTGCCAACCTTGATCGCTCTTTGGGAACCATGGAACAGTGGATGAAGCATTGATCTCCATGGTTCCAGGTGAGCGTTGTCTGAAGATAGCGGTTTCAATCTGACCCAAAGCAAGCCAGAGGATTAGTCGGCCAAAACGTGTTGAAACAACGACAACTATGGAAGGCAGTAATTACTGAAAATACAGTTAAGACACTCAGCATTCCTATCCTGTTGTGAAACAACAACTACAAAGATGAGGATAACAGTTCGCAAATAAATGAATAAAAATATAGAGAATGAACCTGTTCCTATTTACAATGCCTTCCCACGGGAGAGTTAGACACCAGGGTCGTTTTTTAATGTGGAGAAAAGGAACAAAAATAAAAATTGCCTCAGTCGTAAAGGATTTCTCCTCCACTGACAGAGAACAAGAAATTGAAGTGTAGATCTGAAGAACAGATACTACACTTTGACCAAGGTCTTATCTGTGGGGTCGCCCCCACATAGGGTCTTTGCTTGTAGTATCTGTCGGAACAGATACTACACTTTGATGTATTTATTTGCTCCCCCACTGAGCAAATTAGGCACAAGGCCGATTTTTAAAGTGAGGAGTGAAGGGGAAATGGGGACCAACTCCCCGGGGAGTAGGGGAGCTTGATAGTGACAATTGGTATGAAGGGTTTCCCCTACATTGACCAAGGTCTTATATGTGGGGTCGCCCCCACATAGGGTCTTTGCTTGCAGTATCTGCCAGAACAGATGGTATTTATTTGCTCCCCCACTGAGCAAATTAGGCACAAGGCCGTTTTTAATGTGAGGTAAAAACCAGCTCCCCTAAAAGGGGTCACTCTGGTTACCAAAAATAATAATTGTCCCAGTATAGAGGGTTTCCCCTCCATTGACTGGTACAAATTATCTTAAGTGCAGTATCTGCAGAACAGATGGTATTTATTTGCTCCCCCACCGAGCAAATTAGGCACAAGGCCGATTTTTAATGTGAGGAGTGAAGGGAGGGGGAAGGGAAAAAGGGGACCAGCTCTCAAGAGGTGGGAAATGGGAGCTGGTTAAAGGTCAGGCATGTGGGGTTGCCCCCACATCTGGTCTTTGCTAGTCATAGCTGGTCTTTGCTAGTCATAGCTTGCAGCATCTGCCGGAACAGATGGTATTTATTTGCTCCCCCACCGAGCAAATTAGGCACAAGGCCGATTTTTAATGTGAGGAGTGAGGGGTAAATGGGGACCAACTTCCCGGGGAGTAGGGGAGCTGGATAGTGACAATTGGTATGAAGGGTTGCCCCTACATTGACCAAGGTCTTATATGTGGGGCTTCCCCCCACATATGGTCTTTGCTTGCAGTATCTGCCGGAACAGATACTACACTTTGATGGTATTTATTTGCTCCCCCACTGAGCAAATTAGGCACAAGGCCGATTTTTAATGTGAGGAGTGAAGGGGAAATGGGGACCAACTCCCCGGGGAGTAGGAGAGTTGGATAATGAAAATTGGTATGAAGGGTTTCCCTTACATTGACCAACGTCTTATATGTGAGGTTGCCCCCACATATGGTCTTTGCTTGCAGTATCTGCCGGAACAGATACTACACTTTGATGGTATTTATTTGCTCCCCCACCGAGCAAATTAGGCACAAGGCCAATTTTTAATGTGAGGAGTGAAGGGAGGGGGAAGGGAAAAGGGGACCAGCTCCCAAGAGGTGGGAAATGGGAGCTGGTTAAAGGTCAGGCATGTGGGGTTGCCCCCACATCTGGTCTTTGCTAGTCATAGCTAGTCATAGCTTGCAGCATCTGCCAGAACAGATGGTATTTATTTGCTCCCCCACCGAGCAAATTAGGCACAAGGCCGATTTTTAATGTGAGGAGTGAAGGGAGGGGGAAGGGAAAAAGGGGACCAGCTCCCGAGAGGTGGGAAATGGGAGCTGGTTAAAGATCAGGCATGTGGGGTTGCCCCCACATCTGGTCTTTGCTAGTCATAGCTGCAGTATCTGCCAGAACAGATGGTATTTATTTGCTCCCCCACCGAGCAAATTAGGCACAAGGCCGATTTTTAATGTGAGGAGTGAAGGGGAAATGGGGACCAACTCCCCGGGGAGTAGGGGAGTTGGATAATGACAATTGGTATGAAGGGTTGCCCCTACATTGACCAAGGTCTTATATGTGAGGTTGCCCACACATATGGTCTTTGCTTGCAGTATCTGCCGGAACAGATGGTATTTATTTGCTCCCCCACCGAGCAAATTAGGCACAAGGCCGATTTTTAATGTGAGGAGTGAAGGGAGGGGGAAGGGAAAAAGGGGACCAGCTCCCGAGAGGTGCGAAATGGGAGCTGGTTAATGGTCAGGCATGTGGGGTTGCTCCCACATCTGGTCTTTGCTAGTCATAGCTAGTCATAGCTTGCAGTATCTGCCGGAACAGATGGTGTTTATTTGCTCCCCCACTGAGCAAATTAGGCACAAGGCCGATTTTTAATGTGAGGAGTGAAGGGAGGGGGAAGGGAAAAAGGGGACCAGCTCCCGAGAGGTGGGAAATGGGAGCTGGTTAATGGTCAGGCATGTGGGGTTGCCCCCACATCTGGTCTTTGCTAGTCATAGCTAGTCATAGCCTGCAGCATCTGCCGGAACAGATGGTGTTTATTTGCTCCCCCACTGAGCAAATTAGGCACAAGGCCGTTTTTAATGTGAGGTAAAAACCAGCTCCCCTAAAAGGGGTCACTCTGGTTACCAAAAATAATAATTGTCCCAGTATAGAGGGTTTCCCCTCCATTGACTGGTACAAATTATCTTAAGTGCAGCATCTGCCGGAACAGATGGTATTTATTTGCTCCCCCACTGAGCAAATTAGGCACAAGGCCGTTTTTAATGTGAGGTAAAAACCAGCTCCCCTAAAAGGGGTCACTCTGGTTACCAAAAATAATAATTGTCCCAGTATAGAGGGTTTCCCCTCCATTGACTGGTACAAATTATCTTAAGTGCAGCATCTGCCGGAACAGATACTACACTTGATCTTGCCCCGAAGGCCAATGAACTTGTTATGCATTGAGATACCTCCTCCAGTAGGTAGTGATTGAGTTAGCTAGTTTGAATTTTGGCATGGGTCACATTGGGATAACCTGCAACCCAGTTGCAGGTGGCATAATAAAGTGGGGTCAAAGGTTAGCTGCCTAGATGAAACACGCTAGGAATGCGGGTGTCGAACGATAGAAATGACGTCATGTATTTAAAGGAGAACACAGGGAGTTTTCTGGTCAGTCTCTCATCGGAAGTCAAGTGAACAGGATGCAGAAATGATGCAGATGATTGTTATAACCCTTTGAATTGGTTTACGCTTACCAAGTTCTAATCTTTTTAAAATTTTACTTTTTTTAGCAGCTATTTTTACCGGTTAAAGATCAAATCGAATTTGTTCCACAGGTCCAAATCCCCTACATATCAAGTTTCAAGTCTATTAGACCAAACATTGACTAAATAACTTGGTACGGACCGTTCCACACATAGACAGACAAACAATGCCACTTTTATATATAGAAATATAGATTATAAACTAAATATGTGACATCTGAAACAGAACTTGCCGATCCAGGATAGGTTTATACAGTCACAGCCGATGCTGCAATTCACCAACGGGCTAATCGGAGGTTTAAAAATCCTGAGACAAACGTACGCCAACAAGTATAAACTAGCAAGATGTTATGAGCTTAGTTACAAGGAAAACAGAACCTGGGATGATCATAAGTTGCATCTTCCACTTCCGGTGCAGATTGCAAAGCTACATGACTTATTTTTTGCCCTTCCTTCCGATCTAAGGCAAGTTAGTTGATGGACAGTCGGAGGTAATTCCATGTCCGTGCGCCGTCCATCTTTAAGATGAAGTTAAGAAAAATTGTGAAATAATTAACTAGTTACGTGGTCTCTCACATTATAAAAAAACTCTCTCTCTAAATAAAACCTTGAAAATGCAGCAAATTTCGATTGCATTTTCATGCATGAATAGTTATACGTTCTAGTTAAATAGAAGATAAACAACTATGAGGGATCAGATATGAATGACAGCGAGAAATGACTATGAAAGAAAGGCCAGCACATATAAACATCCTGTGTAACATCTACCACTAGTCCCTCGCATTTAGACAGAATTAAAAAAGAATCGCCAACCTAATAGGTCCAGCACTGTCAACCAAGCTCTAACCTCTGTCCTATCGCCAAAATGTTGCATCTCTGTGTTTGTTTTACAAATATTTTGGAACTATTGCAGAACATGACACAGTTTAAGTGTAATGCAGTTTTAGAACTGCACGCCTGTGGAATTGTCTTCCGTTTTCCTGCTTTCCGGCTGACTACAATATGGTTGTGTTCAAGCCTAACGTAAATAAGTTCTTGATGAGCCGTTCTATATAAGTTATCAAATTTAACAAATTTTCATTACTAATGATTACTATGTTGTCCAATTTCTACTGTACACTCTTTAACCCTTATCCTTGAGTGGCCTTTTGGCTTTGATAAGTGGTGATGCCTATGTAAAAAAAAAAAAAAAAGAAAAGTTCCTCAGAATTTCCCGTTAATTATGGCTCGGGCTCGACTGACAATCACGGGATTAAGCCGAGCATTGTTCAAGTGTTGAAACGCTAAATAGACATTTTTTTTTTGCATAAAAAAATGTAATTTTTAATTATTTTTTGGCAATGGCGGTCGATATTTTCTGTTTATTTTTAAACACTGTCTTTAAAAGAAGCTTTTTCCTGTACGTTCATTTAACAATTTACGGTTTTCACAAAAATCATTCATCTTTTCTTATAAAAAGAAGGATAGATGGTTAGCGCAGGTATTAGCAGCAGCAGCCGTTTCATCACTATGCAAATTAGCAAGTGTGCATGGGCTTACATCACAATAATAATAAAAAAAGGACAACACATGGTCGATAAGAAGCAATGTGTACCGGAGAAGATAGACATGTGGCCCCGGGGTGGAGGTGGGAGACTTTTAAGCTAAGGCAGGGTTTTGATAATCTCATGGCAGACGAAATGAACAGTAAAAAAAAAAAAAACCCAACAAAACAAAGTTCGGAAAGTACCGGTAATAAATGCCTTTTGTTAAAATAGAAAAAGAGTCAAGTTAGATTTTTGTCTCTTTCTCTTTTTATTTCTTAGTTCCTTCTGAGAGGTTTGGACTGTAACGAATACGATTTGAGCGTAACGGCCATGTTACACGTGTGTTGCTTTAATGTATCTTTATTATCAAAACACTTTTTCAAAAACAAATGTAGATGTTATGTGAAAAAGTTCACGAAAGATGAGAGATAAAGGAAAAGGGGGAAACAAGAGAGGAAAGAGAGAAAGGAAAGAAATTGGGGATTTTATGTTATTTTAAAAATTTTCAAGATTTTGTTTTTTTCAAAATTCAAAGTTTAAGTGTAATGCAAACAGACATCTTGCTGCTCAACTCCCCACATAGTACCCCTACAAATTATGTCCCCGATAGTATCTTCCTACATCAAAGTGGCACTGTGTCTTGTTTGGGGTGAAAATGCAATTAAAAAAAATTAGAAGGTGACATTTGGCGAAGGAAAAAAAAAAAAAAAGGGTGAATCGTATGGTTTAGAATGGATGATAATTACGAAAGGAAAGAAGTGAGTATCAAGCAGGCTTAAAAGAATGAAACAAAAGGGGAAGAAGAATGGAAGGGGTGAGGGTTGGAGTGAAGAAGAAGAAGAAGAAGAAGAAGAAGAAGAAAGGAAGAGAAAGCGAGAAGTAAAATGAAGAGAAAAAAAAGAAAGAGAAAAAGAAGAAGAAAAAGGTAAAAGAGAGTGAATAAAAAAGAAGAAGAAAAAGGAGAAGAAAAAGAAGAAAAAGACGAACAAAAGGTAAAAAGAGTGAGAAAGAAAAAGAAGAATATGGAAGAAGAGCAGCAGCAGCAGCAGCAGCATAAAAAGAAGAGGAAGAAGACGGAGAGGAAGCGGAGAAAAAGAACGGAAGGGGAGGATGAGAAGTAGATAGAGAGTGGATAAGCAGGAAGAAAGGAAAGTAGAGAAGAAAAAGAAGAAAAGAAAGAAAGGGAAGTAGAAGAAGGAAAAGTAAAAGAGAGTAAAAAAAGAAAAAATGAAATGTGGAAAAGAAAATGAAAGAGAAGAAGAAAAAGAAGAAGAATGTTACAAACCCAACGATGCTGTCCATCATTTTGAGCGCTGTCCCTAAAAGAGAAAGGATCTTCTCGTAGTTAACACCGCTTAAATGTCGATCTGGAGAAACAAACATGGCAGCCACCAAACGTAATAAATCTGTGGAAATATGAACCTAAATAAATAAATAAAATAAAAAATAAATAAATAAAATAAATAGATAAATGAAATAAATAAATAAATAAAATAAAATAAATAAAAAATTAAAACAAGTAAATAAATAAATAAAATAAATAAAAATAAAAAAATAAATAAAATGAATAAATAACTAAATAAAATAAATAAATATATAAATACAATAAATAAATAAAATAAATAAATAAAATTAATAAAATAAATAAATAAATAAAATAAATCAATAAAATAAATAAATAAAATAAATAAGTAAAATAAATAAAATAAATGAATAAATAAAATAAATAAAAAATAAATAAATAAAATAAATAAATTAAATAAATAAATTAAATAAATAAAATAAAATAAAATAAATAAATATAATAAAATAAATAAAAAATAAATAAAAAAATAAATAAAATAAATAAATAAAATAAATAAAATAAAAAAATAAAAAATAAATAAATAAAATAAAATAAAAAAATATAAATAAAATAAACAAATAAATAAAATAAACAAATAAATAAAATAAACAAATAAATAAAATAAATAAAAAAATAAAATAAAATAATAAATAAAATAAATAAAAAATAATAAATAAATAAAATAAACAAATAAATAAAATGAATAAATAAAATAAATAAATGCATAAATACATAAAATAAATAAATGCATAAATACATAAAATAAATAAATAAATAAAATAAATAAAATAAATAAATGAATAAAATAAATAAATAAAATAAATAAATAAAATAAATAAATAAAATAAAAACATAAATAGATTACATAAATAAATAAAAGACATATAAAGAACATTTTTTAAAATAAAGGTGCACAGAATTACAGGATTATTGGGTAAACATGTCTCCCGACTCCTGTCATTTTACCGGAAAAGCAATATATAATACTTAAAAAAAATTGTCTGTGTATTTTTAAGATTATGACACGCTGAACGTTAAACTGAAATAAAGGAAAAGAATTTTTTTAAATAGCTAACATAATTCTTCTTGGCAAAATGCAAGATGGACGTTCCTTTATCAAGTTGATCTAAAATGGAATGAAGAAAAGTCAAACGAATTAAAGGACCGAATTTTTTGTTATTTCTATTTTAAGTGTTTAATTAGTTCATTATTTTATTCAATTATTCTGTCTTATTTATTGGTATTCAGTGTAGACAGTTGTTTGCAATTTCACTTTTAGAGTTTGATAGATTTTGTGGGTCCTTAAAATTTCAAATTTCTCATTCAGACAATTTAAATGGGTCGTCTAAATTTCTACATGTACTTGCCTGTTGTACTATTTCCCACTCAATTATTGGCGAGTGGCCACTTTCTTTTCAGCTCCTAATAATGGATCGCTAGTGCTGTTTGTTATCGAATGAGTGTAACAGAGTGCGTATGCACGTATGTAAATGCATACGAAATGCGAAATGACCTCACTGTAAAGAAAAAGACTACAAAAGAAAGGACGATCGCAGCCGTAACGAGAAGTTATGTGCGGTGGGAGAATGATGAAATAAATGTTGTTGTTACAAAAAAGAAAAAAAGGAGTCGCATTAATACTTGTCCTATGTTTATTTCGACATAGACCGCATACAACAGTGTTGTTAAAATGTTTTTGATTATTAATGAGGGTATGACCCCAATGATTTCAACGATCTTATTTATAACTTTCGATTAGGACAATCAACCAATCAGAAGCTTCAAACCTCATTTTAAAAATATCGAATTTTGGATTCAATTCAGTTCGCTGTCAATCTCCATCTTGAAACAACTGAATCATGACTGTATTGATTCTTTGCTGCCATCTTTTTTATTAAGAATTACTCAACACTCGAGATCGTGACTGCATTGATTCTTCACCGCCATCTTTGTTATGAAGAATTATTCAACACTCGAGATTGTGACTGCATTGATTCTTCACCGCCATCTTTGTTATGAAGAATTATTCAACACTCAAGATTGTGACTGCATTGATTCTTTGCCGATTTGATTTACTACCGCCATCTTTGTTCAACATAATGGCTCAACACTTAACAGGTTATGGGCCCAGCACACTTCCACCGCGTGGATACATGCGTTTTTATATCTGATTTTAAAATCTAGGGAAGAAATGTTCACAAAATACTTCTTGTTATATAAGTTTTGCTTAAAAAAATAATCAAATTGACTATCAATTCTGAATCTAAAATAAATGGATTGTTACTCGTGCTCCCATCATTATTAGTATTACTGTTGCTTTCATGTTTCGAGTGTTCTTATACTTAAGTGCTGTTTGAATCACAAAATTACAACAAGCAAATATTTTTTACGTTAAAAGTGAATGAAAATTTTTCCTTTTTTTTAATTATGAATCTCTATCCCTAATATTATATAAAAGTCATTTTATGTGTGTATGTGCGTGTGTGTGTATATGTATGTGAGTGTGTATGCATGTGTATGTGTGTGTTTGTGTGAGAGTGTATGTGTGTGTATGTATGTATGTATGTATGTGTGTCTATGTGCATGTGTATGTATGTGTGTCTATGTGCATGTGTATGTGTGTGTATGTATGTGTGCGTGTGTGTCTTCCTCATAGGTTCTGAAACGACGAGTCTATCTTTTGCAAATTTCACACAAATTTAATTTATATATCTGGCAGGGTTCTTAGTTATGTTTTGTGCAGAAATTAATGCATCCATGACGAGAAGTCATGCATGGCATTAGAATGAGGAAATAAATATCGTTGTTACATAAAAAAGGAGTCGAGTTATTACTTGTCCTATGTTCCTTGCGACATGGACTGCATACAACGTGTGTGTGTGTGTGATTGTGTGTGTGTGTGGGTATGTGAGTGTGTGTGAGTGTGTATGAGTGTGTGTGAGTGTGTGTGTGTGTGTGTGTGAGTGTGTCTGTGTGTGAGTGTGTGAGTGTGAGTGTGTGTGCAAGTGTGTGTGAGTGTGAGTGTGTGTGAGTGTGAGTGTGTGTGAGTGTGTGTGAGTGTGTGTGAGTATTATACTAGCAAAAGTACCCATCGTTGACTGGGTTTAAAAACAGCCTACAGAAAATGATTTATGAAAGTATGATAGGTTATGAAAAGGAAGGGTTGTAAAGAGATAGCTTCGAATTTGGGGGTATCAAAACCAAAGCAAAATATGATGAAAGTAAAAATAAAATAGATAAACCCCATAATTTATTGTACCATACCTGTTCACACTGAAACACTTATCACAATATTCTGTGGATCTATATTAAAAAACCTTGTTAAACTTTGTGACATATTTCCATTCTATGGACGTCAGGTGCGAACGAACACCCCATAATTTTATTATACCATATTTCTTCAAACTGTAACATAATTATCAAAGTATACTTACGCAGATAGATATGAAAAGTCTTTATTAAAGTTTGTAGCTATTTCCATTCTATGGAGGCCAGGCGCGAACACAAACCCCACAATTTTATTATACCATCCCTATTTAAGTTAAAACTTATCAAAGTATTATTACGTACATCTATATCAAAAACACTTTTAAACGTTTTTTTTCTAATTTTTAAAGTTTTTATTTCCATATTTTGTGGACCAGTCGCGTACGCAGACCCCACAATTTTAATGAATCATCATTATGCCTGATCAAACATACCCATTCCTGTGTCTCGATACATCTTCTATCATTATAAGTGATCAGTTTTCTATAATAGTCAACCATATAGGAGCCTATTCGTAACCAGACACACACACAGACGTTCAGCTTTATATTAAAGATATATATATATATATATATATATATATATATATATATATATATATATATATATATATATATATATATATATATATGTATATATATTATATATATAATATGTATATATATTATATATATAATATGTATATATTATATATATAATATGTATATATATTATACATATATTATGTATATAATATGTATATACATTATATATATGTATATTTTATGTATATATGTATATATATTAAGATTTTGTTATTGTTGTTTTTTTTTGTTGTTTTTTTCAAGCGATACATACGGTTAATATTGGCTCCGCCTCGGAGCTCATTTTTTTATTTACTTAGAAAGTCGCCCTTTTTAATTTGGACGTATATAACATTTTTATTTATTTATTATTTTTAAAAACAGTATATATATATATATATATGTATGTATATATATATGTATATACATATTATATATATATAATATATATACATATAATATGTATACACACACACACACACACACGCACACACACACACACACATATATAATGTATTTGCCTCCTTGTCGGATATTTAAAATTTTGTATACCTTCCTACTGGTTTATAAAGGTTTTTGAAAACTTATTATATATATATATATATAATATGTAGCTATACAATATATATATGTAGGGTAGGTGTATATATATATATATAGCGAGCACTGCTTTCTAGCTTCAGAGATTATATAATGACCAAATATCATGTCAGCGTAAAATTGTTGTTTGCAAATGCGATTGTAATTAATTTTAATGCATATTGTTTTGTCTTATATAATTATTATTTATTTATATTTTTTTATTTCAGATTATTAAAACATCATTCATATTTTTCTGCAATATTCTAGTCCAGGCTGATTCGAAAACGATCTTCTTTAATCAACAGAAAGGAAGCCATTTCCCACCATGATAATGCTCGTCCTCAAACAGCATTACGGATAAAATATTTCTTATGAGAATTTTGATCGGAAAACTTGTCTTATCCGTCATATTCTCTTGATCTAACTCCTCCTGATTATCAGTTATTTTGAAGATTACAAAACCATTTAGCTGACTTTAGTTTAACATCACGAGAGAAGAATGTAGCTTAGTGTGAATGTGAGTGCGTGTTCCTGCCTCTAATTTATATGTCTGGCAGTGTTCTTAGATAGGTTTTGTGCAGAAATTCATCTAAGTATTGAAAATCGAAAAAAAAATCCGATCTTAAAAATAGCCTTTCTTTCTTATAGATAAAAAAGGAACATACACGCGAGAAACACACATTTATAGGTGAATATTTTAAGTTACACCGGCCAAGGGTGATAACAAAATCTCAGCAAATCATTTCTTCTTTAAAAAAAACAGATTTATTGCTACCTGAAAATATAGCTCAGTGGAGAACATTCGACTACAGATCGAATGATCTGCTTAATTACGGGTTTACCTCACCATTTTATTTTATTTTTTTCTTATTAATGAATTCAATTTACAATAAAATCGCAACAAATCATTTCTTCGTTTGCATATTTTGAAACTAAACATTAATCCGAAATGATTTTTCCAGGACATTCATCACAAAAATCAGCTGACGTCATCAATATGACGTCAGCTGATTTTTGTGATTTTTTAAACAAACACGGGCGGAATTTGATGAACGACATTATCACTATTATTTTTTAAATTATTATTATTATTATTAATTAGTCCACCGGGAAAATTATTCCGCATAATATATACTAATAAATAGAGGATTGATTCTATAATGATACATACGCAATTTGCATCAATAAAATTATCATGTTTAAGCGTACTGTATGAGAGAAGACTGAATATGAGTTCGATTCATATTTCAAATAAAAATCTAAAGAAGTTTATAAGCGAAACATTCATAAGTCGTTAACAGATAGAATCAAGTTTTAAAGAACAAAGATCGCTATTTTTATGAATAAAGTTTTTTTTTCAAAAAACCCAACACAGTTTTTTTTTATTTTATTTTGAAGATGAAATTTTAAATCGGTAAAAACTTTTGCACCAACCCGATACAAAAGATAAAAATAAAAATGGCTGACTTGTTTATGCAGTAACCAAAATGCATTCTGGCGGATTTAATTTTAAAAAATTTATGTTAATTAATAAGATTTTTTAAAGATTGTATTTATTTTAAGCTATTGCATCTTTTTTTCATTTCAATAAATAATTAAATGAAAAAAACAAAAAACAAACAAAAACAAAAAAAAAACAACACAAAAAACGTGTGGATCACGTACACGCGAGAAACACACATACACATTTTTTTTTTCAGTTGTAAAAAAAAAATGATTAAAATAGCTAACTTGTTTATGCAGTAACCAAAATGCATTATGGCGATTTAATTTCGTAATGAAATTATTTTTGAAATAGGATTTAAAGAAGAAATAGATGAAACTTGAAGAATGTTACAAACTAGGCATTTATAAGGTCGTTAACAAATGGAATCAAATTATAAAGAGCAAAGGTCGTTATTGTTATGAATACAGATGTTTGAAAAACTTTTTTTTTTCAATATGTAATTTTCAATAAGTATAAACTTTTGTACAGACATAATACTATTAATGGACAATGTATCAACATTGACCCATCGGGCCAGGAGACGTCTTGTTTAAATGTATACGTGTACTTTACGTTTCAATGTGAAAAAAGTTTAAGTAAACAAAACACGAATCTTGACAAATACACCTGACCCCCTTTCATGCCGTTATGCATCCTTTCTGTGTTTGTGTCACAAATAAAATATAATTTATCTCTTTTCTTACGGTTAGGGTTAGGGTTTTTCATTCAATAAAAACCTCATGGATAAATGTTATCTATTTAGTGATAAAAATGAATTTATTGATCTATACTGGTCCTACCAGGCCAGGCTATCTCAAGATATTGGCTTCCTGAGACGAAATGCACTTAACATCGATGCTTTGTTTGTTTTTTTTTACTTCCTTTTGCAAAACTTAATTATGCTCTACAAAACCAAAATATTTTCGCTCATGTTGACCCGAAAACGACCTTCTTCAGTAAACAGAAAGATAGTCATCTTCCACTATGATAATAATATCATGTTTAAGCGTATTGTACGACCGGACAACGCCGGGATGCCAGCTAGTTATTACTAAGATCAAGCCTTTACTTTATTGCTCATAAAAACTAAACTTGGATACATGATTATTGAAGTGAGACGGACACACACACGTTCAATTTTAGCATATAGATGAATTGCAAAAAAAAAAAAAAAAGAAAAAAAAAGAAAGAAATTTACTTGTTTCTTGGTCAAGGCGAAAGTGAGATGCTGAAAGCTGCACCAACCGGTCAGTTTGTGGTCAATAGCCGAAAGCACCGTGTAAATCTCCCGCAGTTGATTTGGATGAACCCCTTGCATTTCCTTGTTCAAAACTCGGATCAACTTGAACTCATCTTCCTTGCTTAGCATTAACGGCTCCGTGGGAAGGTAAAGTGTCCGTGGTAACAAACCCAGCAAGTACTTCCGGTCGGCATTCATGTCAGAAGACAGGAAATTATCATCGGTCTGAGTGTCGGTTGTAATGACGTCACGAGTTGTTGATTCGTTTTCAATGTCTATGTTATTCATTAAACGTTGGTTCAGAAAGTCTGGTTCTTCTACTTTTCCTAAGTAACCAGCGTTTCCTGCGTCTTCACCGTTGAATAAGTGCCGTGGAGATATCGTCCAGGATTCAGGCTCAAAAACGGTCGACATTTGGTTCTTGGTTCTGTGTCTTTGGATTGGTGGGAGGGTACTGTATGGCGTCAGTTTGGCTGTTTTAGAGTCCGGACGGAAACCCAAAGGCGTGGTTCGTTGGATAGTTGAATTCATGGCGGCCTGTGACAAAAATAAAAAGGAAAGAAAAAGGAAAAAGTAATTGTGGTTGTGTTAGGTAAATGCCGGGCAACGCCGGGTAGAATTATCAATTATTTGATTATCTATCTGTCTATCTAATTATCTATCTGTCGAGCGGAGCAAATAACAGAGATCGAATTGTGGGAAACAATAAGTTGATCGAGCATGCAGGTGCAGAAAGGGTCAAAAGATCACATTGTGACATGTATCAAACTGGGTGACCGTTGAGTTGCACCGGAAGGTATGCGGACGTGACGTGTCAGAGGTTCCGGTTTTGAATAAGCCGAGTTAATTTTAGTGAGTTGGTTTTGAGATGCTGAGAAAGACAGATGGACTAAAACGGGTCTTCCCCATGAGTGTTGGAGGGGCGGTCTCAGAATGAAGACATAGAAGACCCCCCCCCCTCAAAGCCAAAAATCGTCGTTCAGTTCTGCTCTGACGAGATGCCTGTGCAGAAAGGGTCAAGAAGTCACATTATAACATGTATCAAATTGGGTGACTGATGAGTTGCA
This sequence comes from Euprymna scolopes, assembly GCF_053919585.1. NCBI lineage: Eukaryota > Metazoa > Mollusca > Cephalopoda > Sepiida > Sepiolidae > Euprymna > Euprymna scolopes. The sequence continues at coordinate 5,214,672 of NC_136518.1, read as the reverse complement.
CCGGAAGGTATGCGGACATGTCAGGGGTTCCGGTTTGAATAAGCCGAGTTAATTTTAGTGAGTGGGCTTTGAGATGCTGAGAAAGACAGATGGGCAAAAACGGGTCTTCCCCATGAGTGTCGGAGGGGCGGTCTCAGTATGGAGACATAGAAGACCCCCCCCACAAACCAAAGATCGACTCACTCCAGTTCTGCTCTGAGGAGATGCCTGGGAGTGAATAAAGAATATATATAAAAATACTCGTTTGTCCGGGGCCCCCGTCTTAAAGCGTTTCCTTTAAACAGGTTCCAGCTCCCTCAAGGATGGATGGCGAATCCCTTAGGAGTGAGCAGCAAAAACAGGTATGTCATCATGTTACATGTCTTATATGTTCTGACATATCTCTGAGGGACAGAACACTGTGGCAGACGTCTTATCCCGTTTCCCTATTAATTCTCTGTTCTCACCTTCGGATATCGATTTACAACAAATGGTCTTAGACCAGCAAACTCTGGACACATTGGATCTGTAGTCACCTAAACTCGCAACTTGCAAATTCACGTATCTGCCCATGCCTACTTTCGACACGCAGATCATGTGACACTTCAACAGATTCACCTAGACCGTTTGTTCCCATGGGTCATCATAGGACTGTCTTTGACACACTACACAATCTGGCACACCCCGGACGCAAAGCCACAGTGAAGCTGATTACAGCTAGATTTTTCTGGCCAAATATTAGGCGTGAGATCACTGCCTAAACACGTTCCTGCGTTTCCTGTCAGAAGTCAAAGGTGCACAACCATATCCGTGCACCCCTGGGAACATTCAGCACCCCAGATGCTCGGTTCAGCCATGTTCGCATCGATCTGGTTAGACCATGGCCAGTCAGTCAGGGCTGAATCTGTAGCACAAGCCCTTATATCGGGCTGGATATCACGCTATGGAGTTCCCACAACAATTACCACAGACCGTGGAGCACAGTTTGTATCCCACCTGTTTCAGGAACTTTCCAGGATTTTAGGGATCAAACGTATTCGAACAACAAGCTATCACCCAGCTTCGAACAAGATGATAGAACGCTTCCATCGAAAATTGAAAGCTGCCTTATGCACTTACCCTGACCAACAGCGATGGAGCGAATACATACCTGTTGTCCTTCTTGGCTGTTGTGCAGCTATTAAAGAGGACTTGGGATACTCTCCAGCCGAACTTGTCTATGGAGTACCTCTATCGCTGCCAGGTCAGATGCTGATCCCGATAGAACTAGGATTGCAGGTCCAGCTCTATTTATAAACAGACTGCAAGCTTACTTTAGTAAGCTCCCACCCATGAAACCTAGGGAACAGACCATAAAATCTTTGGTCTCCAAAGACATTTCAAGTAGACCCAACACGTTGTAGACACAGTCGCAAAAGAGACCAAGACAACCAATATCTCTGACAAATAACAACCTACCTGAGAACTCGTCCTTCAAACTCCTCAGCCTAACATTCACAGGGAATATGAACTGAAACAAATGCATAGAGGACATTGCAAAGGCTGCTGCAAAGAAGGTGGATTCCCTCTATCAAGCTAGAAAACTACTCACACTTGAGAGTATCCTGTACCTCTACAAGATCACCATTCGCCCATGCATGGAGTATTGTTGCCACATCTGGGCTGGTGCATCTATCACTAGCATCTCCCTCTTGGATAGGGTCCAAAAAAGAATCTTCAATCTAATAGGTCCCACTTTGTCAACTAAGCTCCAACCCCTGTCCCATCACCGCAATGTTGCATCTCTGTGCTTGTTTTACAAATATTTTTCTGGAATTTGCTCTGATGAAGTTTTTGCACTTTATGTATATATATCCCCGACAAACACGTTTAGCAACAAAATCCCACGCCTTCACTGTTGAGGTTCCTAAATGCCAGAAAGCTTTCTACTCTAATAGTTTCTTCCCCTGAGCAGCTAGACGTTGAAATTCACTTCCTGCTACCTGCTTCTTTGACTGTGCTGATATGCAGAAGTTTAAATGTAATGTAAACCAACATCTTGTTAATCTTTCCTAGGCATGGTCCCAAATAGTAGCCCATTACGTCCAAGTGGCGATATGCCTTGTTAGAGGTGAACGTGTGTAAAAAAAAAAAAATAAATAAATAAAAAATAACTGGTCTCCTTTTATTAACAATGACATTTATTTCTTTATTCTCCTGCCACGCGTGACTTCTCATTACAGCTGTGACGTCATCTACGTCTCTAACCTGATCGTCGTCTCTAACGTGCTCTCTCTTTTTTTTATAGTCCTTTTTTTCTTACAGTGACGTCATTTTGCATTTCACATGTCCATGTTTTATTACACTTTGGAGGCAGTGAGTCCAAATGATTTTACTGCGTTGACTCTGCTTTTGGCCATGGATCATAGTGAGGGACCCAGGTTTCATCCTGTGTAATCAATCTTTTGAAAAACTTTAGCTCATCTTTTTGGGATAACTCCAAATCCATCTTCGAGCGCTCGACAGATTACAAGGCAACATACAAAAGGTTCAGCTCAAACACCTGTAAATCTGAAACCATAATTCAGAGCTGTAATTTGCCACATAACCCAAAGAGATATAAATCATTGCTCATGCAAAATTTCAGGTAGATCAGATTACAGGAATTGATGGATGAAGAGAAAGAGAGAAAGAAAGAAAGAGAAAAAAAGAGAGAAAAAAAAGAAAGAAAAAAATAGAAAGAAAGAAAGAAAGAAAGAAAAGGAAAGAGAAAAAAAGAGAGAAATAAAAAGAGAAAGAGAGAAAGAAAGAGAAAGAAATAAATAAAGAAAGAAACAAAGAAAGAAAAAAATTAGAAAAGGAAAGAAAAAAGAAAGGAAGAAAGAAATGAAGAGAGAAAAGAAGAAAAAAGAAAGAAAGAATGAAAGAATGAAAGAAAGAAATAAAGCGAGAAAAAAGAAATACAGAAAAAGAGAGAAAGAGAGAAAGAATGAAATAAAGAGAGAGAGAGAGAGAGAAAGAGAGAGAGAGAGAGAAAGGAGAAAGAGGGGGAGAAAAAAGAGAGAGAAAAAGAAAAGGTGAGAGAAAGCAGACAATTTTGATTATAACCCCATTTCTTTTTTAAATCAAAATGGCTGGATTTAATATTGCTGGATATTGGCAGGCGACCCTGGGAAAGAAGCATCCGATGGATTGCACACATGCAGATGGATTCCATGTGAGAAATGCCGGACTTTCCACCATTGTCTGATGGAATGCATAATTTGACCCAGAAATATGTGAGAGGATATCGGTCAAAGGATTGAAACAATAGACAATGGGAAATATTAAACATTCCTATAGAAAAAGAATATTATGTAAAAAAAACGTCACAAAGAGAAAATGGGCAGTTTGTTAGACAAAAGCTAGACTGTCACATTTCTTCACCAGCAACCTCCAACACAACCACGCACCAACCTCACGCGCCTTCAGAAATGCCAAAATACTTATAATCAAAAGCTGATTTGTCAGTGTGAAATAAAAACAATATATTTTTTATAGATCAGCTGGGTTGTGTTTTACTCGCTGTCAGTGTGTATATATTTTGGACCAGCAACAAAAGTAGATTTAAACATTTATATAGACTGGAAAATGCATTCTGAACAACCGGCAGCAGTGAATATATAACGATATTGGTAATATTCTGGAACTCAGGGTTTAGGGGGGGGTCTCAACCTCTCTAATGGAGAACAACATAGGTCCCTCAAGATGGTGACGTCACAGATGAGGAATGTGAATTATTTATATTGTTTGAACTTGGATTTTATTCTCACAACGTTTTGGTCAATGTAACCTTTGACTTTCTTCAGATGCATATTGTCAGCGATAGGAGCCTTTTATAATGTCTGAAAGTGACACGATGTTCAACAAGCAAAATCGGAGATGCGCCGCTGTACAACTCATGCTCTGTACTGATTAAAGTTATGACAACAAGACCATTGCCAACACCCTCAAAATGTAAATCCGGATTGTTCAATGCTTGCGAGCGCAGCTGAATGAAATTTTCGGCCACGGTTATGGTCTTTGGCATCATGCCACCTCACATCTTTGAAGTCGGTTTGGAAGTCAACACCAAAATGCACTTGGATGTGATGAAGAGTGTGGTGATCCCCTGGCGCAATCAGGTGGCCGCTGGCAGACCTTGAATATGGCTGCAGGACAGTGCCGGGCTACAAGTCCAAAGAGACCCAGGCTTGACTTCAGAAGGAGTGCTATGACTTTCTCCTTAGCTGACCTGAACCCGCTGGACTACTTCGTTTGGTCATACATCAAGAAAATCACCAACATGACCTCCCACAAAACCAAAGTCAACCTAATTGCTGTCATCTGCCAAGTATTCGCCGAGCTCCCCCTGGCGCTTGTAGAAAAGGCATGCTTCCAGTTCCGGACCCGTATAGAGACGGTAATTGAGGCTGAAGTCGGCTACATTGAATAGAGGCCAGCTCTAAGTGTATCAGAAATTTGGAGGAATTTTTGACACCCCTAACAGAAAACTGCGAATAAAATATAAAAATCTCGTAATTTCTCTTTTTAAAGTGGGTTGTTTATTTTCTGCATGGAATATACTTCCAAAATAAACTATTAAAGTTGTTTAAAAAATGATAGAAATATTATTTTTTTTTTTTTTTAAAAACAGTGTTTACAAAATGCCAGCGTGCCTTCATGCAGCCATTTTTTTTATGTAACGAAATCAATCGAATTTTACGAATTTTTAAACTTTAAAAATCTATCGAAATTTTTCTATTGGTTCAATTTTTACGATATTTTCAGGGTCAATGTGAAATTTTATGCTCTTTCCAATAAACCAAATATAATATTTTAGACAAACGTTTTTTTCAAATTCACCCCCCCCTTTTGAAATGTCTATTAAAATTTTAATAATTAATTTATGTGCCAAAGTTTTATCTATCACAAATTGAAGATAAAAGATCAATAAAGAAAATATTCTAATTTGAAACAAAAAAAGAATAGTTTTTTTAAATTTACCTGTAAAGTCCAAAGTTTAAAACCTTTTTTTTTTAAACCACGTTGATTTTTTTAATGAAAGCTCACGTTATGCTTATATTGTCAAGTAAATACCAGAGGTTGACGGCAAATTTTTCTATTTCATTCAATGTTTTCTTTTTTTAGATATTAAAAGAAAAAAAAATTAGTCGATAAAGAAGTATTAAAATATATCAATCAAAAACTCGTGTATTTCATTAAAAGAATTTTAAAAAATCGGTGAACTGGATTTTTTGTTTTAGGGGAAAAACTTATAAGTGAATATGCGTTTCTTTTTAACTAGGGGGGGGGGGGAAATACTAATTTTGGTTAACACACGCAATAAAAAAGAGACATTATTTATGTCTCTTTGACGAATCCATATTTGATAAATTTCATAGTAGCAGGAGGAGCTCTTTTAACCTTTGCGCTAACTACGTTACGAAAATGCGCTTTAAAAAATCCTTTTATTTAAAAAATACATGGGATTTAAAATATAAATATGGATAAATTCTTAACAATGAAGAATAATCATCTAATAGTATTCTTTTTAGATAAGTAATTTTTTTGGCATTTATATATATATATATATATATATATATATATATATATATATATATATATATATATATTTATAAGCAAGTCAAAATATGTTGATTTTCTTTATATTTTCTTTTTAAAGAAAACCGATTTAAAAAAACAAATATTGGATAATTTGCTATTAAGCCTGTTATTTTTTTTAAAAATTTGGTCTTTGTTCCTTTAATTGAAAAAAAAAATTAGGGTTTGAATTACATTTTTCAAGTAGTTATAAACTTGGAAAGACAGGGGGTCGAATTATTAAAGCTCTGATCATCATTTTTAATGGCCGCTTTCTGATACACCTAGGCCAGCTCTACTACATAATCAAGTTACTTGAATACCAAATGGGCCTGATATGACTAAACTAAACAGTTTAAATGCAGAAAAAGTTTGCGCTTACCAGTGTGCGGGGGCTTTGAAAATTGGAAGAAAGAAGAGCGGGATCCATTCGAGTCGGCTTCTCGGCAATCGGATCCAAAACCAACAATTGTCGCGGTCCTCCGTAGCCGTCAGCTTTACTGGAAAAACAAAACAAAAAGAAAACACTAAAATTTGAAGACGTCGACATAAGTACATTCTACATCAGTTGAATGTCGTGGGCGGGAGTTGCAAATGCATAACTGGTTTTGATACGAAACATGTATTGATCATTAAAACCAGTCGATTTAACGATCTGCTCAAACTTTCTGAGGATATTTAATTTTTTTTTTTTTTTGCTTTGAAGTATAAACTATAAGTCTTTGCTTAAGCGTAGCGTATTATGCAATGTGTTAAATTATGCAATGTGTTAAATTCGACACGTTTTCAAAAAAAAAAAAAAAAGCGCAAAAAGCGTGATATCGTGGTAAATGTATTCTCAAAATGAGAGGATTTTTGATCGAGTATAGCTCACATACTCATTTTCAGTTGATCTTTATCCACACACATTGAATGCCTACTGGAAAGAACTTGAATACCTACTAAACATTGTCTAAGGTCTCTCTCTCTCTCTCTCTATATATATATATATATATATACACATATATATACATATATGTACATATATATATATACACATATATATATACATCTATATACACACACATATATATATACATCTATATACACATATATATATATATATATATATATACATACATGTACATATATACATATATATACACATATATATATATATATACATACATGTACATATATATATATATATACATATATATACATATATATACATATATATGGTGATTGTCTCTTCTTGACAGAAGACCATCTTTCCCTTACTTTATTGTTGATTACTCATTCATTTTCATGTACTTTTCAAATATTGTTATTTTTTATTTTTATTTTTTTTATATTATATTATTTTATTTGAATTTTTTTATTTGTTTTTTTTATTACATATATATATATATATATATATATATATATATATATATATATATATACACATACATATATACATATATATATATACACACATACATATATACATGTGGAGATGTGATCAAGATGCATCAATTTCTGTCGTTTGTGGGAACGAAGGTGGCTCTTCAAACGATCCCTGCTCTTACACAGTCTGTTGCAAAGGTCACACTTAAGCTGAGATTGAGGGATGCCAACCGGTGCTGCTCTACTGTGGACGCTCATATGACGCTTCAGGCCTCCACTCGATTTACAGACCACAGAGCAAGCAGAACATCTGTGCCCCGCAGTGTTTTCCCCATCAAAGAAAGATTGATCTCCATGTGATCGCTTGTGGCTAGCTAGACCAGCTCTGGATAAAGTCATTTTACCACATAAATCACAGATGTGGTTCTGCACGAAAGCCTCTGACAGACCTGATATATCTGACAGATTTTTCTTCCGGATATCACGCTTCATTTTTGCATGCTCATATTTTTTCTTCTCAAAACTATCACAGCCATGATAGACCAAGGAGCGCCACTTTTTACGATCATTGGAAGCACTTTCCCAACTGAACACATCAATACCAAGAGCTTTAAGATTATCTTTGATGGTATCCTTAAAGCGTTTCCTCGGTTTATGTTGTGGACGCTTTCCTTGTGTAATTTCACCATAGAACAGGCGCTTTGACAATCTCTCGTCGTCCATCCTTGTCAGATGTCCAGCCCACCTCATCTGATTGCGTATAATCAACTTCTCGATACAAGGTACGTCAGCTCGCATGAGAACATCCATATCAGGTATAAAAGTGCTCCACCTGATGCCCAGAATGTGTCTCAGTGTCTACCGGGTGGAGGTGTGAACATGACCTTTGTCTTCTTAAAACTAATAGTAAGCCCAAAAGACGCACAGGCCACCGAAAACAGATCCATGATACCCTGCATATCCCTCTCACTATGGACTATGAGATCGGCATCATCTGCATAAAGCAATTCACGAACCAGGTGCTGAAAGGTCCTTGTAGAAGCATGAAAACTACGAAGATCAAAGACCTTACCTGTGGTTCTGAAACGCAAATAAACACCCAGAAAACAATCCCTAAAGGCATAGGAAAGCATAGTTGTAAAATAAATAGAAAAAAGTGTAGGTGCTGGGATATCACCCTGCTTCACACCATTGTCAACCGAGATGGGTTCTGATAGGCATCCGTTGAAGTTCAGGCGAGCCTTTATATTAGTGTGGAGCTCCCTGAGTAATCGTAGAAATTGAGGTGGGCATCCCAACTTCCCCAGAATTATCCATAGGGCATTTCTGTTCACCGTATCAAAAGCCTTGGTCAAATCAACAAAAACCTGATAAAGCGGAACTCGGTGTTCAGTACATTTCTCCTGCAACTGCCGAGCAGAGAAGATCATGTCCGTGGTTCCTCTACCCGGACAAAAGCCACTTTGGCTTTCTGGAATGACGGATGGACAAATATACTTTAACAGTCTATTGAGTAGAACTCTGGAAAATACTTTGCCAACTGCTTCCAACAAACTTATCCCACGATAACTTCCACAGTCGGTCCTGGGCCTCTTTCCCTTGTACAGTGATATAAGAATTGCATTAACCCAATCCTGATGGACGGGAACACTCTTCCAGACATCAGTGATAAGATGAAGAATTTCATGAACAAGCTTATCACCCCCATGTAAGAGGACTTCCACCGGAATACCATCAAGCCCTGGAGCTCTCCCAACGTTCACTTCCTTGATTGCATCTCTAATTTCATTCTTAGATGAGAACACAGACATTTCATGGATAAGTTTCTGTTGTGATAAAAATTAATTGATGACGTCCTCATCAACATTAGAGGGGTTGTCAAAGAGATCAGAATAATGCTCAGTCCAACGAAGGAGAATCTTGTTAGGATCCTTTATAAGGGCAATTCCATCACTTGAGAATAGGGGGAAAAAAAAAAATCAAAATATCAGAATCGGAAGAATGGCTTGAAAATAAAATGGTGCCTGAAAGAGATAAGCATTATACCGGTTGTCGTAGGGACAATTGGTCTAATGAAATACATCTAAAGAATTACTTAGATGCGATCACTGGAAGACTCAGCTGCAGTGAAATACAGATAGCATCCCTTAAACGGAAAGCATCTATTCTCAAAAGAGTTCTCGAATATAAATTTAAGCAAAATCAAGTGTTAGCCCCCAAATGGGGCCCTTGATCTTTTCAAACTACCTGAGGTAAAATATTTAAAAAAAAAAAAAAAGAAAAAGAAAAAGGGACAACTGTCATTTATATAAAACTAGTGGGGATAATGGCGTTGCCCGGGTGGAGAGAGGCAGTGTAGTAAGGATATTGAGTTACCCCCCCCCCCCAAAAAAAAAATAGATGCAGCCCGGGTGGAGAGAGGTGTGAAACAACAACAACAACAACAACAACAACAACAACAACAACACCACGAAAATGTAATTGGCGGAAAAAACAAGTACGTGAAAACCAGTTTAAGCGAACTCAGTTTAAAAGGAAAAAAAATTACATTGCCTAAGCCCCGAAATAAGAAAAATGTTATGGCAAGTAAAAAGCTTTTAACCCTGTTTAAATGATTAAACTTAAAAAAAAAAAAACCTGTTGAAAAAAGAAAAATAGACCACCATTACGAGGGCTCGAACGTTAAGACTAAAAGGTTACGATCCGACCTCGTTACCACTTGCCCCACGATGCTATCAGCGAAAATACGTTAGCTTTTTTTTTTTTATTATTAAAACCAATTCAAGAAAGAATGCCTGACGCGCATGTGTACTTGTCGAAGTCGTTTAAAAGGGACGATTTTTTTCCGACCCTCCCTTGTTATAAACATTTAATTTTTATACGAAATAATTGAGTGTTTCTTCTAATTCTCGCATATAATTCGAGCGATATATCGCTCTTTCAGATGGTATCGGTATCGACCCAATTCGATGCGGCTGAGAAAAGTTTTTGGCAAACATACAAACGACACACATTTTGTCTTTTGTATATATAGATGTAATTACCTCCCCTTTGTAGGAAGCCTCTATGAAATGGGGGCAATAGAAGGATAGATATCGACATCGGTTCTTTTTTTATTGTCATGCAGGTCGAAGAACATTATCCACATTGGTGGACCCCCTTACAGATAGCAAGCTGGGATAACCTTTACGGAGATGGTCCCAACGTCTGCCTCGTTCTGAGCTCGGGGAAAGGCCGTCTGACGTAGGCGGTGTCGAGGCAGAAAATTACCCCTTCAATAAAGTGCCCAGTTGTTAACTTAAGGAGAAAAAACCCGTTCCAATAATTAGAATTTTTATTTTTTTATTTTAAACAGTTCAAATAATTAGAATTTTACAAAATAAACAGTTCAAATAATTAGAATTTTACAAAATAAAAACTTCAAAATATTAGAATTTTACAAAATAAACAGTTCAAATAATTAGAATTTTACAAAATAAACAGTTCAAATAATTAGAATTTTACAAAATAAACAGTTCAAATTTTTGATAATTCACCAGTTCAAATAATTAGAATTTAAAAACAAAAAAACAGTCCACATGATTAGAATAGTTCCACGTGGTTAGTTAACCCTGTAAAATTCTGTGATTTGTTTCACAATATTTGTAAAAGCATCTGTCTGTGACATATCGCATATTTTAGGATTAGGATAATTTTCTGCCTCGACACCGCCTACGTCAGACGGCCTCTCTCCGAACTCAGAACGAGGCGGACGTCGGGACCATCTCCGTAAAGGATAACCGCAAGCTGCATACATGGGGATATCCACAAAAGTTTATTTGAAGCAAGGATGCTCTGTTTTTCCCAACACTTTTTTTCGTAATTAACAGAAGAACACCCGACTCAACAGTCACAGGAAATAGCGTCGATTCAGATTTGGTTTCTGATATTAAAGATTCCATATTTTGGTTAAAAACAATCATATTCAAAAGAATCTATAATATGGTTGTCTTCAACATAAATAAGTTCTTGATGAACCGTTCCATATAAGTTATCAAATTTACCAAATTTTCATTACTAATGATTACTATATTGTCCAATTTCTACTGTACACTCTTTTAACCCTTATCCTTGAGTGGCCTCTTGGTCTTGATAATGTGGTGATGCCTATGTAAAAAAAAAAAAAGAAAAAAAAAGAACCACATATAATTATCCTGAAAACTTTCAGAAAGTGGTTGGCAAGTTTTGGAAGGTACAACCACTGGGCACTGCACACATTCAGTGATATATAGGTCGGCCATAAGTAACTATATTATTTTAGTTTAATACTAGCAGACTGTCTGGTGTTGCCCGGTCGTAAAACATGCGTAAATATTATATTTTAATTAATGCAGAATTCTTATTTATTTAGAAACAGAAATCCCGTAGCACGAATTTTTCAATTTTCA
>NC_136518.1:5178297-5195797 GCF_053919585.1 Euprymna scolopes | reverse complement strand
AATTATTTCAACATATGTACACATTTAAAGCGCATTGTTTTTTTTTTTTTTTTAAGATTACATGTGTAATAGTAAATAGATTTTAACTCGAAATGAGTCCTCAGTGAATATTTAATAAAAACAACGAGATAAAACAATATTTATCGCTTCTTCGTTGTAATAGCAAAATTCGAAGATCAAAATATTTAATTTCAAGTAAAACTAATGGTATCTACTTATTGCCATGTCGAGTTTAATAAAATATCCAAAAATTACGAAAAACGATAATATAAAAATTTAATTATTAATGAAAATTGTGGTAAGTGAAAAGATATTTGAAAAATGAGAAGAGACTGGTATACGGTTAATATAAGTTTCATTAACTAATACATGCTGTGGTTATTGTACAATGTTATAATGGCGGAAGGGCTGCTTCCGGCCAAGGGGAATAACCTATGGCATTTTATTATCGGTAGAGGTCTTTAGAACGGTATTTAGTTCTCTCCCAAAAGAACTTAGACACTAGGGTCAAAAAAAGGGACGTAGAAGTCAGTGACCCAGAGGAGGGGCACTCTGATCTGAAAAAAGTGCCTATGCAGCTCCGTTGGCAGCTTCCCCGATGAGGACCCCTCAAGCGATCAGTAATAAACTAACTCCCTTTTCAAAGAGAGAAGGCAAAGCCTGAGAGAGTGGACTTCCAAGCACTGCAGCTGCACGGAACTAAAAACTCCCACAGCAAAATCAACAGGGACCGGACTATTACAGGAATGGTCTAATTTCTGTTGACTTTGGGGAGCTCGAGGGGCAGAGGGACAAGGGTAATTTTTACAGTTCCTTCATTGAAGTTCTTTCTGTAAAGATACGACGCCGACTTTTTTTCCGTCGCTCATAAATATGCAAAAAAAGAGAAAAAAAAGCAAAAAAAGCAAAGAAAAGAGAAAAAAGCAAAAAAGCAAAAAAAAAAAAAGCAAAAAAAAAGCAAAAAAAAGCAAAAAAAGCAAAAAAAAAGCAAAAAAAGCAAAAAAAAAAGCAAAAAAGCAAAGAAAAGAGCAAAAAGCAAAGAAAAAAGCAAAAAAAAAGCAAAAAAAAGCAAAAAAAAGCAAAAAAAGCAAAGAAAAGAGAAAAAAGCAAAAAAAGCAAAAAAAAGCAAAAAAAAGCAAAAAAAAGCAAAAAAGCAAAAAAAAAAGCAAAAAAAAAGCAAAAAAAGCAAAAAAAAAAAGCAAAAAAAGCAAAAAAAAACAAAAAAAGCAAAGAAAAGAGAAAAAAGCAAAAAAAGCAAAAAAAAGCAAAAAAAGCAAAAAAAAACAAAAAAAGCAAAAAAAAAGCAAAAAAAGCAAAAAAAAGCAAAAAAAGCAAAAAAAGCAAAAAAAGCAAAAAAACAAAAAAAAAAGCAAAAAAAGCAAAAAAAAAAGCAAAAAAAAGCAAAAAAAGCAAAAAAGGCAAAGAAAAGAGAAAAAAGCAAAAAAAGCAAAAAAAAGCAAAAAAAAAGCAAAATAAAAGCAAAAAAGGCAAAGAAAAGAGAAAAAAGCAAAAAAAGCAAAAAAAGGCAAAAAAAGCAAAAAAAGCAAAAAAAGCAAAAAAAAGCAAAAAAAGCAAAAAAAAGCAAAAAAAAAGCAAAAAAAAGCAAAAAAAAGCAAAAAAAAGCAAAAAAAAGCAAAAAAAGCAAAAAAAAAGCAAAAAAAAGCAAAAAAAGCAAAAAAAGCAAAAAAAAGCAAAAAAAAAAGCAAAAAAAAGCAAAAAAAGCAAAAAAAGCAAAAAAAAGCAAAAAAAGCAAACAAAAGCAAAAAAAGCAAAAAAAAAAAGCAAAAAAAAAGCAAAAAAAAAAGCAAAAAAAAAAGAAAAAAAAAGAAAAAAAAAGCAACAGAAATTATAAAAAAAATACTCACATATGCATATTAGAATATTTCCAACACAAGCTAAGCTACTTTTCTACCTTTATGGATAAGTTTTATGTGTTCTAACTTATTTTAAATCATTCGTTTATTGGAAAATAAAGGGAGCATAAAGACAGTCGAATTAGAAGGAAAAATAAAAAGGTGATTTCAATCGAGCTTCGATAATTACTCAAATATCAAAAATCAAACCAAATACTCGGAGAACGTTACATTTTCTCACGATTAGTGACATGTATTGGATTCATTTCTATCAGTAATTTATTCAATTTTCAATTTTTAGGCGATTATCGAGATTTGACTATGGTTCTATCCAGACCACTATTTTGTTTTTCGTTCTAACTCTACAGGCTTTACACTATAGTTATTTTTAAGGAAAACACACTTTAAAATAAGTTAAAACACAAAACTCATCCTGATAAGTACAAGATTAACTTATATTGCCTGTAGTAACGGTTATTTGGACAATCTTGACAATCGTAGGTTGAATAGAAAACATGGTTGACCGAAGCTGGCATAAGTTGGGAAATGAAAAATGCGAAATCCGGATATTAAACGAAATACGCTTTAATAGTTGTTGCTGAAAAAACAACAACAAAAAAAAACACTTTTCTTTTTTTTTTTTACCTCTGACTCGTAACTTTTTTTACCAATAAAAAATACTCGTATGGTGCTATCCCCTCCCGCCTCAGATATATATCAAGAGCCAATTTAAGCAACAACAAGCCTTGTAAATGATGTTTATGACAACGACTTCATGCGGTTTTTAAAACGTATTTCGTTTTATATATTCAGATTCCGCATTTCTCATTCCCCAAATAACGTTAGCAGCGTCTGGCAACCATGTTTCCTATTCAACCTACGATTGTCAAGATTGCCGTTATTTGTTATACATTTATTTTTTCGTCTTCTTTCTTTCTTTCTTTTTTTTTTTTGCTTTGTTATTCTGAAAAACCATCGTTTTTTTTTTTTTGGTTAAATAAATTAGCTCAAAACGGTTATCAGCTATTATATTTTTAAAAAGACTTACCCTTCGGCCAAATTTAGTCATGTTATTTTTTTTTTTTAAATTTTAAATCCTTTTTTCTTTCTGTCTTATTTTTTTTTTTTTTTTTTTTACTCCATTTGAAATCCTATTCAACCGTATTTTTTTTTTAATCCTTTTTTCGTTCTGTCTTATTTAAAAACATTTTTTTTTACTTCATTTGAAATCCTATTCAACCGTATTTTTTTTTTTTTTTTTTGGTATTTTAGATAATGTCTTCCGTTTTTTTCTTTCATATAAATGAATCAAACAGAACAAGACGTTCTTTTTTTTTTTTCAGTAGGAGGTGGGTTCACATAAGGGCTTCTAGAGGATAAGGGTTGATGAGTCTCGGGTAGGATGTTAGACAGCACCCTGATGATGATGATCAGTAATGGCGGAACAGGTATAAGATTTGATTATTTAAGAAGACGCACAAAAATGATAACATCCGATCAGAATTTCTTAGACGTAAAAAAAAAAAATCTTGCATTTATGGGCAGATAGAGATTTGATTTTACAAGTTTATTTTTGGAAGGTAATTATTCCCGGCGGCTACAAATGAACGACGAAAATAGTCCCCAAATCTCCATGTAACATATTCTGGTCGCCCGCTTTTCGAAGAGAAAAGACCAACGAGCCGGCCGTCCTGGTGACTCCCCACCATCACCACCACCACCACTGATGAAATTTAATTTGCTATTAGCTTTAGTATAATCAGAACTAGCCTTGATTACATCGTGTCATCTCAACTTGTTGGGTGGGCGACAGGGAGAGGATCTGAGGTGGTGGGTTGATCGAAAACAGCTATTACGGGTCAGACTGCATTCGTTTCGCATTGGTTAAAAAAGTGGCAGGAAGATGTGATACAAGGTCGGAAGGTGTGGTGGGGGGATTGGAAAGCCAGAGCAGAAGAGCAGGTGCACTCTTCCTCCACCCACACAAAAAATTCCTGAGCAGCCTCGTCGGCATCTCAGTTGATTATCAATAAACCAACCCTCTGAAAAGAGAGAAGGTAAAGCCTGGTAGGGTGGATCTCTTAGAACTGCACAAAAATCATACCTTACCCCGACAAATGCAAGGCCATTCTCAACTAAAAAAAAAAGAAAAGAAAAGAAATTGCAGTGATTTTGTTGGATTGATTAGCGAGGACGTATCTTCAATTGGTATGATGATATAATTTGCTCAGGCTCTAACAGGTAATTATAAGAGTACGGTTTTATTTTGTTAATGTGTCACCATTTATCATGATGTCCAGTATCTGGAGAGAGTTCAAAGATTGGCTACTCGAATGGCGCAAGATCAACCGAGCCTTGATAAGTGGTGACTCCTTTGTATATATATATATATATATATATATATATATATATATATATATATATATATATATATATATATATATATATATAGAGAGAGAGAGAGAGAGAGAGAGAGAGAGAGAGAGAGAGAGAAAATAAAAAGGAACAAACCGTATTATGTGTTCATCAACGTTTCGTCTTTATTTCGAGACTTCCTCTGGATGAATGAGATTAAGAAACCAAAAAATATACCAGTACAAAATATTTGAAAATGTTTCACGTGCACAGTGTGACGCAGTTCTATTTCAGAGAAACGGAAAATTGATGTTGGAAATTCAAAAAGGAGGGAGGGGGGCTGGCGCTGTTAAAGAGAAGGAAATTTTAGTGACATCATATAGTCGTTAATTTCACACCATTCAAACACCCCCTGTAATAATTAACACATAATCTCAATCAATAAATTACATAAAAAAACACTCATTTCATTTCTGTTACAAACTTATATTTGAATTTCAACAGATATATCTTTTTCCCAATAAGAATATAAACTGGCGTTCATAGTTTTAAAATTAAATTAACGACTATATGACGTCACTAAAATTTCCTTCTCTTTAACAGCGCCAGCCCCCCCTCCTTTTTGAATTTCCAACATCAATTTTCCGTTTCTCTGAAATAGAACTGCGACACACTGTGCACGTGAAAATTTTTCAAATATTTTGTACTGGTATATTTTTTGGTTTCTTAATCTCATTCATCCAGAGGAAGTCTCGAAATAAAGACGAAACGTTGATGAACACATAATACGGTTTGTTCCTTTTTATTTTCTTTATTTTGTCGGAATACTATTTCCATTATTTTCATTATATATATATATATATATATATATATATATATATATATATATATATATATATATATATATATATATATATATATAAAGCGAGATAAGACACTGATAGAATTCAGATGAAAAATCCTGATAGATATTACTTGAAGTAATACTTTCAAGGAGATCCTAGCCAAGAAGGAAAAGCTCAATATTTAAGAATAGAGCAATATATAAGTTTCGTGGTTCAATTTTAAATTCTGAAAACACAACATATAGAGACATATATTCGATTTAAGAATCTATTGTTTGACAAATGAATATATAGAAGGGATATGGGCCATTGTTGAAAATCCATGGATTAAGGAAATTAAAATAACCCCTTCTATATATTCATTTGTCAAACAATAAATTCTTAAATCGAATATATGTCTCTATATGTTGTTTTTTCAGAATTGAACCACGGAACTTATATATATATATATATATATATATATATATATATATATATATATATATATATATATATATATATATATATATATATATATATATATATGGGTGTCTATTATCTGATTCTCTTTAACGTTGAGATATTTTTTTACATGGAAATCACCACTTATCAAGACCCGGAAGCAACTCGAGGATAAGGGTTATTGCATGTACAGTAATCAATGGGACAATATCATAGTAATCGTTAGTAATGGAGATTTGATAATGCGTCTTACTTAAGGGGGCGGTTCATCAGGAATTTGTTTATGTTGGACTTGAAGACATCCAAGTTGTAGTCGGGTGGCAAACAGGCAGACGGAACAGAGTTCCATTGGCGTGCAAGAAAGAAAGCTTTGTTCATGGAATCTACGTCAGTCAAAGAGTGGGGAAAATTTTTGACAGTGGTTTCAGTTAGACGGGTGTTTATCATGAAAGATTGGCGAGGAGGCAATCGGGATTGGAGCTCAGACGAGCACTTGTCCATGGAAGTAACGATAAAAGAAAGACAGGCTCGCAACGTCTCTTCTGTGGGAGAGAGAGTTTGCAAGGAAGAGAAAAAGGGCATCCCTCACTAAGCCACAAAGTCTATTTTGTACTCTGTCAAGGCAGGATAGGCTGTTTTAAGCGCCTCCTGTCCAGATGTGGCAGCAGTATTCCATCCTTGAACGTACTTGACTTTTATATAGATAGAGAATTGCATCAACAGGAGCGGTAGAATGATCCTACTATTTTTCCAGCGACATTGGCAACGGATTTGATGTACGTGTTCACTTATTCCAAATGGAAAATTGTTCTTTCTCTTTAAAACATCGGTAACACAGCCATATGTTTTTATGCCTATTAGCGTGACCACGTGGTTGAATACCGGAAACTTTCTATACCTACAAGTTAATCAGAAAGTGACGTTACACTGTCATGTTCACTGGCCTACTCTCTCGGTGGTGGTGATATAACCCCCCCCCTGTACAAATGGAAACATATCATTGAAAATTTATAAAGCAAAGACTCTCTTTTTTATGCAATGCTCTCTCTCCCCCATCTCTCCTTCTCCTTTCCTTCTTTGTTTCTGTTACTGTTATTGTTATAAAACCTGACGGGTGTTTCTCGACACCCAGCCGTCCACGTGTCCATCCGGGTCAGATCACCCATCTCTGCTTTTTTAAAACCGCTGGACTTTTGCAACTCCCACCCCCACACAGCTAAGTCTTCCTCTAATCCTCTTGTCTAGCAATTAACAGCTCGCACTGCCCCCACCCGCATCAAAGCTCATCTCTCCTCCTTAACCCGATTCTGTTCGCCCCCTTGCCGGCTTTCTATATTTACATATTTTGTATTACTCTTTCTCATATCTTCCACCCTCTCTGTCTGTCTGTCTGTCTGTCTGTCTATTTCTATCTCGCTAACGTTTATCTAGACGAGGAATCCGTGATCGGCAACATTCGGAAAGCATTGTCGGCTATTTCCGGAAATTCACTGGAATCCAACACGATCGATACTATAGCAGTGTCAGAAACCGATCTTAAAAATGAGTGAAAAAAATTGCATAATTCGACCTCCTATCTTTACAAGCTTATAACTACTTGAAAAATGTAATTCAAACCCTAATTTTTTTTCAATTAAAGGGGCAAAGACCAAATTAAAAAAAAAAAACAGGTTTAATTGCAAATTATGCAATATTCGTTTTTTTTAAATCGATCTTCTTTAAAAAAAGATTTGAAGAAAATCAACGAAATTTTACTTCGGTTATAAAAAAATCGATATAAATTCGAAAAAAATCACTTACCTATAAAAATACTATTGAATGTTTAGTTCCATTCTTCATTGTTCAGAATTTATCCATATTTATATTTTAAATTCCATTTATTTTTTAAATAAAAGAATTTTGTTTGAAAAAAGCGCGATTAAGCAAGCATTTTTACGTCTTTATCGAAAAACCGGAAGTAGCCGTTTGTCCTTGTTTAGAACTATGGATGGACAGAAAGCAGTAAAAACCGCACGTTCGCGTTAGCCGTCTAACCTTGTGCCTGAAGAAATATGTGTTCCCATTGTTTAAAATAGTCAAATTTTGCTTATATGTTTTTGCTTTAAAAAAAAACACTAGAGGAGTTTTTTTTCTTTTCTCAAAGAAATACATAAATGTTTGATTTATTATATTTTCATTCTTCTTTATCGAGTGAATTTTTTTTTAATATCTAAAAAAAAGAAAACATTGAATGAAATAGAAAAAAATTGTCGTCAGCGTCCACTACTTGCTGGGCAATATAAGCAGAACATAGGCTTCCAATTAAAAAAATCAACGTGGTTTAAAAAAAAAAAGATTTTATAATTTGGACTTTACAGGTAAATTTCCAAAAAAACACTTCTTTTTTTTTGTTTTAATTTACAATATATTATTTATTGATCTTTTATCTTCAATTTGTGATATATAAAAGTTTGGTACGTAAATTAATTATTAAAATTTTAATAGACATTTCAAAATGGGGGCGGGTGAATTAAAAAAAAACGTTTGTCTAAAATATTATATTCGGTTTATTAGAAAGAGCATAAAATTTCACATTGACCCTGAAAATATCGTAAAAATAGAATAATGTTGATAGAGTTTTAAATTTTAAAAATTGAAAAAAATTAACTCGTAAAATTCAATTGATTTCATTACGCAAAAAAAAAAAAAAAAAAATTGGCTGCATGAAAGCGCGCCGGCACTTTGTAAACAGTTTTTTAAAAAAAATAAAATTTCTATTATTTTTTAAACAACTTTAATAGTTTATTTTGGAAGTATATTCCATACAGAAAATAAACAACCCACTTTTAAAAGAGAAATTACGAGCTTTTTTTAAATATTTTATTCGCAGTTTCGTGTAAAGGGTGTCAAAAATTCCCCCCAAATTCTGATACACCTGATACATCGGCGATGCTAAGAAACTCTCTTCCTATACAAACTTGATTGTTAAGATATCAATTTCTTTCCTATTTTAAAAGAAGATTTACCTTCCTTTTTTGCTTGAAATAATTATCTCCCTTTGTTTATTGTAATAATTACCACTAAAAGTAGTCTAATCTTATTGGGCAAGGCAAATTCTCATTGCCAATCTATAGGCACTGAACTTTGGCACGATGAAGGCGAAAAACCTTTATTCGTCCGTCTCCCTAACAACAAACATGGGCGTATTAGACTCGTTGATAGCAAAAAAAAAAAAAAAAAAAGAGCCGCCATGTTTGTTTTTTTTTGCTTATGTAATGTGATATGTCGTGTATAACGCTAAGTAAGCGTACAACAACCAACCTGTTCTAGTTGGTGTCAGTTTATAAATATGAACCATCTGCTCATATGCAAATTATACTTAATTTGCATATGAGCTATCTGCTCATATGCAAATAATACTTAATTTGCATATCACTACATAATGTTTACATATTTAAGCTTTATATTTCTTGATGCGTACAATAACAATAACTTTTGACATTTTTCTTCTACTTTCTTTTCACCTCAACACTCGCCTATAAAATGACGATTTTTATAGGTTTTCGAGTATGCTGGAAACGAATATCTAGGTATGACACGAATATTCGACACCCATAACAAAAAAAAAATACCAGTTAAAACCTAATAAAATGAAATTGATTCATCGTAATTTGTACTCTATATTGAAGAGGAAGGACCAGGGTTTAAATCGCATATAAGCATTCGGTACTCATGCAGAGAGTGATCCGTGCTGAAATAATAAGGTTATTATTTAAAAAGCCATTCTTAACATGTGGAGGGAGTTTTGTACCTAATCTGTTCTTTATCCTTACAATTGAATAAAAAAAAACATATCATAAAACTTTAATTAAACGTGGAAATACGATTTAAAAAATAGCGCGGATCACTCTCTGCATTAGCACCAAACATCCTTTATTTTACACTGTAAAAAAGCAAACAAACAAAAAAACAAACAAAAAAACAGACGAAATGTGATTTGAACGTCACAAAATAAGCAAAACATTTTTTTAAAAATGAGAAATTAATAATAGTGCCTTAAATATGCGTAAAACGGTTCGTATAAAACTTTAAAAACTTAGTATAAATATACATAAAACGTAAAATATGTAAAAATCCATCGTCCTAACAAAAAACAACAAAAAAAAAACAAAACGAAAAACAACATATATATTGATTATCTTCGTTGTGAAAAAGGTTAGCAATAGCATGATTTCATATGTATGAACAAAGACAAAAAGTTAGGCAATCCTATTGGAAAAGAAAGAGTTCATGAACCTGTGTTGAAGTTATGGACCGGAAGTAGACATGATGGACTCTCCTTGACGACGTCGAACCCAGGGCCAAAGGTCCGGGTAGGTTCTGTTTTACTCCAAAAAGTTTGGGGACTTGTCGCAGCCTCGTGAAGTATGCTATCAGTACCGGGAGCCGGAAAAGAAGAGAGAGAGAAAAAGAAAGAAAGAGAGAGAGAGAGAGAGAGAAAGGGGAAGGGGGGAGGTAATTTACGTGCGTTTAACCTTTTTATAATCTCTGTCATGTGCCCAGCTCGTCTGAGAGATTACACATAACTGAGCAAGCCAGAAAGAAAGTTGATTGCTAGTACCAATCAGCACTAAGCTTATAAACCAAAGATATTCAAAATCTCAAATCGCGAGGTGTCGTTACTGCTACAAAGTTTTAGATAAATTTATTTAGTCGGGTGAGAGATAAAAAATGGAAAAATGAAAAAAAAAGAAAAAAGACTAGTCGTATAAATTGAGGATCGCATAATTTACGACGAAGATAGCGAAAGTCTTGTAAAGCAAAAGTAGATGCAAACAACAATATTTTCCTTTCCAGGACAATAGACGATGTGACAATTCAATGCGCCAAAGTCAAACTTTGTCATTTCTTTTTTTCTGGTACTATTGTAACAGATTGAGGCCGTACGATTAGCTAGAGAGTATGTTAGCTAGACAAATATGCAGTTTGCACAGCTAAGTCATATAGATACAAATCAAAAATATATGACCAGAATGAAATTGAGTACTTATTTTTTGCGGATTGTTATTGCTTAGCAATTCCATTCTGTATTATTTTTATTTTCATTTTTTGGAATCCTTTGAGATAAGGTTTCATAATTTGAGTATTTACTTTTTGCGGACTGTTATCCTCATCTTTATAGTTGTTGTTTTTATTTCACCACGGTTCGGCCAACTTGTTCTTTGACCTTCTACAAAGCAGGCCAGAGAATTAGTTGGCCAAATTGTGGTAAGACAACAACTATGGAAGGAAGGAATCACTGGGGATTCAGTTACAAGGCTCAGGATGCTTTCAGCGTGTTTAGCGATAGCAATGTTATTGCAAACAACCCAATAATGACAGACCAATGGAAATGCTATTTCAGATTTAATCATGACAGACCAAGGAAAAGGCTATTTCTTTCTTTTTTTTCTTTTTATTTTTTTATTAATTATGATAAACCGTTTATATGTTAATAATGATTCCGTTACAAGACTCAGCATTTCTATTCCGTCGCGGTTAAACGCCTGAAGAAGGCCAGAGGAATAGTTGGCCGAAACGTGGTGAAACAACAACAAGTGTGAAGATGAGGATAACAATCCGCAAAAAACAAATACTTAAATTATAAAGCCTCATCGCATATTTAGGCTTGCCGATGAATGCCCTGGAAAAGTCACTTCTGATTAATGTTTAGTTTTAAAATATACAAACGAAGAAATGATTTTAGAAAGATGAAACTCCTCTGCCTAACGTTCATAGGGAACATAAGTTGGAACAGATACATCGAGGGCATTGCCGTGGCTGATGCAAAGAAGGTAAGCTCCCTCTACCATGCTAGAAAATTATTTATGCCTGAAAGCGTCCTGTACTTCTACAAAGCCACCATTCGCCCATGTATGGAGTATTGTTGTCATATTTGGGCTGGTGCATCTGCTACTAGTCTCTCACTCTTGGACAGGGTTCAAAAGAGAGTCGTCAACCTAATAGGTCTCGAACTGTCAGCTAGGCTTTAGTCCCTGTCCCATCGACGAAATGTTGCATCCCTCTGCCTGTTTTACAAATATTTTAATGGTAGATGCCCCGAGGAACTACAAACCCTTGTACTCACTCGACATAAATACCCGCGATAAACTCGACAAACAGCAAAGTCCCACCCCTACACAGTAGAGATCCCCAGATGCCAGAAAGCCTTCTACTCTAATAGTTTCTTCCCCAGGACTGCCAGACTTTGGAACTCACTTCCGGGTTCCTGCTTCCCCGACTATACCGACATGCAGAAGTTCAAGTGTAATGTAAACAGACATCTTGCTGCTCAACTCCCTACATAGTATCCCTGTAATTATGTATCAGGTAGTAGCTCCCCACATCAAAGTGGCACCGTGCCTTGTTTGGAGTGAAAATGCAAAAAAAAAAAAAAAAAAAAAAAAAAAATTTTACGATGAATAGTGAGATGTCTGCTCATATTATATTTACATTTCTGCATCTCAATACTGTAAGGGAAGCAGAAAAGAGGGCGGGAATTCCAAAGTTTAGCAATCCGAAAGAAGAAACTATTTGACAAGAAGGCTTTCCATTATCTATGGACTTCTACAGTGAATGGGTGGGATTTTGCTATTTGTCAGGTGGGGCGAGAGTATGTACGTCGAAGGGGCACAAGTGCTATATGTTCATCAGAGCTCATTCCATTATTACGGCGATGATAGGACAGAGGTTAGCGCTTGGTTGATAATACGAGACTTATTAGATTTGAGGCTCTTTTTGGGAACTTTCTCTAAGAGCGAAATACTAGTAGCAGATGCACAAGCCAAGATGTGGCAACAATACTCCATGCATGCGCGAATGGTCGGCTTGTAGAGGTGCAGGATACTCTCAGGTCTGAGAAATTTTCTAACAGGGTAGAGAGAGCCTACCTTAGAGTTACTATTTAAAAATATATTTAATCATTTATTTTTAAAATTTTAATATTTTTATCTAAAACAATTTATATGCTTACTAGCGACACGTAACCGGGTTTGCCAGGTATACAAACATATTATCGGGCGAAGGGTTTTGTCATATACAATTTAAGATAAACCAAATATCCTAAATTGTTACGATTTTCCTGAAAATTGACCATACTTTGGATTTTTGAAAGCCTAAAACGAGATATCTTTATCACAGGAAAATAAAATCTCATAGCTTAAAGGGAAATAACTCATAGGTTAAACGAAAACTTACTTCCGTTTTTAAACGCAGCTGATGTTGGTTATATTATAATCAAAATTATATTAAATCACGTTAACACACCGGTTCTCGTCAGACCACCGAAGTTAAGCAACATTGAGCCTGTCCACTACCAGATGGGTGACCATTTGGGAAGGCAAGCTGCTGTATGTGCTTTCCGCTTATCTCGGCATTGTTTCCAGTCGTCCTGAACCTCTACTTGCAACTGGTATTCAACAATCTCGACTGAAGAGAGGTGTGGTTGGAGATTGCGCAACTTTTGCCACAAAAATTGCACGCGCAGGCACCCTTACCGTGGGTATCTATAGTCTGTCATGACTGAAGGAAGTCTATATAAATTAAATGTAAATTCATTTAAAAACAATTTAAATAAATCAACTTTATATAATATTTAACACAGAATACTTAAAATAAGTCTTTTATTAATTTCCATTAAAAATTTAGAGCTAATGATTAAAATAGATTTTCTGTAATGTAATATGCAAATGAGATGATCTCTTGAATAAATAGTATACATAGAAATCATATAGAAATAAAAGTATATAAGAGTCCTGTAGCTGAAACAAATAGAACTTTTCTTTTGCGAATCAATACCTCTCCCCTGTGTGATTCGGCTACATACTGACCAATCAGGGGTGCGGCGCATTGATCCTTTCTCTACCCCTAGGGAACTTTGACAGCTTCCGGTTTGAAGGAAAAAAAAAACTCTTCCTTACCGAGAGAGACGCCAACCAGATTGAACCCTTCCCCCCCCTCTCTCTCTCTCTGGAAAATCGGTATAAAAGTGTGAAAATTAAAAAAAAAAAAAATGAAATTTGCCAGGTAAAGGTTGAACAACGGCATTACGAGTATGCATGCATATAGCTATTGGTTCGTGTTTTAATTTTTAGCCTTGCAGCAAATATGTTTTCGTAGGTTAGTCATTAACGACAGAGCTAACAATAAATCGTAAGCTAAACGTTTTGGTTTCGATTCTCGGTGGTGGCGCACGAGTCATTTTTTTTTTTTTACTTTTAAAATCATTACTATATATTAGGTCCAATATAAAATAATAATAAATACGAAATCTGCATTAATCAAAATATCATGCTTAAGCGTATTTTACGACCGGGTAATGCCGGGCGCCCTACAAGGAATAACTACCGTGACAGCACGAGACGGCTAGAGGCTAGGTTTAATCCGGAACAATATCTTCCTGCGAACATTCGCCAATGACTTCCGGAATAAACCTTTTTCTTTGTTACATTATGCGAAGTTGTGTTCGTTATGCAGTGGCTTGTGTTGAATTGTTTACTTTCTTAGGGTGTGCCCCAAAGCACAAAACTCTAAAGTCCATTTACAGTATTAAAATCTATTTGTGAAACAGTGTCCTTTTGTATATATTAAACATATTGTGAACAAACAAACAAAAAAACAAACAGACAGACAAACAGAAATACGACTTTATTATAATAGATTTTATAACTAAGCAGTTACTTAATAACAAATGCAAAGCAAACTTTTGTCTATAAACATTAGCGGAGGATTGTGCGCTTTGAGTGCATGTCTTTAACCTATTTAGCTAATAATTGTATAAAAATCCAAAACTATTGATCTGACCGAAAATATGGAGAAATTTACTTAGTACACCAAGACGATTTTCTCCAATGAATCGATTTCGTGTCTTGAAATATTGGAAAGGTCAAAGACGTTTAACCTTTCGGGCATCAGTCTTTTGCTCTTTCCTCATGTGTTGATGTTTACAAAATAAAAATAAAGCTAAATGAAAAATAAACTGTAATTTATCAAGCAGATGAAAGAAAATGCCTTTTCTTGTCTGGTGCGTGGAAACGGACTTTTCCCGCCATTCGCCCTCTTTTCCCGGCATTCGCCCTCTTTTCCCGTCATTCGCCCTCTTTTCCCGCCATTCGGTCGTTGATTATCGATAAGTTCGGACTTGACAGAGATAAATGGATTTATTTTTTGAAATTTACATTTTCATAAAAACGGATGCCAGCGACGGGGAATCTTGAGATACGTCCATTTTATCTGCGTGTTTAGCGATAGCAATGTTATTGCAAACAACCCAATAATGACAGACCAACGGAAATGCTATTTCAGATTTAAACATGACAGACGAACGAAAATGGTATTTCAAACTTACGCATAACAGACCAACGAAAACGCTATTTCAAATTTAATCATGGCAGACCAAGGAAAATGCTATTTCTGTCTTTTTTTCTTTTATTAATTATGATAAACCGTTTATATGTTAATAATTAATTTAAGTTTTTATATGTTAAGATTTATTTACCTCCCTCCTACAGCGGAAGATGTGACACAAGGCCAGAAATCAGCGCCCCAGAGGAAGAGCATTGTGGCCGAACAAAAATTGCTTGGCCATCCGCCTCGGCATTTCCTCGGGGAGACGACTCTGATGTTTAACAATAAACCAACTCCTTTTCAAAGGATGAGAAGGTTAAGCTTGGGAAGTTAGACCTCCTAGAACTGCACATTAATTTTAAATTTAGAGAACGCATGTAGTGTTCACTTCATGTTTTCATTAGCTGCATAGCCGTGGGTTAAAAATAAAAAAAGAAAGATTGTCTCTTATTTCTCGTGTAGCGGCCTCAAAGAATTCTGTAATAAAGTGAGGTAACTGATAGAATTAATCATCACATGTTGACAAAATGTTATTTTAAACTTAGCACCATAGTATTGTATATTAGACAGAATTTCCAGTGTTTCCATGAAACTGCAGGTATCGATGGATGATCGCACTAATGTGCAATGTTATTGAAATATAAAATATTTCATAAGCTAGAAATGTTAGAAAATAAATATTTGAAGCAATAACAAATTTTAAAGTCGCAATAAAATATTTATAGAATTGAAATAATAAATGACTTAAAAGTTTGTTCAGCAAAACAGCAAGATTGACCTGTTTACGTAAAGAGCATAACGAACAAAGACGCGATTATGATATATTCACGTAAACAGTCGAGTTTAGTTTAGACGGGATCGGTCGTCATTTTTGCCTCCACGGAAGCGCTAATGAACGCGTTTTGGCAAGATATAGAAACTAAAATAACGTTTTTAAACTCAAAGATGCGGAACATCAAAGAAATAAATTTGTATAAAGTATAACTAGAGTGTTATGGTATTTTCTTCGAAGGGAGATATTTTCATTCAGCATTTTACAGACCCTTTAGTCAAAGATCAACCGACAGAAAACAGAATCTTTAAAATAAGGTATGTGCTCTGTCTGTGAAGACAAGGATACGTTTGTGAACTATATGTATTTGAATATACACGCACTCACGCAGAAGACGAACAGAAGTATTTTATATATAGACGTCAAGAGGCATGCTACGTTAAATATGAACATTAGATCTTAATTATATGGACACTGTACATACACACAAAGACAACGGCAGTATATTTGCACATATATTATAAGATTTGCATACACACATGATACTGTTGTAATATACAGATATATATTTTATATATATATATATATATATATATATATATAAATCTGGATTTTTTTGTGTATTGATATTCATATAAAACCTTTTTTTTCTATTTATTAAAAAAAAATACAACTTTGTTATATATGGGTCGTTAAATTTCATTCACTAGGAAAAGATCTAGCTGATTTCCATATTCTTTTAAACATTCATTAGTTTTTTTCGATTCTCTTATGGGATGATCATCTTAAGTTAACTATTACGTTTAATTATATCCATGCACATCTTCTACAAGATTTATACTGGCGTAATATTCGCATAAAAAGCTTATAGTAAACACAAATCTCTTTCCATATATATTTATGTATAAGAATATATTTTTGTTTAAAAAATTTTGCCGGTCAAATTCCTAGAATTTTTGGTCTACAGACATGAAATTTCATATATAAGGTATTTGGACCCATGCGAAAATTTATATTTTGGAAAATCGGTACAAAAGTGTGAAAATTAAAGAAAAAAAAAAAAAGAAAGAAATTTGCCAGGTAAAGGTTGAACAACGGCATTACGAATATGCATGCATATAGCTATTGGTTCATGTTTTAATTTTTAGCCTTGCAGCAAATATGTTTTCGTAGGTCAGTCATTAACGACAGAGCTAACAATAAATCGTAAGCTAAACGTTTTGGTTTCGATTCTCGGTGTTGGCGCACGAGTCATTTTTTTTTTTTTACTTTTAAAATCATTACTATATATTAGGTCCAATATAAAATAATAATAAATACGAAATCTGCATTAATCAAAATATCATGTTTAAGTGTATTTTACGACCGGGTAATGCCGGGCGCCCTACTAGTATATGTATATATATATATGATTAATATATGATGATTGCAACGTCTTATCAGACGAGTGCCACTCCCTCAGGTACTGAAAGTCCATAAGCCCGAAGATAACCTTAACTTTAGTCCTGCCGAAAAAAAAATAAATAAAAATAAAATAAAATAAAAATTCACACGCACAAGCAGACATGACACTGAAGACGGTCACTGGTATATATACATATATATATACATGCACGCATGCATACACATATGCACATACACACATACAAATAACCCACATATATGCATACATATATACACATTACATATATGCATACATAGACATACTTATACATAAACATACACAAGACGGTCATTGGCACACACACACACACACACACACACATATATATTTAAACGCAAATATACATATATACAGATACACACATATCTGTAAACATACACATATATGTACATACACCATGAATACACATACATACGTATATAGACAC
>NC_136518.1:5168297-5175797 GCF_053919585.1 Euprymna scolopes | reverse complement strand
AAATTTTTTAATATTTCTTTAAAAATATTTCTCAAAAATTTTTAATATTTCTTTTAAAATTTTGAATTTTTTTTCGAAATTTTATTCTAAAAACTATCTACCAGGTTGGACAAATTTATTAATTTTAAAATACGATTATTAACCAATTTTCATTAAAATTTTATATTAACCTCAAATTTAAAATTAAAACTAAAACTGGCTTAAATTCAAAATTTTAAAACCCACTTAAATTTTTAAATCAATTCGAATATCAAAATTAATTTTTTATTCGAAAATTTATATCAAAATTATATTTAAAATTTAAATGTAGTCTTTGTTATCTAACGTAAGGAAATGGTACGCATTACTAAAATCTTATGAGTATATTGCTCTTCCTTTTCTATTCAATATAATAAATAAAATTTCCAAAAAATATAACTAAGTATATATATGAGGGAGTGGCACTCGTCTGACAAGACGTTGCAATCGTCATACATATATATATACATATATATATAGATAGATATACACACACACACATATATATATATGTATATATATGTATTCATATATGTATATATATGTATTCATATATGTATATATATACTAGCAGGGGTGCCCGGCGTTGCTCGGGTGTTTGGAGGTGTATGCTGTGCAAAAAAAGCAAAAAAAAAAAAAAAAAAAAATGGTTAATTTTTTAAAACTTTGACCTCTATTATGACCCCTTAAATTTATAGTTTCGGGCTCAAACCACTTCATTAAGTTAGATCCATGTTCAAGGAACCTATATCTAAAATTTCAAGTGTCTAGACCCAAAATTGTCGGAGGAGTTTGGTAGAGTTCTTAAAGGTCAAATCGTTGAAATTTTACACCTTAACAGCCAAATTTCTGGCTGACACCCGTCACATCGATTTTCCCAAATCTCAGTACCCGGTATTTCAAATTTCGAGTCTATAGACTAAAAATTGACAGAGTTATTGCGTAGGGAAATGTACACAGACACACAGACACACAGACACACAGACAGACACGTTCACTTTTATAGATATATAGATATATATATATATGTATTCATATATGTATATATATATATATATTACCTTTTTATCTGCTTTGTTACACATGTTTCGATTACCGAATCGTATCAACGATCCAATAACTTCATCAAACTTTACAGAAATATTTATTATAATAATGGAAAAACTATATTATAAGGACCCCCCCCCCAAAAAAAAAAGAATTTCAATTCTAATTCGACAACAGTAAAGTTTTAAGATTTAAGAAACATTGGAAGGTGGCAAGGGGCGATGAGGAGTTTAAAATATTCAACCAGACAAATATATATATATATATATATATATATATATATATATATATATATATATATATATATATATATATATATATATATATATACATTCTTCAGAATACTGAAATGAAATATATCAACTGGTATGTTAATCCAGTGCATCTAATTTTTTTAATGCTTTGATAAACCATTCTTTTATTTTGCCTCCGGATATATTTTTATTTTTATTCGCCACTTGGATTTAATTTTTGAATCTTATATATAAAAATCTCCATCTGATATATATATATATATATATTCATTCTGATATATATATATAAATTCATTTTTATACTATGAAAAGGTTAGTAATTACAATTAAGAATAGGAAATTGGGGAAAAAAAAAAAAAAAAAAAATTTTTGTAACTTGTCTTCTTCCTAAGATTAAGGGTGGTGGTGTTTGATCAACACTGCTGGGGAGCCATGATGTAATACACTGTTTTGTTTTTAAATCCCCGAAACAGTGTTTCATGGTAAACAACTGATGATCCCTTAAAAAATATAAAAATTGGTATTATAGTAAATTTGAGAGTTGATGCAGTGATTGCAGGTGATTAAATGACTTACTGACTAGATGTTTTTTTTGATGAATGATAAAAAATAATTTTTTGTGTGGTTTCAAATGTTAAAAACTTCAAAGACTATATATATATATATATATATATATATATATATATATATATATATATATATATATATATATATATATGTACACGCATATATACATTTATATATAAACTAACAATAAAAAAACACTAACCTAGTTTTAAAACAAATCTTTTGTCAGATAAATGCATGCCCATTGGCTGATAGGAAGGGTGCGGTGGATACTAGAAAGCTGATTGGCTAACTAAAATCTCAATAGAAGAGGAGCATATAAAAACGATAAACAACCACAGAATTCGCGCATAAGCCTGAAGAGTCCTAGAGTGGATGAAACGCGGAATATTGAGTGTAGCTTAATCGCCATATGTATTTTATAAATTACTATATATATATATATATATATATATATATATATATATATATATATATATATATAGCCAGTAGAGTTTAGTTTCCTAGAAGTAAATCCAATGAAACAACACGTGTCTACCAAAATAGTGCTCAATGAGTGAACAGAGCAGGTATATTAATTTTATTTATACAAACATTAATGGCTACATATGTGCATACATGTTTCTGTAATCACCCACGTCGGGGGATTACGTCTTCAGGCCAAGAACCACCTTCAAAAGTGACATTTCCACCAAATACATTTTTCTATTTCGTTTATCAAGTTAAAAATACAACCTGGGTGGGAGTAAAAAAAAACAAAAAAAAACAAAAACAGTAAAAGGATGAGTGAGGTCTATGAAGATGATAAACATCTTTTTTCTTTTCCCCCTCCCCCATCTAACTTAACTTTTGGCTTTTTATGGCATAGGGTACTTGAGAGTTTCGTTTTCTTGTCTTAGAGTCTGTAAGTTAATAACCTTAGCTATGGTCAACCAAGTACTGACCGGTGCCTTTTTAATCTACCTCCACCCACACATACACGCAACACACACATAACACATCCATACACACACTGCCAACACACACAGTATACACACATTAATCCATATATTCAAAAGCGAATCCATGCTAGACACTTTTTGTTTTATTTACTGAAACTAGACAATGATTCTGAACCTACGTAGAAGATAAAGTAAAAGTTACATTAAGGTAAATAAAAAATATAAATAAATAAAAATAAAATACATAAATAAATAAATAAAAATAAATAAAAAATAAAAAATATATAAAAATACAATAAAAAATAAAAAAATAAAAAAATAAGATAAATAAGAATAAAAATAAAATTAAATTAAAACAAATAAACCAACAAAATGTGAATAAATATAAACCCGAAAGTTATCTAAACCCCACATGTACCTATATGCGTGTATCAATACACTTATAAATGTCTAACATTTATCTACACCCGCGCATATATACACACACACACATTTCAGACATACAGAGACAAATAATAGTATTTTTCTTTACTTATGTAGCGTGGTAACATCTTCGTATATGCAATATTATGCTACCCGACTACAGACGGGTGTATATATATATATATACATATATATACATATATATACATATATATATATATACATATATATATATATATATACATACATACACATATATACACAAACACACACATACATACATACATACATAAATACATACATATACATATATATATATACATATACACGTACATACATATAAGCACACACACAACAGACATACATATACATATCCACACATACATACATATATAACATATATATAAACAACATTCGGACATCCATACATTTTTGTAATCTATATTGTTACAACAATTCTATACGAGGCAGCCTATTCTAATAGTTCAGAAATATACGTGTGTATACATATATCTACATACAATAGACACAGAGACACATCCACATACAAACATACACACAGATACATAGATACAGATATATATATATAAACATACAAACATACATGCATACGTAAAATACACTTATATATCCAAAGTCACACAAATATAGACATATATATATATACATGCATACATGTACCGTGCCACCAAATGATACATCTAAAGTAGAAACAGACATGAATACACCTACTATATAAATTCACTTTTTCTATCAAATTCCGTAGCGAAGCGTCGATATTTTTTAATAGGCTGAATTCCTTGCATGAGGCTCTTAAGTTCGCTATGGAAAGTGAGAAGGACAATTCGCTTCCTTTCTTGGATGTTCTTGTCGAACGCTCAAGGAGGGGGCTTTCTCACTACAATTTATAGAAAGCCGACATTTACTGGCCTATATGTGAACTGGTTGTCTTTTGTACCAAAATCACGTAAGGTCGGCCTAATTAATACTTTGGTACATAGAGCCCTCATGATTTGTTCGCCTAACAGATTAGACGCCGAACTCGATAAGATCAGGGAAATATTCATCAATAATGGTTATCCTGTTGACCTTATTGATGACTGTATTTTCAAAAAGGTTGCAGATTTTAAATCCTCTAAAAAGTTTGGACCCTTGAAATGCCCGGTTTATTTAAAATTACCGTGGATTGGGGAAAAGAGTAATATATTTTCTAAACAGATTCGCAGAAGTATTTACGACTGCTTTAATTCTGTGTCCTTGCGTTTGGTATATACTACGAGACCTGCTTTTCCGTCTTTTCGTAAGGATAGTTTGCCTTACATCCAAAATAGTAATATTGTATATCAATTTAAATGCCAGTGCGATGCTGGTTATGTTGGGCGAACATCCTTGCACCTTTTGACTCGTATAAACCAGCATGTTCCATCGAAGATCAGACAAGGGGGATGGGGTCTGGTGGTCTCCCTCCTTCTGCAGCATTGGACTCTGCTATTGGCCAGCATTTGGCTGACAACCCGTGCTGTGCCGATAGATATGAAATAGATTGGTTCGAGGTGCTACATAGAGCGGACTCCAAAAACCATTTAAATATTTTGGAGTCTGTCTCTATTGCGGTGCGTAAACCTTCTTTGTGCCGGCAAAATGAAACATCGAACGCATTGTTCCTCTTTGGGGAACTTTGAATTTTTTTTTTCTCCCGCTCTTTTTTTTTTTTCCTCCCTCGTTGTGCCAATATTTTAATCGTTTTTAAACGTTAATAAATTTATTTTAGTGTCCCCGTACTTGTGGCACATTTAATAAGTTCCTCATTAGAACTCTTTATTTTCGACACAATATTATCTTGTACGCTATCGATTTTCTCCTGATGAGATGATAGCCGAAAGAGCTCTCGAGAAACTTCCGCTTATTATTTTCAAAACTATATATACATTCTGTACTTTTAAACATTTATATATATATATATATATATATATATATATATATATATATATATATATATATATATATATATATATTCCGAAAGTTTAGATAAGTCATCGATACCGTCTGTTTCAAACCTGATAATAAGTGACCGTTTTAGATGCCCATATCAAGCTTTCTTCAGCCGATACTCATACGCATGCATTACAAGATCTCGTGCAAATCTCGTTTTTAGTCGCGTACAAGCGACTCTATAAGTCACTCCGTCGGTCGGTCGGTCTGTCTGTCGGTCGGTCTGTCCGTAACACTTTTGTGCTTGACCTTTTTGGTTAAGATCAAAGGTCTGTTGTTAATAGATGCTGTTCTTAGCTTTTTAAGTTTTTCTTGGCCTTTTGGCCAGGATCAAAGAGTGGTGTCTGTTCCGGCAGACGCTGCAAGCAAAGACTATATGTGGGGGCAACCCCAGATATGGGACATTGGTCGATGTAGGGACAGCCCTTCATACCAATTGTCACTATCCAGCTCCCCTACTCCTCGGGGAGTTGGTCCCCACTTCCCCTTCACTCCTCACTTTAAAAATCGGCCTTGTGCTTAATTTGCTCGGTGGGGAAGGAAATAAATACCCGTTTTCTTGGCCTTTTGGCCAAGGACAAAGTGTAGTATCTGTTCTTATTACATGCTGTACTTATGTTTGTAACTTTGATATAAAGTGAGGGATCACTTTTCTGTAATGATTTAATGTAAAATGATCACCCACTTTACAACTAGTCAGTCTCAAAGCCATTCAAGTCATTCTCCAGATCATTCAAGTTGTTTTTGAAGGATTCCAGTTATTTTTAAGCATTCAAGTCATTCTTAAGGTCATTCAATTCATCCTTAAGTTCATTAAAGTCATTCTAAGTCATTTACTTTTTATTTATTTAAGCCATTTCAGTCAATTTTTCGGTCATTTTAGCTTATCTTTAAGAATTCCATGTCAATCCTACATTCACACATTCATTCATTACACGATCGGCCTTGTTTTTTTTAACCTTAAATTTCAAATGATAAAACTTAAAAAAATTGTCTGTTTTATATTTTGGACGCCAAAGACAAAGGAAAAGAAAAAGAAAAAGAAAAAGAAGAAGAAAAGAAAAATGAAAAGAAAAAGGAAAGAAAAAGAAAAAGAAGAACTTGTATAAACTTAAAATGTTTCTGTTATTTATCATTCTAATATTTGTGAACTATCACCTATGAAAAAATATGGTTCATTAAATTCATTAACTTTAAATTTTTCCCATCTTAAACGGAATTTTTTTTTATCCTAACTCAATTTCAGAACTAATTGAAGGGAGATAATTGTAATGGCGTAAAGCCTAATTCGAATGGATGATAATTATTTTATTTTTATTTTTATTTAATCTTCTTCTATATGTACTATATAACACGTTTTTATATTCTCCTTCAACCACCTTATTTAATATAGTTCAAGGGTACATTTCTTTTAACTAGTCTAAAGAAACCTATCTTATATAAATTTTAATTATATTCCTTGAAGTTTTATTCTAAAATACTAATCTATCAGATTGGACAAATGTATTGAATTTAAAATCAAAATTAAAATTAATATATTAATATTAAATACAAGCTGGAAATCTTATGAAGATTCCTTTGATATGTCAAGAGCTATTGCTCTTGATAGAAAATGCTTGTCTTTAGATTCACTGATCCTATGTGAAATTACAATCAGTCTATGTTAGAAATGTTGAAATTATTAAGGGCTTATTAAAAGAGAGAGAAAGCTCTTTCTTGTCTCTTACGTAAGATGCTTGAAGAGTTCTAGAAGAAAGGGAGATAAATAATAAACGTTACAAAAAACTGCAAAAAATAATCTGCCAAAGAAATACGTGGACGCATGTTAGAAATGCGTTATTTGTGCACAAGTGATTAATATGCTTGAATGACGTGTTTATTCAGGACCAGGTTACTGTGCGTTCTCCTGTCCCCTTCTGTGTTACTGTGCTCGTCTTGCGTTCTCCTGTCCTTGGGAAACATAGTGACGATGTTAGTCATTCTATTCGTCCGCGTGGTAAAGTAATTCGGTGTCAAAGGCCGTTTTCCATCAACATTGCTCGGCTTTGTTTTTAAGCGGGAAATCTACAGGTGTCGGCCATTTTTGCCTGCACAAAAGCCAAGCGCTAATTTTGACAAATCGGGGTTAAAATATGTCTCCATATGAAAAATCGTCCGGGGGTATGACAGGAATAACAATGAGAAGTAAATCGAGCAATGGATGGGCTCTGGTTTCACACTGAAAAATATTTCACTGGCGATCCAAACAAAACAATTTC
>NC_136518.1:5120797-5163297 GCF_053919585.1 Euprymna scolopes | reverse complement strand
CTTTAAGTCATAAGTTGTCGTGATACAGTTGGCAAAGGTGTTTGCCAATTACATTTTTATCTTGTGTCTCTCTTTCATATTTCAGGTTCGAGCCTGCCTACGCAGCTAATTATTATTATTATTATTATTATTATTATTTTTTTTTTGCAGTCGGATGGGAACTCGCTATTTTTATTGAAACAAAAGTTGTTTCGATTCATTTATTTTTTATTTTATTTTGTGCGGGGGGTGGGGGTTTCTCCCAGCGCATGAGCAACAAAAAGTGCTCAATATCCAGAGAATAGCTGAAATATCTGGTGGAAAGGGTATCACATACCCTTTTTTTTGGGGGGGGGGTCGGAGGTATTTACATTTTTGTTTTTATCCGTTCTTTTATTTTTGAAATTGTTGTGGCGATATCGACGTTGCCCACGATGAAAATGATGAATATCCTTAATATAGCAGCTGTGTTCCAAACGGAACCATGTCGATCCGTGCAAGCTAGGTACCCATCTAGTATATATATCTATATATCTATAAAAGTGAAAGTGTCTGTGTGTGTGTCTGTGTGTGTATATTTCCCTACGCAATAACTTTTTTTAGTCTACAGACTCGAAATTTGATAGACAGGGTACTGAGATTTGGGAAAATCTTTGTGATCGGTTTTTGGCCAGAAATTTGGCGATTAAGGGGTCAAAGTTCAACGATTTGACCTTTGAGAACTCTACCAAACTCCTCCGACAATTTTGGGTCTACACACTTGAAATTTTAGATATAGGTTCCTTAGACAGGGATCTAACTTAACTTTATTTGAGACCAAAACAATAAATGTTAAGGGGTCATAATAGGGGCAAAGTTTAAAAAATTGATCGCTTTTTTTTTTTTTTTTGCTCAACATACACCTTCAAATACCCGGGCAACGCCGGGCACTCATGCTAGTATATATATATATACAGAGAGAGAGAGAGAGAGAGAGAGAGAGAGAGAGAGAGAGAGAGAGAGAGAGAGAGAATAAGAGTTGAGACAAAATTTCTTTTCAGTTTCTTTATTTTCAAGAATTCAAAATAAAAATAAACAATGATTAGACATACGATCGTTTTTAAGACGATTACAATTAATATTTTCTTAGTTTTATATTTTAAATTTAAATATGAGTTTAAAAATTAATCCACACTTTTAGAAACAAAAAAAAAAGCCCCGCCCCTAAAAAAGAAAATTTCCTTTATTTACAAAAGAAAAAAAAAAGAAGCAAGCCAGTGAAAGGAATTCCATTTTATTCTAAAACTTTTCGCGCGTTAATGTGTATAAATGTTTTTTTTTTCAGGATCATAACGTCGTAAGTCGTCGTGGTATGGTTGGCAAAATCGTTTGCACGTTACTTTTTTTTTTTTTTACCTTATGTCTCTCTTTCATATTTCAGGTTCGAGCCCGCCTACGCTGCTAATAACTTTTATTTCGGTCGCACGGGTACTCGCTGCTATTTTTATTGAAACGGAAGTTCTTCTTCGTTATCATGAATTAACATTAAACTGGAAGAAAATTAAATTACTTATGCGATGATGGTAATTTGCTTGAAACATCTGTCCCATCGACGCAATGTAGCATTCCTCTGCCTGTTCTACAAGTACTTTAACGGTGAATGTTCCGACGAGCTGCAAGCACTTGTACCCACTCGACCTAAATACCCTCGACAAACCCGATAAGCAGTAAAATCCCACCCCTTCACAGTAGAAATCCCTAGATATAAGAGAGCCTTCTACTCCAGTAGTTTCTTTCCCAGAACCGCTAGATTTTGGAACTCCCTGCCAGGTTCCTGCTTCTCCAACTGTACTGACATTCAGAAGTTAAAGTGTAACGTGAACCGACATCTTGCTGCCCAACTCCCCACCTAGTACCTCTGTAGTCTGTGTCCCTAATAGTAGCCCCCTACATCAAAGTGGCAATGTGCCTTGTTTGGGGTGAAAATGTAAAAAAAAAAAATAAATAAAATAAAAAAATAAACATCGCCGGTAAATTATTATGTGGATATTCTTCTTCGTTATCATGAATTAACATTAAACTGGAAGAAAATTAAATTACTTATGCGATGATGGTAATTTGCTTGAAACATCGCCGGTAAATTAGTATGTGGATATTCATGGAGTCTGATGAAGGTAAAAATAAATATCTGTACAAGAAAAAGAGTTTAATTTTCATAATTTATGCACGAAGCTAATGTTATTGTCGAGAGGTAACGTAATCTGTTATGTTCTCAGGCAGGGGTGATGAAAAATAATTTAGGTCACGACTGAAGACGATTTGGAATCTATGAAGTCCATTCTAACATTCGATCATTAGGCAGTTAGATGGAACGTTTATAGTCGTAAAAATAAAAATATCCTGTTAATTATTTAAAGTAACAAGCTTGACACCCGGCGTTGCCCGGTCGTATAATACGCTTAAACATTATATTTTAATTTATGCTGATTGCGTATGTACAGGTTAACCCCCCCCCAAAAAAAACGGGCCCCAACTCTAATTAGGCCCCGTTTCTTAGTGTTTTGTCCGAATAAAATGAAACTTTGGTCATAACTAGTTTATTACATTCAAAACATCACATCAAAACACTAGGGTCTTTAGCCTTTTTTCTCCGTTGACTGTAAAATGCTAAAAAAACAACAAAAAAACAATTGAATGTCCTCTGTTTTTTCTGGGGGTCACCCTGTATTATTATAGAATCAATCCTCTATTGATTATTATATATTACGAGGGATAATTTGTCCTGTGGACTAATTCACAAAATAAAATAAAATAAAATAAATAAAAATAATGATGATAATATCGTTCACCAAATTCCGTCAGTGTTTGTTTACAATATCACGTCAGCTGATATTTGGGTATGACGTTGAATGCTCTGGAAAAGTCACTTTTGATTAATGCTTAGTTTTAAAATATGCAAAAGAAAAAATGATTTGCGGCGATTTTAAATGGTACCTTTTTTTTATCGTAAAGTGAACTCATTAATAAGGTCTGTCCATCCATCTGTCTGTCTGTCTCCATATTTTTAAACTCTATCTCTTCCGAAACTAAAAGTCGCACAGGTGTGCTAGGGGCCTCAAATGATTGGATTTTTTATGGATCGTTCTTTTATGGGTCTTTAGTTTTTTAAGGGGCCAAAAATGGGCCAAACTTGAAAAACATCGGTATTCAAAAGAAATTCGAAGGAGCGATATTTGAAGGTGATTCTGTATTTGGAAAAGTTTCGAGAGACCGGGATTCATGCCAGAGAAGGGAAGAGATAGACGTGTTACGCACGGTGACCGAGGATGATAAGAAAAGACTTGTAAATAAATAAATGGCGGTTGTTTCACTAAGGAAAAAAGGGAGTCGAGTTATTCTTTTCTTATGTTCCTTGCTACGGAGTCTACAATGTGTTGGGGCCATACATATTAACAACTTCTCACGTGTGTACACATGGGTAACGTTACAGTTCCTCTTCGGGTTTATATGCAGTTCGAAATTCGGCTCGTAGGAATGCATTCTGAAGATCGTGTAAAGAAGGAAACACGAAACACTCTTGTGCCTGCCGATTAATGATAGAAAACAGACTTGGATTTTGACAAACGAAGTGTTACACCCAATTTAACATATTACCATATTTATTAAAATTTGTAGCTGTTCGGAGATTAATCTGGATCAACCGGTGTTTCTATCTCTTTTAAGCGTTTTATTACACTTTATTAATTATTACACGGTGATACTGGTGAAGGTGTCAGTAAAAAAATAGTAGCGAGTGAAAGTTGATGCTTCACTCTCTTTGAAAGTTTTTTTCGGTAAAGTACGAGAGGACAGATAATATTGAATAAACATTGAACGACGAGTGTTCGAGTGCAGTTTTATTCTAGAAACACACTTGAGAAGCTTTAATTTTTTAACGGAACAGTTTTTTTTTTTTCAGAGAAAATTTTCTGCTGTTTTCCTGAAGTAGCACAGGTAAAGTCCACTTTACTTTATTAATATAGATATAAGTATGTATGTATTTATGAAGGATGATAGCAATGTAGAAAACCGGAATGGTGGAAGAGAGTATGAATAAGCAACAAGCAATCGAAACAATATTTAAAGTAATACTCCGTGACAAAAAATGGTGTGGAGTCTTAATAGGCGGGTGATGAAAAACTGCAACACTTTTACAGTCACTCCTACAGTTGCACTGGCTCTGGCCGTATTGGCTATTATGTCAGACTTTTTCTGCAACTTCGGGAGGGGGGTCCTGGTAACTGGTTAAACCTAGGTTTCTTTATAACCCGCCGAGGCCTGCATCCAGAAAGGCAACTCCAACTTCGACTTTATAGCCAAAGCAGATGCTGCAGGGCACCAGACTAGATGCAGAACGCCATTGTCTAATTAGAAAGAAGGTTACAATGAATCTTCGAAATTATCTGTTTATTTTTCGAATAGATCGTTCACGTCTGGTTTGTCTTTGCTAGGACAGATTAAACTTTTGTTCTCTTGTTTTTGAAAATGAGACGTTTCTCACGAAATATCAAAAGATATTCCACCATATCATTCACCATATCACCATGCCAACCTGATAGGCCCTGAACTGTAATCTAACTTTCAGCCTCTGTCCCATCGACGAAATGTAGCATCCCTCTGCCTGTTCTACAAGTACTTTAACGGTGAATGCTCCGACGAACTGCAAGCACTTTTACCCCCTCAACGTAAATACCTCCGACAAACCCGACAAGCAGCTAAATCCCACCCCTTCACAGTAGAAATCCTTAGATGTAAGAGAGCCTTCTACTCCAGTAGTTTCTTTTCCAGAACCGCTAGACTTTGGAATTCCCTTCCAGGTTCCTGCTTCTCCAACTGTACTGACATGCAGAAGTTCAAATGTAACGTGAACCGACATCTTGCTGCCCAACTCCCCACATAGTACCCCTGTAGCTTATGTTCATGATAGTAGCCCCCCCCCCTACATCAAAGTGGTAATGTGCCTTGTTTGGAGTGAAAATGTAATAAAAAAAAATGTCGAATTGTATTCGTATTAAGTTAGTTTCTTATTTTTTGGTGTAATATGTAAAAAAAAAAAAAAGACTTTTGGTACTTCGGTTTTTATATCCCCGACCTTAACGCCTCACTAGCGTAGCAAAAAAAAAAAAAAGGAGGGATAATTAGATCAGAGCACTATCTGGTATGAGTTTTTGGAAACCTGGGTAATTCTAGATGGCCAAATAGTAGCCAATGTCCAACCCTACGTACGAGTTCAAACAAAACCTCATCAACGTTGGAAACGATAGATTCATTACAATACCTTATTTTGTACCACG
Organism: Euprymna scolopes; assembly: GCF_053919585.1. NCBI lineage: Eukaryota > Metazoa > Mollusca > Cephalopoda > Sepiida > Sepiolidae > Euprymna > Euprymna scolopes. Next base: position 5,158,006 of record NC_136518.1, on the reverse strand, counting down.
GACCCATCTAATTTAACAGGATGTAAGGAAACAATCCAATTTACTGGACGTGGCCGTACACGCCCGACAATTAATAAAAGCCGATAAACAATAGCCGAGGGAGATTAAAAACAGCTCAGCGCTGGATCAAAAATAAACGCCAACAAAAGACATTCAAAATGGCGGGCGTTTCGTGAACCAGCCTCGTTTTCATATTTGCCACGACACGTTTCTTTCTCAAAATCGGTCAATTTGCTGACGACCTATAAGAACTCACGCGCAGAAAGACAAGCAATGGATGTGAACATTTTTTTAACAACTTAAAAAAAGCAAACATCAAAAAATCAAAGAATTATCCGACCTTAATTTAATTTTCGGTACAAGTGCACTTTAACTCGCCAGAAGTATTATTTTTCCATTTTTAGAAGAGCTATATTATAGGAAAGGGAAGATAATCCAAAATTAATGCTTTTTTTTTAACGTTTTAAAGTGAGTGATATTTTTTTGACGTTGTGCTGTCTGTTATTTTATTTTTCTAAGACACATACACACATTAACATTTTTAAATTGATTTGCACGGGAATTACAGCATTTTTGACCAATCAGGGCTCGATTTAAAAAACTTTTTTTTTGCATGCCTCTGGGAGCTGCTAAAGAAATATAAAAGGCATGGAGAACTCCTCTCGCCAAAGAAAAGGAATAACTAACACCAACAGCAACGCTCGCCGAGTGAAATTCAGTAGCTGAAATGACAGCTTTTTTCGCACGCCAAAGAACATTGCTTGACTCTCTCTTTCTCTCACTTCGCCACAACACAGTCGGACTTTTTCTCTCACGCTCTCAAGTCTTCACCTTCTTCCTCCCTTCCTTCTTTCATACAGACTGCCACCTTGGCGCACACTAAAAAGTAATTTCTTTTCTTTTAACGAAAAATAAACAAAAGTTTATTTTACATTATTTGGTAGCGTATTTCTTTTTATTTATTTGTTTCAGGGGATTTATGCAAGTCCCCAACAATGGGAATATCCATGAATGTTTATTTGAAGTAGGGATGCCCTGCTTTTCCCAACGCTTTTTTCCCCCCCGTCATCAACAGAACACCCGACTCAACGTTCACAGATTTAGTTTCTGATATTAAAGATTCCGTGTTTTGGTTAAAAACAATAATCATATGCATAAAAACCACATATAATTATCCTGAAAACTCTCAGGAATTAGTTGACGAGTTTTGGAAGGTACAACCACTGCACACATTCATTGATATACAAGGTCTGCCATCTCTCTCTCTCTCTCTCTCTCTCTCTCTCTCTCTCTCTCTATATATATATATATATATATATATATATATATATATATATATATATATATATATATATATAAGCCAAACGTCTGTGTGTATGTATGTATGTATGTTTGTTTGTAACGCTAAAACTTTTGACCGACACAACCAAACTTGACAAATTTGGTATCATATTGAAGCCCCATCATCCGGATGACAAATATTGAAATTTCACGACAAACGGACCACTAGAAGTGGGTTAACTGATCAGTTTTCTTCAAGGGGGCCCCCAAATCCCAAACGTCTGTGTGTATAATATGTTTGTACGTAACACTAAAACTTTTGACAGACACAACCAAACTTGACAAATCTGGTATCATATTGAAGCCCCATCACCCAGATGACAAATATCGAAATTTCACGTCTTAATGACTGAAATACATGTTCTAGCTGGTTTCTAGGCGTTGCCAGGGATGTAATATAGACACATTATGTTGTATATTACCTGTTCTCTTCTCCCTAAGGTAAAACAATTTCATATACATGCTGTAAATTACCTATGCTATGGATAAAACATGAACAATACCAGTCCTAGGGTAGATAAAACAAATAATACATAGAGATGAAAGATTCCTCTCTCCTAAGAATAAAACATATGTTCAATATCTGCTTTTGTTTTTTTCATTGTTTATACGGTCCCGAGCAACGCCGGGTAGCCCTGCTAGTCTATAATATAAAGCTTACCTGTCTGTTTAAATGTATGTATGTATGTATGTATGTCTAAAACTTTCGACAGAGGCGACGGATTTTCACGAGATCGGTATCGTTTTGAAGCTTGATCCTTCGGACGACAAATATCGAAAAATTGGCTACAAGTATTAATTCTATCATCCTCAAATGGCCACTTTTCTACAGGAAGGGTCGTTTTTATTTTATTTTATTTTTTTATTTTTTTGCGTCGCCATTTTTGCAAGTCATCGTATCGGTTAGAATGATTTTACTTAATTTCAACGATCTGAACTTCCTGTCGCGCCATGGAGTAGCGGTAATACGTCAGGTGTTTTTTTCCCCCACTTTTTCTTCTGCCTTCGCGCCACGGGTTCGAGCCTGCCTGCTTACTACCACTTTTGTTTTTGCTCAACACACACCTTCAAACACCTGGGCAACGCCGGGCACCAAGGCTAGTAAGTAAATACATGATTTTAGTTTAATACTAGCAGACCGTCTGGCTTTGCTCGGTCGTAAAACATGCGTAAATATTATATTTTAATTAATGCAGAATTCTTATTATAAACAGAAATACCGTAGTACGAATTTTTCAATTTTGACCACTTAGCAGGAAAAGACTCCACGTGATGTTACCCAAGTTAATAGAACGAAGCTGGATACTCCACCAGACTAGATGAATTCTTGTCCTAAATCTAGTAAAACTAAGAAACCACAAGAAATAAATAGTATAATACATTTAAATGGTCAATTGGGGAGAAGAAATTTATATTCTCAATTTCTTTATTAACTCTATGTTTGAAATGTAAAAGAAAACTTTAATGGATTATTTGAACATCTATGTATCTCAGGTAGGGGGCCCCCTTGATTTCTGAGAACTTTGAGTGAAGTAAAATGAAACGACTTGAAGATTTATGAAGAAATGTAACTTGAAAGATTTGGCAAACACTTGGGACCATGAATCTTCGCAAATTACAACGAACAATTTTTATATGCAAGATTTTAATAATTTCCTTGCTCGCAAAAATGTGAAACTTTCGGCGTAACATTTTTTTTATATAATATTGAACAATAATTAAAAAAAATTAATATAAAAACAGGAACATAGAAAAATAATTAAATTAAAAAATGGTAAAATCTATACAAAAGTTCAGAATAGGAATGTACGGATGCACGTCTGGGGGGGGGACTATCACACCTCTTCCTATCTTTTAATTACATGACGTCATTTTCACAGTCTTTCGCCTGCCTGAAATTTTGGGCCTTCGTATATTCCGTGTTTACAAAATTTTAGTTTTTTGTGTTTTGCGAACAACAGAATCCCTCGGTTTTTGAGCTAATTAATTTATGTTTTGTACAAACAAGGTGTTTTTTTTTTATTTAATTCAATATCTTAGGATTTTACTAATTATCTTGAAATAGACCCAGAAAATTCATCTTTTAAAGGATTTTTACAACGAATTTATTTAACTTCAAAATTTAGCTGAATTGGGTAGCTCGCCGTGAAAATATTTTTCATAACTTTTTTCACGTGTATAAATATTTTTTCCCCTATTGGAAATTACGTTTAGTCTTTAATCTTTCAAATACAATCAAAATGTAGTCGGAAACCTACAATAATAATAATATGATATATCGGCTTTTAAAACTAGGTTCCCCTATTTTTGTCTGCCCATTTCTGCCCGTAGCTAATATATATAACGTCCAAAATAAAAAATGGGCAATTTCTAAAAAAAAAAAAAAACATCCGATCTTCAAGGTGGAGACGCTAATCTCAATATCGTTAAAAAAATCAACAACAAAAACTACGTAAAAATATATAAACGATAAAAATTAAACAGTAAATCGTCTATGGCATCATAGCGTACTGGATTGCGACGCTGGATTGAAATACATAAGGTCCAGGGTTCGAGTCCTATTAACTGTCAAGCTACGCTAAAGAGGGGTAGGGCCCGGAAACATGCATGTAGATTACTGTTTTATAAATATATTTATTTTTAAAACAGTAATCTACGTAGCTTGACTGTTTTATATATTGTTGCGGGGGCCGATATATATATATATATATATATATATATATATATATATATATATATATATATATATATATATATTTTATTTTTTATTTTCAGCAGACATGTTATATAAAATGGCGCACAAATGGCCATATTCTTCTCAAGCGCTTAAAATATTGCAGCATTAAGAATTTTTAAAAATTCAATTCACAACATTATAAAATCAATTCTTAATGCTGCAATATTTTAAGTAAATTTATTATATTTTTTACAAGAATATCTTGTCCTTTTCTTTTCCAGTTTTAACAACTAGTCCTTTACTTTTCAATGTTTAAGGTTAACCATATTACTTTTCATGCTCGCATTTTTCTATTGTAATAGAAGATTAGTTTTTAATGCCATAATTGACGTCATTTTTAATCAGAATAATAAAGAAATGATTATCGCCGAGCAAAAACACAACCGCCTTCAAAATGGATGTCCTTGGAATTGGGGTCACAGCCTCGTTGTCGACGTCTTGATTAATTAGTGCCAAGAGACACATTTGTACCTTATCGTTTAAATCGACAGGAATAAAGGTTTCTTTTTCTCTCTCACTTTCTATCCATCCCCCTTCTCTCTCTCTCTCTCTCTCTCTCTCGCTCCCCCCTCTCACACACACGCTCACAAACATCTCAACAAAATTATGTAGCAATCCATGTAACATATTTGTTTCAGACTAGCCTGTTTTTACTTATTTTTTCCTGCTGTGTTACTTGAACGAATATATTTTTTTTCATTAGGCTTCAACTTTTAAACATTTTTTTTTTTCAATAATTATTTCGGCTAATAAAGCTGCTTGGAAGGAGATAGAGTTTTGAAGCGCTAATATCAATCAGCATAAAAATTATCTTTACAAAATAATATTTACACAATCGCTAAATAAAATAAATGACAGTATACGTTTTGCTGCGGGCCTGCTTCCGCTTATTTTTTTTTTTATAAATGGCCGCCCACACAAGATTCTTACTTTTTCAAGCACTTTTCTCAATTTAAACTGACTCATCGTTCAACTTTTATTCATGTAAATATACCAAAGTATTAATTAAAAACTGATTTCATTAACATGTTAAACGCAACCTTTACAATAACAAAATTTTACTAAAAAACAAAAAACAAAAAAAAAACAATTAACTATCAAGTCCGTGAGATGTGATTCAAGCGGACGCTAAAAAGCAAACATCTCTAATTGCTACTCGCTTTCTTTCCCCAATTCGTTTGAATTCGCCCTCTTTGTCATTTCCAAAAGCAAGTAAGTTTTCACAGGAACGTGTTAACTCAAATTATTTTCAACTAAGTAACATAACTATGTGAAAGTCGTAAGCCGATGCGAACTTAAAAACTTCTATAAATCATGATTTTCATACCCAATTTATATTAAATGTCCACGTGGTTCTTGGCACTATACAAAAAGGCTATCGTCGTCCAAACTGTCCCTTTCAACGTCAGAGTACACGCTAGAAACTAAAAAGACATATCATTAACATATACTAGTAAGGAGACTCGACGTTGTCCCGGATTAAATAAGGATCAACAAATTTTTCATCTTCCCATACTTTTATTGTCATCTAGTTAGAGATCCCCACCCACACTGTACCGGGAGGAAACTTCACATGCCTCCTCGCAGTGACTTAGTCCATGATACATTGTAGTCTACATTGCACTGTAGAGAACCTACCGTTTATTTTATAAAATTATTTCTGTAAATAACGGCTTCATTGAAAGTTTTAAATGCAAAAGTCAATTATCATGCTTTAATTGTGCTTCAAACAAAAACATTCATTTTAAACGCGCCCCTGTCATATTAAAAAATCTGCTGTTGATTTTATATGCCTGCCTTTTCTGCTTGTGCGATGATAATGGTTTGAATATAAGTTTAACGTGAAAAAGTCAGGTATCATGATCCAATTGTGCTCTAAACAGAAACGTTCATTTTATACGCGCCCCTGTCATATCAAAGAACCGACTTTTGATTTAATATGCCGGGCTTTTCTGCTTGTGTAATGACAATCGCTTGAATTTAAGTTTAAAATGAAAAAGTCAGGTATCATTGTGTAATTGTTCTTTAAAGAAAAACATTCTTTTTGAACGCGCCTTTGTCATATCAAAGAACCTAATGTTGATTATATATGCCAGGCCTCTTTGCTTGTCTCTTCTCTATATAAATAAAATGAACTCATTTTTTATCGTCTGATTTTGACCTTAATAGGATTAAAAATCAAGATATTTCATGCAAATATAATATGCACAAACGGCAGAACAATATCTGAGGTGTGTTATAGGCTTATTATTTCTCAAATTCCTCGATAATCTTAGATTTCTATACTTTTTCTGCTGAGAAGTCACGGCCAAAATCGGTTAAGATCAATGGAAGTGGTAAAATATTTTCTCTCTAATAAATTCCTCCTCCCCCTGCCATCACTTAACACCGTTTGGGGATCGTTCACAAGGAACAGTTGAGAAGAGAACACCGGTTTGGCTTCGTAGTTCTTTCATGTGAAGTTATTTAAAATCACTAAACTAAGCTGCAGTGCTCTGTGGCGTAGTGGTTAGCGTGCTGGACAATTCACATTATATTTTCACATTCGCGCCGACCTACCGGAGTCGTTTTTTTTTTCTTTTTTTTTTCCTAAACAACTGGAATGGACTTTTCTTGGTGGCCGAACTGTTAACGTTGCAGATGTTTTTTTTTTTTTTTTTTCACACTTTATTTTCCTACTTTTACTCATGACTCCGGGTTTGATCCTTCCTACTTACCTACCATAACATTTTTTAAAACTCCCCCCCCGTCCCGGAAACAAACACTCGGGCAACGCCGGGTACCCCCGCTAGTTTGGTAATAAAACTTCTCAAACATATCTTCCATTTTCTTCTTTAACTATAGAACACAACTTGGTACTTATGCATTTTTGGTGCCGTGCTGAAATAATAACGTTATTATTTCGAAAGCCATTCTTAACACAAAAGGGGAGGGTGTTTTGTAACTAGTCTTTGCTTCTACTTAACAATTTAATAAAAAAAGAGATATCGTGAAAACTATTTAAAAACAGCACGGTACCAAAAATACATAAGCACTCATAACTTTTATAACCCAATTCATATTAAATGTTTGCATGGTTCTTGGCAGTAGTATAGTTGTCCAAAATGGCCTCTACCAAGGCCAGGGACGGTGTTATGTAATGGATGGCTGGAACCATCCGATACATAACTGAAAAGAAAAAACTTCTTTAATAAAAGATTTAAAAGAGTGGGCATCGAATAATCGATTGTCGTCTTAGCCGTTACTATAACAACCAGAAATTAAACAACTAGACGATCACTAAAAGACGGCTACTGGGTTTTGTTGCAGCGGGGAACGTACTAATTACGATCGTTCCCACCTAAATGTAAAATGGGAACTGAATTCTTGGGCAGTTAGTAGCAACTGGAGACGTGTAGCCAATTATTACGTCCGGCGTTCCCAAAGTAATGTCTCCTATATATTTTTTTTGGGGGGGGGGAGGGATTCTGCTCAAATATATCTGTCAGGGATGCACCCCTATTACTAGGAATAATGAACTATTCCATGACGTCATTTCGTCAATGATGTCACTTCTGGGTGACGAGAAACGGTTTAGAAGAGAGTCGGTGAAAGACATGTAGCAGCCGAAACTCACTACAATCACAGGCAGGAGCTAATTCTTGCGACTCGAGATTTGAAATCCATTTTCTCTCTGGCTTGTCCAATCACAAGCCAGCTCTCAGTCACGTGACTGAGTACATAAAAGGCGAAATCTGAAACTCTTAACTCTCTTATTCTCTTTCTCACTGGCTCAAGCAGCCAAAGCCCCAGGCGGAACGTCACTACAGGCTAACATGGCGACCTTCTAACTCCCATTTGTTTCCACATGCAGTACCCAAACGAGCATTCTTTTTTTTTTTTTTACACGGTGGTCACCACTTATCAAGGCCCGGAAGCCACTCAGGGATAAGGGTTATTGCAAGTACATTACGTTAGTGTGGAGATTTGCTGAAGTGTTGAATTAAGGGGGCGGTTCATTAGGAATTCGTTAACATTGGACTTGAAGACATCCGAGTTATAGTCCGGAGGGAAGCAGGCAGACGGAACAGAGTTCCACAGGCGTGCAGTTCTAAGAAAGAAGCTTTGTTCATGGAATCCGCGTTTTGATTTAGGCACAGATATAGAGTGGGGGAAATTTTTCACAGTGGATTCAGCTAGACGGGTGTTTTTCGTGAAAGATTGGTGAGGGGGGGACCAGAGATTGGAGTTCAGACGAGCACCTGCCATGGAAATAACGATAAAACAAGGATAGGCTCGCAACGTCTCTTCTGTGGGAGAGAGGTTGCAGGGTAGAGAAAAGGGCATCCCCCACTAAGCCACAAAGTCTATTTTGTACTCTGTCAAGGCAGGATAGGCTGTTTTTAGCAGCTCCTGCCCAGATATGGCAACAGTATTCCATCCTTGGGCGTACTTGGCTTTTATATAGATAGAGAATTCTAAATCTATTTCTGAATCTTGCTTACAAGGTTCGAATCTCGGCTTATCCTAATCTCATTTTCCACTTACCTAATGTTCTTACTTACAGGAAAAGGAGACAGCCCTTCTTACTGTAACATTCCTATTTTCTTTAATACATATTTAATTGTTGCTGTGTCTTTCTCGTCATTTATTCAACCACTAATACCACAACATATACCAGAGCAAATTAGATTGTTATGATGACTGAACTTGTGCATTCATCACCTGAAAGTTTCATCTCTCTGTTGCAGATATTGATGGTGTGAGACCTCAAGAAAGCAGACCCTGTCATGCACATGCGTCAGAAGCAGAAATGTGTCATTGAATTCATGGAAAAAGTGCATTAAAAATATAGAAAAATATATTCTGGAGCACCAGAAGTCACTTGTCTTAATGGTACCACTCCCGTCTCCGTGGCTTTTCAACCTTTTGACATAAAAATAAAAAATATAGGATGCTTTTCTTTTGGAACGACTCTCGTATGACAAAGAACACTCCGGCCGCCCATGTACAGCCATCGGTCATCGCTGGCAAAAGTGCATAGAGAATATATTTTTTCATATCAACTTTGTTTCTATTCGTAGCTTGTATATATATATATATATATATATATATATATATATATATATATATATATATATACTAGCAGAAGTACCCGTCGTTGACTGGGTTCAAAAACAGCCTTCAGAAAATGGACTGTGATTGATGAAAGTATGATAGGTTATGAAAAGGAGGGGGGTTGTAAAGAGATAGGTTTTAATACTAAAATTTTTTACCCTAAGCAAAATATGAAAGTAAAGATCATTTTCGTGAAAATATATTTTTTATATCAACTTTGTTTCTATTCGTAACCAAGAGTGACCAACAAAATGATGTTTCCTTACAAAGAGAAAATGTTATATATATAACAATATGAATATACAAGAAATAAATGTTACCATAGTCAATAAAAGTTACTTTTATGGTAGAAAAGTTCATTGGTTTGTATTTTTAAGTAGTTTGTAAAAATTTATTTTTTATTTTTTAATTCACGAACCGGTTAAAAAAAATCAAAATGGCAGTTACTTTTAAATGGAGAGCCCCGTTTTCAATTTGAAGGAGGGGGGCCTGAGCATTCTGTGTTAACAATTTAAGAGAGTTCCGTCAATGTAAGGAATATTTATATTTAAGTCATGGAGTACAGACGCGAACACAGACCCCACAATTTTATTTTACCATCCCTATTTAAGTTGAAACATACTTATCAAAGTATTCTTATGTACATCTATATCAAAAACCCTTGTAAACGTTTTTTTTTTTTAAATTTTTTATTTCCATACTTTGGGGACCAGGAGCGAACGCAAACCCCACAATTTTAATGAACCGCCGTTCTGCCAGATCAAACATACCCATTCCTGATCCTCGATACATCTATCATTATATGTAATCAGTTTTTTAAAATAGTCAATCATATAGGAGCCTATTCGTGACCACACACACACACAACCACACACACACACACACACACACACACAGACGTTAAGCTATATATATATATATATATATATATATATATATATATATATATATATATATATATATATATATAATATATATAAGGTAAAAAGCTATAGCAAACATCTAAATGAGTATTTTAACCATAGTTCCTGACTTCAAAAAGCGAAAAATTAAAAGATACATCTGCCTTACTTTTAATGCTAGGTTTATTTATGGTGTCTTTTAAATTTAATAAAAACCCTGCAAAATTTGCTGACGAGGAGACCTTGCTTATTAAAATACTATATGTAATTATTGTACGTAACTTGATGTCTACCACAATAAAAAGCATTGTTTTCCGAAACGATCGTACAGATAATTGATTTTGTTGTTGTTCCTTCTTATGAAACGGATTTTTAATTTAATTATAATTTGATTTTTAAATTTGAAATTATCAATCACATTACTTAATATTGAATTAGCTCTAGGATATTTACCTATCGAGCTTATATATCTAAATTACAACGAGCACTTTCTCTTTCCTGTATTTTAATTAAACTAGTAATTTCACTGTTACATTGAAATACACTCAGCTCTTTAGACTATTGTTCTAGTCTCCTTTAAATATATATATATATATATATATATATATATATATATATATATATATATATATATATATATATATATATACCTTCAAGAGTTATTTAAACCATTCATTCATTTTAACTTTTAGCGTGTTTTATCAGTGTTTCAGTCTGTTATTATAATGTTCGCTGAGATTTTCTAAATCTTAGAATCTCATGCAACGGATTAGTGACATAAGAGCTGAGTCGTTTACTTAGGAGGTTTTCCATTTTTAGCCTTGGCACTTTTGCGGTTTTTATGGTTCATCAATTCGATCTGTAAATCCTAATTTATGATCGTCAGTGAGTAGCTTCTATGTATATAAAATACATTATTGGCGATTACCAACTTATTAACGCCTGATTAGTCGCAATACAAACAAGGGTTTTAGTTGACTGACACCAGTATAATTTTACTCAGTATATAAAACACAGTGGTGGCGATTATTAATTTACCAACATCTGCTAAGTCGCCATAGCAAGAAGGGGGTTGAATGACTACATCAATATAGTTTTATTCAATATATAAAATGCATTGTTGGTGATTACTAAGTTAACTAATTTGGTCAATCATCATAGCAACAAGGGGTTTGCTTGACTGACATCAATATACTTTAATTCAGTATATAAAATACATCATTGGCGATGACTAACTTACCATTTTGGTCAATCACCATACCAACAAGGGTTTTAATTGAATGACATTAATATAGTTTTACTCAGTATATAAAATACATTAGTGACGATTACTAACTTTACCAATTTGGCCAGTCACAATAGAAACAAGAGTTTTGATTGCTTGATATCAATATATGTTTATTCAGTATATAAAATACATTGGTGACGATTACTAACTTTACCAATCTGGTCAGTCACCATAGTAACAAGGGTTTTGATTGAATGACATTAATATAGTTTTATTCAGTATATAAAATACAATGGTGGCGATTACTAACTTTACCAATCTGGCCAGTCACCATAGCAACAAGGATTTTGATTGACTGACATCAATATAGTTTTATTCAGTATATAAAATACAATGGTGACGATTACTAACTTTACCAATCTGCCCAATCACCATAGCAACAAGTGTTTTGATTGACTGATATCAATATAGTTTTATTCAGTATATGGTGGTGATTATCAACTTTATTATTTTCATAGTGCAAGACTTTAACCTAGTAAGAGGATAATTAGAGGACAGTTTTGTCTGTCCATAACTTAACGGAATAGTTTTCGATTAAACTGCAATGGAATATCCTGAGACCGATTGATTTAGATACTATTGTCTGTGGACTTTCGCCCGAACGGTAATTAATTAGCACACAGTGAGAAGAGGGGGTTAACAGTAAAGCTTGTGAGGGCGACGATATTACGGCGGAGGGGGTGTCTATAAACTTGGAAAGTTGTGCCAAGCTTGCATTCCCCTCCCTTCTCAAAAAATTTGGGAAACACGATATCTATTCATAAATCTATTTCAAGATAGGATTTAACCTTATGACCTTCCTATTAAGTTTGTTTTTATCGATGGCCGCAAAAACGACATTCCTTTTTTTTTTTTGTTATTTAGTTCTTTCCCCCGCCCCCTCTCTCTTTAATTATTATTAAACTTTATTTATTTTTTTTTTTTTGCGTGTTTATTTTATATTTATCTTTATTTACCCGTCCCTCCGATAAGGTCACCGGTTTCCGAATCTTGCTACGGCTCTTCGAATAAAATTTAAAAAAAAAAATAAATAAAAACAAAAGTAACAAACAGGATCGTTGATATTGCAAGTTGAATCAGGTTAGAACGCGTCTCTCTTCCTGGATTTTTTTTATTTTATTTTATTTTATTTTATTTTAGTCTTCATCGCGACAAAGATCTGAGTAGCCGTAATTGGTGAACGTTACTCTTGGTGACAGAAATTATTTTGGTGTAAACCCATATGAAAATAACAAGAAACCTTTACGACGTGCTTACTTGTGATGGAAAATACCGTTCACCAAACTTTAGTGCAGTAGTTTAGCTTATTTTATTTATGAACTTCTTCTTTTATCTGTAGCCGGAATTTCACAGGCATATTGATAATGGTCGGGATAGAGGACACGCATCTTTTCTGGATCTTTATTATTCGCCAAAACTTTTGGGAACCAAGCGTCTGTTCTACTTTCGATTTGATGGACTGAGTATATAACTCGCTCGCGTTTTCTATGTCATTTTTGCAGTGATTTATGCCAGTTCTAAAGATGACTTTCGCTTCAAAACATCGTTTTACATTTAAAGCAATTGAAATAGTGGTTTCTGTGGGCAATGGCGGCAGCACATTCAGGGGTGCACCATGGCTAGCTGGCTGTTCGATTTCTGTTGGCATTTTGTGGAGGGTATGTAGCTGTCTATGTGGAATAGTCGGGGAACATATTGGAGGGATGACAGGGGTTCATACCGGAGACGCATCTAACGAGGACTCAGAAAAAAGATGATGATGACATTTATATATTATTTACATCATGACGATTGTGATGATAGTTCTTTTATCATATTATCATACGGATGCTGAGACATTTATGCAGTTCTTGTTGACTCAATGTTCATTTAAAATGATGATAAACACAACACATTTACCAAAATATAGATGGTGATTCTTTATTCATCAGCCGGCTGATTGGTGACTCAGGAATTCAAGCTTGTATGAGTATATGGTCTCCTCTTACCCCCTTCGCCTCTAAGGACATCAGCTTCACTAAGTCGCTGTCTGACTCTCGTCTGTAACGGACTCTTTCAATGTGACTGTGATTGTTTCTAACTTCGAACCCTGTCTCAATATATTGAGAATCTCCTTTCTTTATGACGTCAGAGGTGTGGTCAACCAACGTGACTTTATCACGTTTCAATTTATCCGTGCCCTACCTAACCTATTTGTTGCTTAACATTTTCAACTTTGTTATTGTCCATTTTTTTTTTAACTTAATATCCGGTTATTTCTAAAGGAGTAGACAATCGCTTTATCTCTGACATAAATAATATTTAGTTATTTGCAAGAACAATGACAATCGTTCTGCATTCCTAGGATTTCAATATCTGTTATCTTTTAACACTTGCTTACTGGGTTCGATTCTAGCCTTTTCCTAATATCATTTTCAAACTTATCTGATTTTGCTTTCTTACTTACTGGGGTCTGTCCCTTTTCATAAGTCTTAACCCTTATCCTCGAGTGGTCTCTGGGCCTTGATAAGTTGTTATGCCTATGTAAAAACATAAATAAATAACATCTATGCAGATGGTTAACCAATCAATTAAGTCGGGTGTTATATCGAACAGATTCTTTTTAAACATAGGGTGCAGAGGTAGTTCGAATATGAACGTTCAGAAACCGCCTCAGTCAGTCATTGAGTATTGATAGACTGTTCGATGAAGAGGGATATTTGGGTTTTTTTTATTGTTCTGGGGTAATTAACACCCCTATATCTATGATAGTATGAATTCGTCTGACACTATATAAGCCATACATTTCAGTCACCGAGTGAAGAGCCCATATGCTGCTCAATCGGCATGGTCGTCGGAGTGTGGTGTCTGCTTTAACACTGCACCAAAAAGAAATTGTTCTTGGCCAATGGAGGGGAAAACCTTTCTATATTGAGACAATTGCATTTTAACGTCAATGGACGGGGAAACATTTTTATACTAAGACAATTTTATCTTTGCACACTACTAGAGTGGCTCCTTTTTGTGGAGCTGGTTCTCGCCCACATTAAACACGACCTTGTCTCACATTTTGTTTTCGTGGGGAAACGAATAAATATCAAGAGCCCATATGCTGCTCAATCACGTTGACACACCGGTTCCTGCAAGATCACCGAAGTTAAGCAGCGTTGAGCCTGGCCAGTACCGGATGGGTGACCATTTAGGAAGGCTAGGCGCTATATGTACCTTCTGGGAAGGTTGGGTGTGGATCCAGCACCTTCACCCTGTAAAAAGAACTCCTCGCTACAAAAGCATCTACAAAAAGTTGTAGATGGCCTATGCCCCACCCCAGGGGCCCAAGGGATATAGATGGATACGCTGCTCGGTCATCCTGGTGGCTTAGGCGTCATATCTGCTCCGATGATCCACTAAAATTACATTGTCCTTAGTCAATGGAAGGGGAAACCCTTCTATACTAAGATAATTTTATTTTTGCAAGCTGTTCCCTTTTGGGAGAGCGGTTTTCCTTCCGCATTGAACACAACCTTGTGTCACATTTTGTTTTTGTGGGGAAAAAAATAACACGCAGTTTTACCGTTACTTTTGTTTTATTTTAAAACAACTTTCGGTTGTATATATTTTTTAAAAGCAACTTTTAGTTTATATATATATTTTAAAAAACAACTTTTAGTTTATATATATATTTTTAAAAACAACTTTTAGTTTGTATATATTTTTTAAAAACGACTTTTAGTTTATATATATATTTTTAAAAACAACTTTTAGTTTGTATATATTTTTTAAAAACGACTTCTAGTTTGTATATATTTTTTAAAAGCAACTTTTAGTTTGTATATATTTTTTAGAAATTAGTTTGTATACAATTTTTAAAAACAAGTTCTAGTTTATATATATATTTTTAAAAACAACTTTTAGTTTATATATATTTTTTTTTAAAACTTTTAGTTTATATATATTTTTTGAATACAAATTTTAGTTTGTATATATTTTTTAAAAGCAAATTTTAGTTTGTATAACTTTTTTAAAAACAAATTTTAGTTTGTATATATTTTTTAAAAAAGTTTTAGTTTGTATATATTTTTTGAATACAAATTTTAGTTTGTATATATTTTTTAAAAGCAAATTTTAGTTTGTATATATTTTTTAAAAACAAATTTTAGTTTGTATATATTTTTTAAAAGCAAATTTTAGTTTGTATATATTTTTTAAAAGCAAATTTTAGTTTGTATATATTTTTTAAAAGCAAATTTTAGTTTGTATATATTTTTTAAAAGCAAATTTTAGTTTGTATATATATTTTTAAAAACAACTTTAAGTTTGTATATATATTTTAAAAACAACTTTTAGTTTGTATACATTTTTTAAAAACAACTTTTAGTTTGTATATATTTTTTAAAAACAACTTTTAGTTTGTATATATTTTTTAAACAACTTTTAGTTTACAGATATTTTTTAAAAACAACTTTTAGTTTACATATATTTTTAAAAAACAACTTTTAGTTTAAATATATTTTTAAAAAACAACTTTTAGTTTACATATATTTTTTAAAAACAAGTTTAGTTTATATATATTTTTTAAAAATAACTTTTAGTTTACATATATTTTTTTAAAAACAACTTTAGTTTATATATATTTTTTAAAAACAACTTTTAGTTTACATATATTTTTAAAAAACAACTTTTAGTTTAAATATATTTAAAAAAAAAACTTTTAGTTTACATATATTTTTTTAAAAACAACTTTAGTTTATATATATTTTTTAAAAACAACTTTTAGTTTTATATATTCTTTAATAACAACTTTTAGTTTGTATACATTTTTAAAAACAACTTTTAGTTTGTATATATTTTAAAAAGCAACTTTTATTTCATATATATATTTTTTAAAAACAAATTTTAGTTTATATATATTTTTAAACCCAACTTTTAGTTTGTATATATTTTTTAAAAACGACTTCTAGTTTGTATATATTTTTAAAAGCAACTTTTAGTTTGTATATATTGTTTAGAAATTAGTTTGTACACCTTTTTTAAAAAACAAGTTCTAGTTTATATATATATTTTTAAAAACAACTTTTAGTTTACATATATTTTTTAAAAACAACTTTTAGTTTGTATATATTCTTTAAAAACAACTTTTAGTTTTATATATTTTTTAAAAACAAATTTTAGTTTGTATACAGTTTCAAAAACAACTTTTAGTTTATATATATATTTTATAAAAACAACTTTTAGTTCATATATATTTTTTAAAAACAACTTTTAGCTTACATACATTTTAAAAACAACTTTTAGTTTGTATATATTTTTAAAAACAATCTTTAGTTTGTATATATTTTCTAGAAATTAGTTTGCATACATTTTTTAAAAACAAGTTCTAGTTTATATATATATTTTAAAAACAACTTTTAGTTTGTATATATTTTTAAAAACAACTTTTAGTTTATATATTTTTAAAAAATAACTGTCAGTTGGTATTTATTTTTTAGAAACAACTTTTAGTTTATATATATATTTTAAAAATATTTTTAGTTTGTATATATTTTTTAAAAACAAGTTCTAGTTTATATATATTTTTTAAAAGCAAGTTTTAGTTTGTATATATTTTTTAAAAACAACTTTTATTTTATATATATTTTTTAAAAATAACTTTTAGTTGGTATATATTTTTTAAAAACAACTTTTAGTTTATATATATATATTTAAAAACAAATTCTAGTTTATATATATATTTTTAAAAACAACTTTTAGTTTGTATATATTTTTAAAAACAACTTTTAATTTGTATACATTTTTAAAAAACAACTTTTAGTCTATATATATATTTTTAAAAACAACTTTTAGTTTGTATATATTTTTTAAAAACAACTTTTAGTTTGTATACATTTTTAAAAAACAACTTTTAGTTTATATATATTTTTAAAAAACAACTTTTAGTTTGTATATATTTTTTAAAAACAAATTTTAGTTTGTATATATTTTTTAGAAATTAGTTTGCATACATTTTTTAAAAACAACTTTTAGTTTGTATGTATTTTTTAAAAACAACTTTTAGTTTGTATACATTTTTAAAAAACAACTTTTAGTTTATATATATATTTTTAAAATAACTTTTAGTTTGTATATATTTTTAAAAAACAACTTTTAGTTTGTATACATTTTTAAAAAACAACTTTTAGTTTGTATATATTTTTTAAAAACAACTTTTAGTTTGTATATATTTTTTAAATACAAATTTTACTTTTTATATATTTTTTAAAAACAACTTTTAGTTTGTATATATTTTTTAAAAACAACTTTTAGTTTTTATATATTTTTTAAAAGCAAATTTTAGTTAGTATATATTTTTTAAAAACAACTTTTAGTTTGTATATATTTTTTAAATACAAATTTTAGTTTGTATATATTTTTTAAAAACAAATTTTAAGTTTGTATATATTTTTTAAAAACAACTTTTAGTTTGTATATATTTTTTAAAAACAACTTTTAGTTTGTATATATTTTTTGAATACAAATTTTAGTTTGTATATATTTTTAAAAGCAAATTTTAGTTTGTATATATTTTTTAAAAGCAAATTTTAGTTTGTATATATTTTTTAAAAGCAAATTTTAGTTTGTATAACTTTTTTAAAAACAAATTTTAGTTTGTATATATTTTTTGAATACAAATTTTAGTTTGTATATATTTTTGGAATACAAATTTTAGTTTGTATATATTTTTTAAAAACAACTTTTAGTTTGTATATATTTTTTGAATACAAATTTTAGTTTGTATATATTTTTTAAAAACAACTTTTAGTTTGTATATATTTTTTGAATATAAATTTTAGTTTTTATATATTTTTTAAATACAACTTTTAGTTTGTATATATTTTTTGAATACAAATTTTAGTTTGTATATATTTTTTAAAAACAACTTTTAGTTTGTATATATTTTTTAAAAGCAAATTTTAGTTTGTATATATTTTTAAAAGCAAATTTTAGTTTGTATATATTTTTTAAAAGCAAATTTTAGTTTGTATATATTTTTTAAATAGAAATTTTAGTTGGTATATATTTTTTAAAAGCAAATTTTAGTTTGTATATATTTTTTAAAAACAACTTTTAGTTTGTATATATTTTTTAAATACAAATTTTAGTTTGTATATATTTTTTAAAAACAATTTTTAGTTTGTATATATTTTTTAAAAACAACTTTTAGTTTGTATATATTTTTTAAAAGCAAATTTCAGTTTGTATATATTTTTTAAAAACAACTTTTAGTTTGTATATAATTTTTAAAAGCAACTTTTAGTTTGTATATATTTTTTAAAAACAAGTTTTAGTTTGTATATATTTTTAAAAACAACTTTTAGTTTATATATATATTTTTAAAAACAACTTTTAGTTTGTATATATTTTTTAAAAACGACTTCTAGTTTGTATATATTTTTTAAAAGCAACTTTTAGTTTGTATATATTTTTTAGAAATTAGTTTGTATACAATTTTTAAAAACAAGTTCTAGTTTATATATATATTTTTAAAAACAACTTTTAGTTTATATATATATTTTTTAAAAACTTTTAGTTTGTATATATTTTTTAAAAACAAGTTTTAGTTTGTATATATTTTTTGAATACAAATTTTAGTTTGTATATATTTTTTAAAAACAAATTTTAGTTTGTATATATTTTTTAAAAGCAAATTTTAGTTTGTATATATTTTTTAAAAGCAAATTTTAGTTTGTATATATTTTTTAAAAGCAAATTTTAGTTTGTATATATATTTTTAAAAACAACTTTAAGTTTGTATATATATTTTAAAAACAACTTTTAGTTTGTATACATTTTTTAAAAACAACTTTTAGTTTGTATATATTTTTAAAAAACAACTTTTAGTTTGTATATACTTTTTAAACAACTTTTAGTTTACATATATTTTTTAAAAACAACTTTTAGTTTACATATATTTTTAAAAAACAACTTTTAGTTTAAATATATTTTTAAAAAACAACTTTTAGTTTACATATATTTTTTTAAAAACAACTTTAGTTTATATATATTTTTTAAAAATAACTTTTAGTTTACATATATTTTTTTAAAAACAACTTTAGTTTATATATATTTTTTAAAAACAACTTTCAGTTTACATATATTTTTAAAAAACAACTTTTAGTTTAAATATATTTTTAAAAAACAACTTTTAGTTTACATATATTTTTTAAAAACAACTTTTAGTTTACATATATTTAAAAAAAAACAACTTTTAGTTTAAATATATTTTTAAAAAACAACTTTTAGTTTACATATATTTTTTTAAAAACAACTTTAGTTTATATATATTTTTTAAAAACAAATTTTAGTTTATATATATTTTTAAAAACAACTTTTAGTTTACATATATTTTTAAACACAACTTTTAGTTTGTATATATTTTTTAAAAACGACTTCTAGTTTGTATATATTTTTAAAAGCAACTTTTAGTTTGTATATATTGTTTAGAAATTAGTTTGTACACCTTTTTTAAAAACAAGTTCTAGTTTATATATATATTTTTAAAAACAACTTTTAGTTTTATATATTTTTTAAAAAGAACTTTTAGTTTGTATATATTCTTTAAAAACAACTTTTAGTTTTATATATTTTTTAAAAACAAATTTTAGTTTGTATACAGTTTTAAAAACAACTTTTAGTTTATATATATATTTTTTAAAAACAACTTTTAGTTCATATATATTTTTTAAAAACAACTTTTAGCTTACATACATTTTTAAAAACAACTTTTAGTTTGTATATATTTTTAAAAACAATCTTTAGTTTGTATATATTTTCTAGAAATTAGTTTGCATACATTTTTTAAAAACAAGTTCTAGTTTATATATATATTTTAAAAACAACTTTTAGTTTGTATATATTTTTAAAAACAACTTTTAGTTTATATATTTTTAAAAAATAACTGTCAGTTGGTATTTATTTTTTAGAAACAACTTTTAGTTTATATATATATTTTAAAAATATTTTTAGTTTGTATATATTTTTTAAAAACAAGTTCTAGTTTATATATATTTTTTAAAAGCAAGTTTTAGTTTGTATATATTTTTTAAAAACAACTTTTATTTTATATATATTTTTTAAAAATAACTTTTAGTTGGTATATATTTTTTAAAAAGCAAATTTTAGTTTATATATATATATTTAAAAACAAGTTCTAGTTTATATATATATTTTTAAAAACAACTTTTAGTTTGTATATATTTTTAAAAACAACTTTTAGTTTGTATACATTTTTAAAAAACAACTTTTAGTCTATATATATATTTTTAAAAACAACTTTTAGTTTGTATATATTTTTTAAAAACAACTTTTAGTTTGTATACATTTTTAAAAAACAACTTTTAGTTTATATATATTTTTTAAAAACAACTTTTAGTTTGTATATATTTTTTAAAAACAAATTTTAGTTTGTATATATTTTTTAGAAATTAGTTTGCATACATTTTTTAAAACAACTTTTAGTTTGTATATATTTTTTAAAAACAACTTTTAGCTTGTATACATTTTTAAAAAACAACTTTTAGTTTATATATATATTTTTAAAAAAACTTTTAGTTTGTATATATTTTTAAAAAACAACTTTTAGTTTGTATACATTTTTAAAAAATAACTTTTAGTTTGTATATATTTTTTAAATACAAATTTTAGTTTGTATATATTTTTTAAATACAAATTTTAGTTTGTATATATTTTTTAAAAACTAATTTTAGTTTGTATATATTTTTTAAAAACAACTTTTAGTTTTTATATATTTTTTAAAAGCAAATTTTAGTTAGTATATATTTTTTAAAAACAACTTTTAGTTAGTATATATTTTTTAAATACAAATTTTAGTTTGTATATATTTTTTAAAAACAAATTTTAAGTTTGTATATATTTTTTAAAAACAACTTTTAGTTTGTATATATTTTTTAAAAACAACTTTTAGTTTGTATATATTTTTTAAATACAAATTTTAGTTTGTATATATTTTTTAAAAACAAATTTTAAGTTTGTATATATTTTTTAAAAACAACTTTTAGTTTGTATATATTTTTTGAATACAAATTTTAGTTTGTATATATTTTTAAAAGCAAATTTTAGTTTGTATATATTTTTTAAAAGCAAATTTTAGTTTGTATATATTTTTTAAAAGCAAATTTTAGTTTGTATAACTTTTTTAAAAACAAATTTTAGTTTGTATATATTTTTTGAATACAAATTTTAGTTTGTATATATTTTTGGAATACAAATTTTAGTTTGTATATATTTTTTAAAAACAACTTTTAGTTTGTATATATTTTTTGAATACAAATTTTAGTTTGTATATATTTTTTAAAAACAACTTTTAGTTTGTATATATTTTTTGAATATAAATTTGAGTTTTTATATATTTTTTAAAAACAAATTTTAGTTTGTATATATTTTTTGAATACAAATTTTAGTTTGTATATATTTTTTAAAAACAAATTTTAGTTTGTATATATTTTTTAAAAGCAAATTTTAGTTTGTATATATTTTTAAAAGCAAATTTTAGTTTGTATATATTTTTTAAAAGCAAATTTTAGTTTGTATATATTTTTTAAAAACAAATTTTAGTTGGTATATATTTTTTAAAAGCAAATTTTAGTTTGTATATATTTTTTAAAAACAACTTTTAGTTTGTATATATGTTTTAAATACAAATTTTAGTTTGTATATATTTTTTAAAAACAACTTTAGTTTGTATATATTTTTTAAAAACAACTTTTAGTTTGTATATATTTTTTAAAAGCAAATTTTAGTTTGTATATATTTTTTAAAAGCAAATTTTAGTTGTATATATTTTTTAAAAGCAAATTTTAGTTTGTATATATTTTTTAAAAGCAAATTTTAGTTTGTATATATTTTTTAAAAACAAATTTTAGTTTGTATATATTTTTTGAATACAAATTTTAGTTTGTATATATTTTTTGAATACAAATTTTAGTTTGTGTATATTTTTTTAAAACAAATTCTAGTTTGTATATATTTTTTGAATACAAATTTTAGTTTGTATATATTTTTTAAAAACAAATTTTAGTTTGTATATATTTTTTGAATACAAATTTTAGTTTGTATATATCTTTTAAAAACAAATTTTAGTTTGTATATATTTTTTGAATACAAATTTTAGTTTGTATATATTTTTTAAAAACAAATTTTAGTTTGTATATATTTTTTGAATACAAATTTTAGTTTGTATATATATTTTTAAAAACAACTTTTAGTTGGTATACCTTTTTTAAAAACAAATTTTAGTTTGTATACCTTTTTTAAATAAAGGTTTTTTTTTACTGCATATGCATTCTTTTTATTAATTTTTCACAGATAATCGTACATAAAAATCGCAGCATTTGGGAGTATTTTAAGTAAATAAACAGTACGAAGAGAATGCGGTATTTTGTTGATAACGAGTTTCGCGTTAATAAAGTTTTGGAAAAAAAAAAGCAAAGTAGTTAAATAACCTCCGACTCCACTTCCCTCTACTGGACTTGTGCCCAAGTTCGTTGTTACTCAAGTAAGGCTCTGGTACTAGATAATGATATATGGCCAGATGACCGATCACCCTTTTAGCTGATTGGCCAGTGTGTGGCCGAACAACTCAAACGAGCGGGCATTGATTCACAAGAGAAAATAGGTCTTTTTGATTGCTATAAACAATATTCTCAAAGATAGTTACTCCATCATTTTGGGAACGGTAGAAGGCAAATATAAATACTGTGCTGTGAAGAAGCGCTACTCTAAAGCATATATGGCGATTTTATGGTCTTCATTGGAGATGTTCCTGTCATAGGGGGGGGATATCTTTAATGTAGGTGTATTGTCTATGAATGTGTGGAATTTCAACATGTCTCGTTTGTATGAATAAATAAATTTGTTATATCTTGCCAACCCACCCGTTCTTCTTAAATTAGGTTATGTCTGTAGTTTGTGTATTAGACATATAGATGGCGCTGACGGCTTTTGGGGTGTTGGTAAGATGAAAGGACACTGAATCGAGATTTTTTTTTCTTTTTAATACGTAAAACTTGTGTACATTTAAAAAAATATTTTCGCGTCACCTTAAAAAAAAAACAAACAAAAAAAAAAGTTATGTTTTATTCCCTTACAATTATTACGGGATTCATACTGCCATCTTGTTTGATGCCGAATATGTTTTATGTAGCATTTGATTAAACGAACCCTAAAACTTCTGTTCATATATGTGAGAAGCTCCGTCTAGCTCACAAAAAATGTGAGTTTATTCAAAGTGACTTTTTTCGGTCGAACCCTGCGTACGTTGGGGCTAGGCACATCACGACTAGTTTTTTCTTCTTCCTCTTTATCTTAGCACTAAAAAAAAAAAAAAAAAAAAAAAAAAACATCAACCAGTCCTAAGCAGGGAACAAATCATCGCTGACTCATATAATCACACACATTTTAAAACAGATAAGACAATAACAATTGGTTACGCTAAACCTAAAGACTAAACTAATACATACGCAATTTAGTGAGACATCATATAAGAAATAAGCTCTGAAAAAGGAAGTTTCTAGGGAATATTAAATTCCCAAGCAGTCCTCAGACGCATGTATATTCCCGTCAGAGTAGAGATCATGGTATTAGTTTTTTGCAGGACTGGCAAAGAGGCGTCGACGTCCTCCTACATACAGCGCCTGATATTCCCATATGGTCACCCCCATCTGGTACTGACCAGACTCAACCTTGCTTAACTTCGGTAATTTAAAAAAATGAACAATGATCAACAGATTCTAGCATGTAGGTAATTCAGATCCAACGTCGACTGTGGAAAATAATTATATATTCTCTCACACTTTCTGAACATTCTATTAATTACTCGTAATGTTAGCTTGTTGGGGTTACATAGTCCTTTCGAGTATATAAAATTTCTACTGGTGAGACGTCGGCTTGCGTTAAAGCTGGTTTGATACCTCGTCCCTTGTTCAGTATGAGGTAGGTTCTTTTCACTATCGGATCTGTGCCGCGGGTTGCTTGATCTGTGTAAGTTAATAGACATTTATGTGTGTGTGGCGTGTTTGCTCAGTCGGTAGAGTGCTCGCCTAGCATGCTCGGGTTTCAAATCCTGAGCTCGGATGAGGACGAAACTCGAGTCTTTGACTTCCGGTTTGTTGGCTTTCTTGGCTCCTGTGGGCTGCGACGTTGGTTCGGTTGTGAAATAATTATATATATATATATATATATATATATATATATATATATATATATATATATATATATATATATATATAATATTCCATATAGAATTGACTGTAATAATAAATATGAAACTCTGCATCAATTAAAATATATTTAAGCGTACTTTACGGCCGGGCAAGGTCGGGCGTGCCCCCCTCCACTAGTCTTCAATGAAATCTTGAAGAAACGTCTTCGTTGTGTTTTTAACTTTTTAACAGTGTATATATATATATATATATATATATATATATAGAGAGAGAGAGAGAGAGAGATAGAGAATTGTCTTTGTAATAATAAGTACAAAATCTGCACGTGTTAAAATATATTTAAGCGTACTTTACGACCGGACAAGAATGAGCGCTTTCCCGCTAATCTTCAATAAAACCTTGAAGAAACTCAGCCACCGTCTCCCTTGCGCCATCTTTCTGCATGAAAAGAAGCGAAAAACAGTGACGGCAAAGTCGATCAGTAATAAAGAGAAAAGAAGGAAAAAGAGCAATTCACATTTTATATCTACAACGGACATTTTAGCTTATCGCTGACTGTTAAAATAAAAAGAAGAACAGAAAAGACTGAACAAATTAAACATGAAAAGAATAGAACACAAAAGGCACTTATAAATAACATTCTATCAATGACTACACAAAGATTAAAGATGAAAGTGCTTGTCAAGATTTTATCGATTCGAATATGTCAAAGTTTTACGCAACTTCAATACGGGTTATTGCAAGTAATAAATTTGAGACAGAACGTAATCCGTCAAAAGATCAAATGTGGTAGATATAGGATGGTATGGGGAGTTCAAAATTTCTGTATCAAATTCACAAGTTCAGCATAAAAATTTCCAAGTTCTTAAAAATGCAGCGAACGTTTCCTTTTGTGATCTTTCTACATGAAAAGAAGTTAAAACAAGGCCGAAAGCCATTAGTTGCTTGCTCTTCTGTAATGAATGAATGCGTGGATGTAGGATTGACATGATATTCTTAAAGATAAACTAAAATGACCGAAAAATTGACTGAAATGACTTAAATAAATAAAAAGTAAATGACTTAGAATGACTTTAATGAAATTAAGGATAAATTGAATGACCTTAAGAATGACTTGAATGCTTAAAAAATAACTGGAATCCTTCAAAAACAACTTGAACGATCTGGAGAATGACTTGAATGGCTTTGAAACTGACTGGTTGTAAAGTGGGTGATCATTTTACATTAAATTAATACAGAAAGTTACAGACATAAGTACAGCATGTAGTAAGAACAGATACTACACTTTGATCTTGGCCAAAAGGCCAAGAAAAGGGTATTTATTTGCTCCCCCACCGAGCAAATTAGGCTCCAGGCCGATTTTTAACGTGAGGAGTGAAGGGAAAATGGGGACCAACTCACCGAGGAGTAGGGAAGCTGGATAGTGACAATTGGTATGAAGGGCTGTCCCTACATTGACCAAGGTCTTATATGAAGGGTTGCCCCCACATATAGTCTTTGCTCGCAGTATCTGCCGGAACAGATACTACACCTTGATCCTTGCCAAAAGGCAAAGAAAAGCTTTAAAAGCTAAGAACAGCATCTATTAACAACAGACCTTTTATTTTAACCAAAAAGGCCAAGCACAAAAATGTTACGGACAGATCGACAGCCCGACCGACCGACCGACCGACCGACGGAGTGACTTATAGAGTCGCTTGCATGCAGCTAAAAACGGCGACAAAGAGAAACGATGATTTCAGCAATAAAGAGAAAAAAAAGATCTCACTTTTTGTCTATAACGGACATTTAAACTTGTTAACTGTTAAAAAAAAGAAGTAGAAAACAGTGAATGAATTTAACGTGAAATTCGGGTAAAGTTAAAAGCGCAAAAAAATAAAAACACACATAGATTTCATTTTTCGTATATATATCAAAGTTTTATGAAACTTACAAATAAGTTGATTGCAACTAATAAATTTGAGACAGAATATAAGCTGTCAAAAAATCAAATATTGTAGGTATTATATACATCAAGTAACACGAGTTATTTCCCCTTGACTGGGATTACTCCTACCATCACCATTGCCTACAACCTCCCATCACACAATCACATGGTATATTGTAGTAGCAAAAACTACTACTCTTTCTCAGTGTTGATAAAGCTTTTGTTTCGTTCACACGTGTGTGTCTCTCTTCTCTCGATCTTCTCACTAACCCATTACTAATTCAACAGTAGGCATAGGATGGCATGGAGAGTTCAAAATTCTGTATAGGTTCCCAAGTTCAGTATAAAATTATCCAAGTTCAAGAAAATGCAGCGAACGTTTCCTTTTGTGATCGTTTTACCGGAAAAGAAGTGAAAATGGCGATGCAAATAAATAAAATAAAATAACAAAGAAAACGATAGGTATGAGATTCAACAGGTCACAGTCGAAGACACTATCATGTAAAAAAATGACCTTGTACCTAACTCTGCTCTCCTGAGGAGACAAGTAAATAGGAACTCAACTTTATACCGTTTTATCACTCTCGCTTTTGTGACTCTCTCTCTCTCTCTCTCTCTCTTTGTAACGTTGTTCGTGAACCAACACATGCTGTATCCAGTTTCAGTCGCAAAGAAGACCAATGTGACGTGACCATCCCAAGGAGCAGTAGACCTCCCCATTTGGGAGAGGGTGAGACTCTTGAAACTCTGGAGAATGCTTGTGTTACTTGCTAAGTATTATTGTATGTCCGGGCAGCGGCGGTCGACCCTGCTGAAAGGAAGAATTAAGTTATGAATTTTATTATTTATATGAAACCGACATATAAATTTTATTGTTTGGTGGAAAACTGGCAACTTATGTCACCTTGAGAATAGGTAACGGAAATCGAGGTTATGAGCTTAACTTTTTGGGGGCCAGAGAAATCGGCAGACTGTAGACACACACACAGACACAGGGATTCCCCTGACATGACGTAACCAGTGGTGATTGGTTTAGGGAGCAACCTACCCTACCGCGGTACCTCCGTACATAAGCGAATCCCCATGCCAAAATAGCCAGTTGGAGCTGAGTTCTGAGCAAACCTAATCCTAATCGAATCGCCATTGCCACCCTCTCTTCCCGTCCATCACCACCGCAAAATCTAATCTAATTGGAACTCAACAGTGTTTGTTAAAAATCAACAACTGAACGATTGTATATAAGTGTGTATCATATTTTGTATATCTAACTTGAATTAAGCAAGTAGAATAGAGATATCTGAGTGTCTTTATTTTGTGTGCATGAAAATCTATTCACTTCCAGCATGACAGTGGCATATCAATCCAAAGGTGAAATCGATACCGACCAAACTGATTAACAAAATCCTGCTGCACTGAGAGATCCTGCGAAGAATTCCCTGTGAAAAACGAGCACAACGCATATGTAACAAGAAAATCCCCATTAGGGATCGCTGAGGCCCACATCTGTTGCAGGTGACCCGGAAAGGTCACATCAAGACAAAGAATAAGAAATAACTCCGACTCGCTTTGTAATATTCTGACCCTTTGGCTGCAATCACAGTGTAGTATCCGTGTTAACTATGGCAGGCAATAGCAAGGGTCAAAACATTATTGTTATTAATTGATCTGAGTGACGGCAGGTCGGTGGATCAATTATTATGATAAGAAAAATAAAAACAATTAGATTAAATAAATGTGGCAGTTGAAATAATAAAAGACTGCAAAGAAATGTTAACTTGGAAAATAAAGGTAAACAAAGTTCTGAGGGAATTTTAGTTTATGTAAATGAAATAACTAGATTTAGGCTTACGTCAGCGTTGGAGTTTTGGACACGTGATAATGATATGTAGATTTGAGTAGATTTTATTTCGAGTAGACATTTAAAATTGTCGTAGACTCTTGAAAATTCAGTAAGTTATTGCTATACATCTTATGAGATGACTGACCAATTTTTATGATTCAAAGAACAGCTATAACAGGAATTGGAATACACCCTACTAAAGCTGGTGAATTTTAAAAAAATGCAATCTGGATGTGAGGACAATTTAGAAGAACGATATGCAATAAAATTCTGTTTTAAACTTGGAAAAAATGCCACAGAAATGTATGGAATGCTTCAGACTGCTTTTGGACCATCTTACGTGAATCAAACATTAGTTTTTAAGTGGCATAAGAGATTCAAGGAAAGGAGGGAGTCTACAAGTGATGGTGTGGGAGGAGTAAAGAAGTCAGAACACCAGAGTTGATTGACCAAATAAAGAATTTCATAAATAAGGACCGTCGTGTGTCTACAGAAACAATAAGTGCGCAGTTTGATCTCAGTGTGGGAACTGTACATACAATTATTCGTAAGAAACTGAAGATGTGGAAGATTCGCGCAAAGTTTGCCCCAAAGGTGCTCAGAGAAGTTCATAGACTGTTTGACCAAGTCAGTTCCTCACCCTCCCTATAGTCTAGACCTTGCTCCCTGTGACTTTTTGTTATTCCCTAAGCTCAAGGAAGACCTTAGAGGCTGTCGTTATGAGACAATTGAGGAGATGAAAGAGGCTGTGATGAGGATCATTGACACGCTCACACAAGAGGACTTCCATGGGGTCTTCCAGAAGTTGTTGGAATGGTACAACACGCGCATTGCAGCCGGAGGAGATTACTTTGAAAGTAACTAGAGTTTCATGTGTTTATTATCAATAAAAGTGCTCATACGAAAAAAGTAGGGAAACTTTTTGAAGGCACCTCGTACCTCCATTCAATGGGGAGTTATTGTGAAATACCTGTTCCAGCAGCAGCAGCAGCAGCAGCAGCAGCAGTAGTAGTAGTAGTAGTAGGGAGATGATGGTGGCTCAATGGTTAATGATGTGGACTGATAACTATCAACTAAACCCCAACCTCTGTCCCATCACCAAAACGTTGCGTCTTTGTGCCTGTTTTACGTACAATTATTTCAATCGCAAGTGCTCTGATGAACCCAAAGCACTAATACCCCTTTAACGACAATACCCTTGACAAACCAAATAAGCAGCAAAATCCCACCCCTACACTGTAAAGATCCCTGGATGCCATAAAGTCTTCTACTTGAATAGCTTTTTCCCTCAGATTGCTGCACTTTGGAATTCTCTCCCGGACCCCTCCTTCCCTGACTGTACTGACATGCAGAAACTCAAGTGTAATGTGAACAGACATCTCGCTGCCCAACTCCCTAAATAGTAGTCTCTTCACGACTAAGTGGCTCTGTGCCCTGTTTGGGTTGAAATAACAGTAAAAAAAAAAAAAAAAATTGTTTCACAGAAATACTTTCATTTAGGAATGTTGGCATGGTTTCTCTTATAAGTTGCCAATATCCTTCTAGAAAGAATTCTTAACAGAAAGATATCAGAGAAACGAATGCCAACAAAATCATCATCATGGATGAAGATCAACAAACAAACAAACAAACAAACAAACAGCAGCAATAAAACTACCCATCTAACAGTGAAAAGCCAGGGTTTTATTTATTTATGTTTTTTTTACATAAAAGTCACCACTTATCAAAGCCCAGAGGCCACTCGAGGATACGGGTTAATGCGTATACATCAGTCATTGTGATTATAGCGTAGTAAACATAATAGTGGAAATTTTGTAAATTGGATTACTTAGGAGGATGGTTCATCAAGAACTTGTTTACATTGGACTTGAAGACAATCAAATTGTAATCAGCTGAAAAGCAAGCAAACGGAAGACAATTCCACAGACGTGCAGTTCTAAGAAAGAAGCTGAATCATGGAATCTACGCTTGGGTTTAAGCACAGATAAAGAGTGTGGGAAATTGTTGATAGTAGTTTTGGCTAGACGTGTGTTTTTTGTGAAAGTCTGGTGCGTCCTCTGGTCATCCCTGCCATAATAGTATTTATAAAAAAAGACTGAGACTAGCAACATTCATATCTTGAGTGCTATTTTCAAAAGGTTTCGGTCAATATAATCTCCGACCTTCTTCAGGTGAATTTTGTCGAACTTGGGAATCTTCTTGTCGAACTCCAAAATCTGCACAGAATTTTGAACGGAACATAAAAACACTTTCCCCCATTGTATTTCTTCATCCCCGACAGCGAATTTGTTTCTGAACATTTGAGATAAAGATTGATGATTTGTATTATTCGGACTACTGTCCTCATCTTGAGTGTTATTCTCACGGCGTTTCAGAATTCCATACAGAATCCTCGGTACAACTAGACACACCTCATAATGGTCAGATGTTACATAAGCTGAAATGCTGTTGTGAGAATAATATCCAAGATTTTTTCCCCTGCCCTTTATCTCTGCCTAAACCTAAACGTGTATTCCATGAACAAAGCTTCTTTCTTAGAACTGCACACCTGTGGAACTCTCTTCCGTTTGCCTGCTTTCCAGCTGACTACACTCTGATTGTCTTCAAGTCCAATGTAAACAAATTCTTGATGAACTATCCCCTTAAGTAATCCAATTTACAAAATTTTCGACTACATATGATTACTTAGCTATAATCCCATTGACTAATGTATACCCAGTAACCCTTATCCTCAAGTGGCCTCCAGGCCTTGATAAGTGGTGACTCCTTTGTAAAAAAAAAAAAAATTTATTTAATTCACGGGGGTAGCATGCTCTTGTTCTGTCAACCATGATGGATAGAGTTCTTAAGTAGTTTGCAATTGTATTTTTCAGTTGCCCACATTGAGGATTGAACCTTCAACCTTCAGGAGAATATCACACTCTAACTGAATTATTACCAGAACTTTAACCACTGCTCTATGGGTCCTTGCAGACTCCAAGAATGTGAATAACTAATCCTAATCTAAAAAATTTAGAAACGTACTAACAACATTTGTTACGTAAAAATATGTGAGAACATGAGTTCTCGATTAATGTACTTGCAATAAC
Organism: Euprymna scolopes; assembly: GCF_053919585.1. Classification (NCBI taxonomy): domain Eukaryota; kingdom Metazoa; phylum Mollusca; class Cephalopoda; order Sepiida; family Sepiolidae; genus Euprymna; species Euprymna scolopes. The sequence goes on along the minus strand of NC_136518.1, from coordinate 5,126,589 downwards.
CCTTATCCCTGAGTGGCTTCCGGGCCTTGATAAGTGGTGATCACTGTGTAAAAAAAAAAAAATAAATAAATAAAAAATAATACAATGCTTCGATTTTGTTGGACGTTTTTTTTATTAACACATTCCGACACTGAATTTTCCATCCGGTTTGGGAGTATTTTAATGGAATATGCTCTGATGAACTCGTTGAACTTGTGCCCCCTCGATGTACACATCCCCGACAAACCTGCTTAGCAACAAAATCTCACCCCTTCACTGTTGAGGTCCCTAAATGCCAGAAAGCTCTCTATTCTAATAGTTTCTTCCCTCAAACAGCTAGACTTTGGAATTCCCTTCCTGCTACCTACTTCCCTTACTATACCGATATGCAGAAATTTAAATGGAATGTAAACCAACATCTTCGGCCCTGTCGGTGGGGCATTAGAATACACCGACTGCCCCCCTGCAGAGGGTAAAAGTCCCTCAATGGGGGTCCTGGATATGACCTTAAAGTATATTCAGTGGTGAGGCCCCAGCTTGTGGGCTTTGGGGAGTGTGGAGCCACCCTTTAATTACCATTGCTCCCAGGTCCACTCTGACCCGGAGTGGTAGTACCTGTTAGGGTCCCAACTATGGGTTAAATAGAAACCGACGTGAAAACAACAAATATATTCTATTAAAAAAATTTTTCTTCAAAATCTTTGGATTCGGCATTAAATAACCCGAACAGGGTTGATATGCCGTAAAACAAAAACCAACCAACCAACCAACCAACCAACATCTTATTAATTTTTCCTAGGTATGTTGCCAAATAGTAGTCCTTTACATCTAAGTGGCGATATGTCTTGTTAGGGGTGAACGTGAGTAAAATAAATATATATATATATATATATATATATATATATATATATATATATATACTGTGTATCACAAAAGTGAGTACACTCCTCACATTTCTTCAAATATTTAAATATATTTCTTAGGACAGCACTGAAAAAATTAATTTTTTGACACAATGAAAAGTAGTCTGTTTGCAGCATATATAACAGAGTTAATTTATTTTCCCCTCAAGATATAGCCATTAAAAGTTAAATCCCTGGCAACAAAAGTGAGTACACCCTTTACGAAAAGTTGTCAATATTAACACAGAACATGTCAACTCTCAATATTTGGTGTGGCCACCGTCATTATCCAAAACTGCCTTTACTCTCCTGGGCATGGTGTTTACCAGAGCTTCACATGTAGCCACTGGAATTCTTTTCCACTCTTCAATTATGACGTCGCAGAACTGGCAGATATTTGAAACTTTGCGCACATCCACCTTCTGCTTAAGGATGCCCCAAAGATGTTCTATAAGGTTCAAGTCTCGAGACATGCTTGGCCAGTCCATCACCTTTAACCTCAGCCTCTTCAGTAAAGCAGTGGTTGTCTTGGATGTGTGTTTTTTGGGTCATTGTCATGCTGGAACGCTGCTCTGCGACCCAGTTTCTGGAGGGAGGGGATCATGCTCTGCTGCAGTCTTTGACAGTACATGTTGGAGTTCATGTTTCCCTCAATAAAATGTAACTCTCAAATACCTGCAACACTCATGCAGCCCAAGACCATGACATTCTCATCACCATGCTTGACTGTAGGCATGACACACTTAACCAAAGCTCTCTAGTAGGTAAGAATCATGCACTTAACTCTGGCTGTTAGAATCTCAAGGTGAAAACAGTAGTCCAAAGAATCCAAATAATCCGAATAATCAATCCCCATCTAAAAAATTCAGAAACAAGCGACATGACGACGTTAGGTTTTTGTCGTTCTTGATGCCAACATCCTCCTACATACAGCGCCTGGTATTCCCAAGTGATCACCTATTTATTATTGACCAAGCTGAACGTTGCTTAACTTCGATGATCTAACATGGAAATGACGGTGGTTTAGTGATTAACGGCACGAACTGACAACTTGGGTGTTTCAAGTTCGAATCCAATTCGTTCCACAAAAATCACTTTCACTTAGGATGTTCGCAATCTTCACGTGCTCTCTCCAGTAAATACCCGATGTATTTCTAGAAAGAATTCTGACTAGAAAAATATCGGGGAAACAAATGCCAACAGTAGAATCTTTGGATTAATACGATACGATGCCGATGATCCCATATAAGCAAAACAAACAAACAAACAAACAAACAAACAAACAAAAATTGGTTACTTCTACATTTACTGGCCCTCGGTTTCCACAAAGTTTCTCGGGTGTGCTCGCGGGTGTGCTCGGGTGTGCTCGGGTGTGCTCGGCCGCTTACTGGAATAACCGGAAGCGACCGATCACCAAACGTTCAACCGCTATGAAAAAAATTATACGATAAACAAGTTAAACGTGAAAATACAATAAACAAAATTACAAACATGTATTTTCCTATCCTTGACCCTAACCTTAACCCTAACCTTAACTTACGCGATTAAACTTACTTTTTTTTTTTAATGTCTTCCAATTTATGAAAAAAGAAAAGAAAGTAACCTTCATAGATTCGTATTAGCTAAAAACAGACAGCGTGTTCGTTAAATATTGAGGAACGCTCGGCCGAGGTTTTCCAGTTATTTCCGTCAGCTGTTGAGCGAGCCCGTGCCCACTTCATGGAAATTACGGCTTGGTAAATGCAGAAGCACCAAAAATGGAATGATAAAGATTCTGACTTACCATCTTGCAAGAATCTAATTTTTTCCTTCCTTTTCTTTTTTTTTTTTTATTGGTTTTTGGTTTGGTTTTAGAATTTAGTCGATTCCATTTTTCTCGATACTGCGTTTCTTTGTCTTGTGTTCTTCAAGATCTTGAACAAGGTTGCTGCCGCGTTAGAATCATTTTGTCAAAGGGTGCGTATTTTTATTTTATTTATTTATTTATTTATTTTATTAAGTTTGTAGTCAACTAGGGGACATTGTTGATGTTTTGTTTCGTTTTGTTTACTGTGTTATTTCGTCACTGGCAGTTGTTGTGTCACCCGCAAGAGAAACCGAACCCGGCGAACGTGTCCAGACATGTCCCCCCCCCTACACCCTCTCCATATACCGTGGAGAGAGAGAGAGAGAGAGAGAGAGAGAGAGAGAACAGATTTTAAAATTTCGAAGTTAACACTTCCTGACAACTAAAAGACCGGACACTGTCGTGTAGAAATTAGCATAGGATGGGAGTGTTGGGGTTAGAGTTAGGGTTTTGAGGTGTATGACGGCAAAGGAGATGATAAATGTTAGAAGAGAGAGAGAGAGAAAGAGAGAGAGAGAGAGAGGATCAGAAAGACACAGAGATAGGATACAGAGAGAAAGAGAGAGAGAGAGAGGGTCAGAAAGACACAGAGATAGAAGCATACAGGAAGAGAGAGAGAGAGAGAGAGAGAGAGAGAGAGAGAGAGAGATGAGCGGATGAGAATTCTAGAGATAGACAAAAAGACGCAGACAAAATGGAGAAAGAGAAAGGGAAGACACAGAGAAAGAAAAAGAGAAAGAAGAAAAAGATGTGAGGAAGAGAGAAAGAAAGAGAGAATAAGGGATACCGAGAGTATGGATATAGAGAGATATGTAGAGAAGGCGAGTTAGAGAGAGAGAAGAAATAACAAGAAAGAGAATGAGAGAGACAGAGAGGTAGGTCATAGAGAGGGGGGGAAGATGGGGAGTAAGAGAAATTGTAGAAAATGAGATTGGGGCTATATTCTTAGAGATTTTTATCTTCGGCCTATAATCTCAACAGAGATTAAACCATTCCTGTAATGATCTGTTTCCTGTTGATTTTGCGGTTGAAGCTTACTTCAGTGCAGTTCTAGGAGGTCCACCCTCCCAGGCCTTGCCTCCTCTCTTTGAGAAAGGATTGGTTTACTGCTAATCGCCTGAGACGCCCTTTCCGAGGAATGCAGACAGGGCTGCCAACGCACTCTTTGCAGGTCAGAGTGCCTCCTCCTTGGGGTTGCTGACTTCTCTCAATCTCACTTTCTGACACTGGTGTCACAGTTCTTGAAGTGTGAGAGAACTAAATGCTCTATATTCTGGGGGGGGGGTATAAGTTTCCACTCAATACACTGTGGCGGGTTCCTGACTAGAGCAGGCAATTAATCGATTTGATTCACAAATTAGCGATTTCATTGATTGAAATAACAAAAAGCGTAATGGAAGTGTAGAAAATTCATTGATTCTGATTCAATCCTGGCAATATTGGATCTCCCTGCTAGTTTATATATATATATATATATATATATATATATATATATATATATATATATATATATATTGGTATATTTAGGCAGCATTTTTTCATTCAAGCAAATATTATTAAATACAACGGAGACATTTTGTCTTATAATTCTTTTTTTTAATTTTTCAATTTTTCGTATTGTCTTTTTTGTTTCAAAATCAAAAATATTAATAAAGGATCCATACATGTTGCTGTTACGAGCGCTTTCGATTCGTCCACGAATCATCATCAGGTGTTAAAAATACAGGATTGCGAAAATGAGGATTGAAAATGAAAACTAAAATATATATAGTCAGTGATGAGTTAAAATAAAAGTCGATTAAAAATTCGAGTGTTAAAACCAGCAAGTTCGTAGACACCATGTACGAAGTCCGTCCAACACGGACTACGCAAGACATTTCAGAACGTTACTACTTTTTTGAAATGCAATGTCATTTATATTAGGTTGAAGAGTTCTAATGTACGACGCTTCAAGAATCTTTAATTTTTTTACATTATTTTCCCGTTGTATAATTTTTGTGTTGTCAACGAGGACCTTTCTAACATTGGAGGGGGGACAGCTATGTTCTTTTTTTAAATGTTTGTAAATCGCGCTTGTGTCGTTAAGGTGCATAGTTATTCGCCGGGACAACGTTGTTGTTGTATGCCCAATGTATGTATTATTTTTGGAGTTACATTCTCCAATAGAGCATTTAAATTTATACACTACATTGGTTTGCTCCAACGTTTTTATCGCCGGTGAAGAGTTGTTTTTAACCACAAGGTTATGTGTTCGAAATTTCCTATAATAGATAATAAATTTAATTTTAAAATTACTGTCAACAGGCGTCAAGTATCTTCGTATAATATTTTTTATTGCCTTTTCTTCAATTCTGAAATTAGGCGTCATTTGATTTTGGTAAAATATATTAATGGGGTTTGCATTGCGGTGTTGGCTAACGTTATTATTTTATTTTAACTCATCACTGACTATATATATTTTAGTTTTCATTTTTAATCCTCATTTTCGCAATCCTGTATTTTTAACACCTGATGATGATTCGTGGACGAATCGAAAGCGCTCGTAACAGCAACATGTATGGATCCTTTATTAATATTTTTGATTTTGAAACAAAAAAGACAATACGAAAAATTAAAAAAATTAAAAAAAAAGAATTATAAGACAAAATGTCTCCGTTGTATTTAATAATATTTGCTTGAATATATATATATATATATATATATATATATATATATATATATATATATATATATATATATATATATATTATGGCTATGTAAAGACTAAATTTAAACTTGTTCAAAAACATTCTTTATTTTAGGTTGTGAAATTAAAAAATAAAAATGAATGCGTCAGCTGACCGGTTTCGAAGCTCACCCAACAGAGCTAAAATCGAGCTTAATTACGTTTTAAAAAGAAAAGAGGGGGGGACAATGAATCAGAGATGAAAAAGTAGGGGCGGAATATATATGTATATAAAAAAGTAAGATTAATTATTAAATAGAAATTAGATTAAGCCCTAAGAGATTCTCTTTTTGTTTTCAAAGAGAAGGTCTCAGCAGTGGCAGCTCGTGCCTAAGATTAG
>NC_136518.1:5033297-5115797 GCF_053919585.1 Euprymna scolopes | reverse complement strand
TAAATTTATTATATTTTTTACTAGAATATTTTGTCCTTTTCTTTTCCAGTTTTAACAACTAGTCCTTTACTTTTCCATGTTTAAGCTTAACCATATTACTTTTCATGCTCGCATTATAAATTCATTATATTTTTTACTGGAATAACTTGTCCTTTTCTTTTCCAGTTTTAACAACTAGTCCTTTACTTTTCTATGTTTAAGCTTAACCATATTACTTTTCATGCTCGTATTATAAATTTATTATATTTTTTACTAGAATATTTTGTCCTTTTCTTTTCCAGTTTTAACAACTAGCCCTTTACTTTTCCATGTTTAAGCTTAACCATATTACTTTTCATGCTCGCATTTTTCTTTTGTAATCCATGATTTTTCCAGTAAATTCATTTGCTCTTTGTTTAATTTCAGTCTTATTTTTTTTTTTTTGCCCCATAAACATAAAATACGCACATATAATAACAATGTACAGCACTCGTCTGCTTTCAATAAAATCCCCCCAATTATCTCCCTTTAATTATTTAATTCTCTCTGTTTCTCTTGTTACTTCTCTTTTCGCAAGAGCAGTGAATTGATAGCAACAGTAGTCGCTGAAGTGACGTTTTTGCTATGGAAACCAGTCATAAACAAAACATCGCTCACGTAACATTTTTTTTACGATTTTGAACATCAGTAAATTCATCATAATTTTTTTTTTACTGAAGGAAAATTGAAATTTTTTTTCACAGTATAAGCTAAGAAGGTGATCTATAAACTGTAATAATTCTTTGTAATTTGCCACTTAACTATATATTCAAACACGGTGTTTGAATGATAAATGACACAAACAATTGAAAAGATTAAAGTTTAGGTAGGAGGAAAACAGTGAGCAGGAAGAGAGTTCCACAACTTGGCAATTCTTGGAAAGAAGCTACTGGAATAATGACCTCCAATCTGTAGTGGAATGGAGACAAAAATGGATTGTCACATTCAATGCTGCGAAGACTAAGCTTGTTTCCTTCAATAACTACAAGAAACCTTTTCTACCACTAATAGCAATGGCCAAGAACACATTGCCTGAAAGTACTTCCTTTAAACTTCTCGGCCTAACATTTACAGGGAACATGAACTGGAATATACACATTGAGAGCATTGCCAAGGTTGCTGCAAAGAAGGTGGCTTTCTCTATCATGCCAGAAAATTACTTACATCTGAAAGTACCCTGTACCTCTATAAAGCCACCATTTGCCCATGTATGGAGTACTGTTGTCACATTTGGGCTGGTGCATCTGCTGCTTGTCTCTCACTCCTGGACAGGGTTCAAAAGAGAGTCGCCAACCTGATAGGTCCTGAACTGTCATCTAGGCTTCAGCCTCTGTCCCATCGACGAAATGTTGCATCCCCCTGCCTGTTCTATAAATACTTTAATGGCGAATGCTCTGACGAACTGCAAGCACTTGTACTACCTCGACGTGACTACCCCTGACAAACCCGACAAGCAATTAAGTCTCACCCCTTTACAGTAGAGATCCCTAGGTGTAAGAAAGCCTTTTACTCCAATAGTTTCTTCCCCAGAACTGCAAGTCTTTGAAACTCCCTTCCGGGATTCTGCTTTCCCAACTGTACTGACATGCAGAAGTTCAAGTGTAATGTGAACAAACATCTTTCTACTCATCTCCCTTCATAATATCCCTGCAACTTATGTCCCCAATAGTAGCCCCCTACTTCAAAGTGGCATTGTGCCTTGTTTAGGGTGAAAATTGAATAAAAAAAATGTCTTTTTTTAAATAAGAAGCTGCATTACAATTAGTGTTGGGATAATTAATCAAAATCAGAATCGGGAATCGGAAAAATCAGAAATTTTTGAGGTATTGGAATCGGTATCGGAATCAGAAAAAATTGCGCCTGTTTTCCGATGCCAGAAACGATTCTTTTAATTATCGATTTTTATTTGATTTTACTTAAAACACCTTCCACTGCTAGTAGTTGTATTAAAATAATAAATATTTATGTACTTTAAATTTATTAGTGATGCCGAGTGTGTTTTTACGTTCGAGAAAATATATGCACATTTCTCGTGTGTTTTTATGGTAACCTGTCAAAAGTAAAAATTTTATAGTTAAATATTTAAAGATTTATAAAGAATCGGAATCGGTATTTGTATTGGAATCAGGAAACATATTGGAATCGTCCATTACTCATTGTAATATGGATTATATGGATTTTATAGTTAAATATTTAGAGATTTATAAAGAATTGGAATCGAAATCGGTAATTTTATTGGAATCAGGAATTTAATATGAAATCAGTAATTGTATTGGAATCAGGAAAAATATTGGAATCGTCCCATCACTGATTACAATAGGATATTAAAGCTGTGAATTTATGAAGACCACTAGACCAACAAGTCAAACGAACTGGAACAAAGGAAGCAGGGAATACATCTTACAATTTGAAATATAATTAAGACTCTGATGATGATTTGTTGGCATTAGTTTCCACGATATCTTTCCATTAAGAATTCTTTCTAGAAGGATATTGGGTACTTACGGGGGGGGGGGATCAAGTGAAAAATGCAAGTCTGTCCGAATCAAATGATTATTGTGGGCATTAGTTTCTTTGATATCTTTCTAGTTAGAACTGTTTCAAGAAAGACATTGGACACTTACAGGACTGACCACATGAAAGTTGCCAACACTCCTAAATTCTAGCTTGACAAGAAAGTTTTTGCAGTTTTTAACTTTTAAAGGGTCCAAAAGAGAGCCGCCAACCTTATAGGTTCTGAACTGTCATTTAGGCTTCAACCTCTGTCCCATCGATGAAATGTTCTATAAATATTTAAATGGTGAACTACAAGCACTTGTACCCCTCGACGTGAATACCCCTGACAAACCCATCAAGCAGCTAAATCCAACCCCTTTACAGTAGAGATCCCTAGGTGTAAGAAAGCCTTCTACTCCAATAGTTTCTTCCCCAGAACTGCTGGACTTTGGACCCCCCCCCTTCCGGGATTCTGCATTCCCAACTGTACTGACATGCAGAAGTTCAAGTGTAATGTGAACAGACATCTTGCTACTCATCTCTCTTCATAATACCCCAGCAACTTATGTCCCTGATAATAGCCCCCTACTTCAAAGTGGCACTGTGCCTTGTTTGGGGTGAAAATTGAATAAAAAAATGTTTTTTTTTTAATCAAATGAACATATCTCGGCTTTAAAAAAAAACGACAAAAATATTGATCGAAATAAGCACCATCAGAATCAACACGCTTCCGCCAACATAAAACAAGTGTTTTTATGCGAGTGACGTAAAAATTTTGTATTCTAGTCGCAATGAAGTCACTGAAGGTGTTTTTCATATTGCTTAGGTTTTTGAAGCATTTTTCACGCAGAAAGTTGTCAAGATGCTTGAAAAAGTGATAGTCGGTAGGTGAGAGGTCATGAGAGTATGGCGGATGAGGCAGAGTTTCATAGCCCAATTTGTTCAACTTCTCCAGGGTCGGTTTAGCAATGTGTGGTCGGGCAGTGTTGTGGAGGAGAATTGGGCCTTTTCTGTTGACTAATGCTGGGTGTTGTTGTCGAAGTTTCTGATGCATTTTTTGCACTTCTTCCACTGCAATGGTTTCGCCTGCATTCAAAAAACTGTAATCGATAAAACTGGTCGCAGACCATCAAACAGTCAGCATGGCTTTCTTTTCGTGCAACTCTGGCTTCAGGAAATGTCATGGAGCTTCGTCGATGTCTAACCACTGAGGTGAGCATCGCCGGTTGTCGTAAAGAACCTATTTTCTTCTTAAGTCACAATCCGGTTGAGAAATTGGTAATTCTTTTTGCGTAAAAGAAGAGAAGATATCACTTCATAATCGCGTTTCTTTTGGTTGTCGTTCAATTCATGAGGCACCTATTTATAAAGTTTTTTGTCTTTCCAATCTCTCTAATGTGGTTGGAAATCGTCGTATACGTTACGTCTAATTCAGAAGCAAGTTCTCGAACAGTTATGCGTAGATTGATTTCAACTAATAATTAATCGTTGTCAACATCCGATGGTGGACCAGTACACTCATCACTTTCGAAACTCTTGTTCCACCACAAAATTTCTTAAACCACCATTGTGCTGTTCAGTCGTGGTTCCTGGGCCAAATGTTTCGTTGATATCGTGAGCTGTTTCAGCAGTTTTTCGGCCTAGCTTAAATTGAAATAAGAAAATTGCGCAAATTTGCTTTTTCCCATCTTGTATTCAACGTTCTGAAAAGAAGACATAATTGTTTTAAAACGATTGTGATTTAAACGATTAGATAGAGAGAAGGACGCTTTTTAAAATAATATTTAGGGAAGGTCATTATAGCAAAACCTTATTTGAAAAATTCCGCAAGAACTTTCTGAGCAACATAAAAGAATTGTTCTAAGAAAGATATTGGGCACTAACGGGAGTGACCGCGTGAAGGTTGCCAACATCCCTAAGTGAAAATGTTTTCGTGGAACACACTGGATTCGAACTTGGCACACCCAGGTTGTTAGACCGTGTTTTTGACCACTGAGCCATTGTCACCTTTCTGCTGCAGCTGACGACAATGCTGCCTCCCCCATCACTTCTTGTTTTGTGTATTATCTAATCAAATACGAAAGCTCTTCGACCTGATAGTCAAATCGAATTAAAAAAAACAAAACAAACAAACAAACAAACAAACATCAAAGAAACTAGATACACTCCCCTGGGAGAAGGGAATGAGAGTTGACGAAAAGACAAAAAAAAAAAAAAATGTCAGCGTTGGTAAGCTGATCTTCTACATAGCTATCACCAGATTGAACTTAGATACCCCAAGGGTCACGTAGTACTTCTCCCAGGGTCAATTAGTACTTTTTTTTGTTTTGTTTTTCTAATCACCTTCATGACGATCATATCTCTCAGGTATCTCCTGGCGTAACAAAATGGGGGATTAAGTACGTTCAACACTCTTCTTGGTCTGGGGTTATGGCGTCTTCTGGGTCAGCAGTCGGAACTCACAATCACAATTTAATTGTTGCTTGATTGTTTTTATTTTACGGCATATCAACCCTTTTCGGGTTATTTAATGCCGAATCCAAAGATTGAAGAGAAATCTTTTAATAGAATATATTTGTTGTTTTCAAGTCGGTTTCTATTTAACCCATAGTTTGGACCCTAACAGGTACTACCACTCTGGGTAAGAGTGGACCTGGGAGCAATGGCAATTAAAGGGTGGCTCCACACTCCCCAAAACCCGCAAGCTGGGGCCTCACCACTGGATATAGTTTAAGGTCATATCCAGGACCTCACAATTTGAGCTCAATTATATATATATATATATATATATATATATATATATATATATATATATATAATTTAAAGGAGATTAGAACAATAGTCTAAAGAGCAGAGTGTATTTTAATGTAACAGTGAAATTACTAGTTTAATTAAAATACAGGAAATAGAAAGTGCTCGTTGTAATTTAGATATATAATAAGCTCGATAGGTAAATGTCCTAGAGCTAATTTAATATTTAGCAATGTGATTGATAATTTAAAAATAAAATTATAATTAAATTAAAAATCCGTTTCATAAGAAGGAACAACAACAAAACCAATTATTTGTATGATCGTTTCGGAAAACAGTGTTTTTATTGTGGTAGACATCAAGTTACGGACAATAATTATTACATATAGTTTTTTAATAAACAAGGTTTCCTCATCAGCAAATATTGTGAAGGGTTTTTATTAAATGTAAAAGACACCATAAATAAACCTAGCATTAAAGTAAGGCAGATGTATCTGGAAAAAATTAAAATAAAGGTATGGATTTAAACTTGATAAGAAAATTAATATGGGTTAGAGATAGAAATAAATAGAGTAAAATATAAATTTGGTTTAAGTACTATATTATACATACATACACAAATATATACATGCATATATATGAAAAATAGACACATATATACATATACATAGATATACAGATATATACATAAAAACATAGGTACAAATATTTACCTTTTAATTTTTCGCCTTTTGAAATCAGGAACTATGGTTAAAGTACTCATATAGATGTTTGCTATAGCTTCTCAGCTTATGAAATGATAAATTTTAAGAAGAACGCTTGTGCAATAATTTATTTCCGTTAGCATACTTTTGATTGAAAGACGCCACGGTTTATAATTCGAAAGAAATTTTAGGTTAATGTTATTTGTATAATTGAATACTGCAAGGGGGATAATTAGTCATATTTTCTTTAATTAAAGGATGTAAGGGGGATAATTAGTCTAACTTAATTTATTACAGAATAATAAAAAATTGTAATCTATTTTTACTAATAAGTAATTTTAAATGATTTAAGGTGGTTTATATTTATTAAATTTAAACCAACGTTTATGACTGCATGTGAAGATTAGTTCCTATCTTGAATTTAATAGGGTGGTTGTATTTTTTATATCTTCATATTTCAAAATTTTTAGGGTCGCTTTTGTACATAGTGCACAGAATTTATCTCCTGGTTTATATGGTTTGTAAGATTCAATTACTCGCCATTTAAATTTAATAAATATAAACCACCTTAAATCATTTCGTTGGAATTTCTTAACCCATTTTATATATATATATATATATATATATATATATATATATATATATATATTCACTCACGTTCACCCAAAACAAGGCATATCGTCACTTAGACGTAAAGGCTTGGGACCATACCTAAGAAAGATTGTTAATTTACATTACATTAAAACTTCTGCATATCAGTACAGTCAGGGAAGCAGGTAGTAGGAAGGAATTCCAAAGTCTAACTGTTCGAGGGAAGAAACTATTAGAGTAGAAAGCTTTCTGGCATTTAGGGCCCTCAACAGTGAAGAGGTGTGATTTTGTTGCTAAGCGGGTTTGTTGGGGATATTTACATCAAAGGGGCACAAGCGCGATGAGTTCATCAGAGCACATTCCATTAAAGTACTTGTAAAACAGGGATGAAACATAAGGAGAGTAGGAAGTGGACGTTGGGTTTACCTTCGGTAGCTTCGCAACTATCGCTTTCCTTATTTTGTACTTTTTTTTACTTGGGAGTCATCCATCACTTATCAAGGCCCAAAGGCCACTCGAGGATACGGGTTAAAGAATGTGAGGTGGTAGTGTAGTAATTGTTAAGGGTGTAAATTGGGTAGAATTTGATTATTTATGGGGATGGCTTAACAAGAACTTGTGTTATGCACCAGTGTGGGGGAGATGATAATGATGATGATGATGATGAGGAGGATGATGATGATGATGAGGATGATGATGATGCTGAGGTGTATATATTCTCGTATCTGTGGTGTCTATATGACCATGACCGTCTGTCTCCTTGCGTGTGCAACATATACACATATAATGAAAGTCCGACCTTTCTCCTTCTGTTCTCTTCGTCTTCCATCTCATCTCGCCGACCTGGAACATGTTGTTCCAAAAAGCACAACGCGTTTCTTTCTTGTGGAGACAGTCTTTAATCACAAAGTTTTCACACTCTCTGGAAGGGTTTTCCGCACGCAACCCATTTCTGATTTCTTTCTTTTTCTTTCTCTTCTTCATATTTCCCAGATGACCAGTCTTGTTCGAATCTCGCTAACTGCCTTCTAACTGCTTTGACAAACTGCCCTGACTAAATTCTCAACTGAACTCTCAACCAAACTCTAAAAAATCCCCATGTGCGTTTCGGGATATGTGTAGGGGCTGTAATTTTCGTTAGCCGCTCACACCCAAAATGCACTCATTAACCTGTCTTGCAACACACGTGCACGCTCTGTCCAGTGAAGTCCTGCAATTGATCTATGTCATCAGTAACCTTTGTTGACCCCTTTGCACTCCTTAGCACAAACAAGTTGCATTCAACTCAGTATCGCATTAACCGTGGTATTCATGTCAACGACTCCATAATATATCATCCAGGAGGTCTCTGAGGTTAGAGAAGGAGCTGACCCCTCACCTTGGTTGGTGAGGAAATGAACAGACCCCTCACCTTGGTTGGTGAGGGAAGGAGCTGGCTCCTCACCTTAGTTGGTGAGGGAATGAACAGACCCCTCACCTTGGTTGGTGAGGGAAGGAGCTGGCCCCGTGCCTTGGTGAGGGAAAGAGCTGGTCCCGTGCCTTGGTTGGTGAGGGAAGGAGCTGACCTTGTGCCTTGATTGGTACATAATATGCACACTCTGTCAGCAGAAGTCCTGGAATTGATCTATGTTATCGGTAACCTTCGTTGACTCCTTTGCACTCCTTAACACAAACAAGTTGCATTCAACCCAGCACTGCGTTAACAGCGCTATTAATGTCATGAACTCCATAATACTTATTCACATTGGATTTGAAGGCTACCATGTTGTATTCAACTGGGAAACAAGCCAGCAGAACAGTGTTCCTCAAGCCAGCAGTGCTGGAAAAGAAGCTTTGTTCATGGTATTTGTTCATGGAGATTTAGGCACAGTTAGAGAGTAGAAGAAATCGTATATAGTGGTTGTAGCTAGTCGAGTGGTTTTTGTGAAAGTTTAATCGTCATATTCAATGAGCAATGTTTCTGACGAAGGGGGGAAATTGCTGTTTTCTGGGTTGAGATTAATTCATTTTACACTTAATGTTGGCTGGTTTTTGACATGAAGTAGTATTTCTTTTTTTTAGCTTCTCACACCAAGTGGTTTCATGCCTAGTCTGGAGTAAACAGAACTCTTTATTCAATCCATGGGAGTAGCATGGTCTTATTCCGTCAGCCATGACTGGGTAGAAGTTCTAACTAATTTGCAGTTATATTTTTAATGTCACCTGCACTGAGAATTGAACCTTCAACAACTGAATTTTACCAAGTACTTAATCCGTTATGCCACAGGTTCTTGCAAATTTGACAAGATACACCTGAAGAAGGTCGGAGGTTTTCATTTTTTTTTTTTCATCCCAAACAAGGCATAGTTCCACTTTGATGTAGGGGTCTACTATCTGGGACATAATTTGCAGGGATACTATGTAGGGAGTTGAGCAGCAAGATGTCTGTTTACATTGCACTTGAACTTCTGCATGTCAGTACAGTCATGGAAGCAGGAACCCGGAAAGGAATTCCAAAGTCTAGTAGTTCGAGGGAAGAAACTATTAGAGTAGAAAGCTTTCTGGCATCTAGGGATTTCTACTGGGTAGGGGTGGGATTTTGCTGCTTGTTGAGGTATTTACGTTGGGGGAGGTACAAAGGCCTGTAGTTCGTCAGAGCACTTACCAATAAAATAGTTTTTTTTTTTTTTTTTTTTTTTTTACACAGTGGTCACCACTTATCAAGGCCCGGAAGCCACTCAGGGATAAGGGTTATTGCAAGTACATTAAGTTAGTGAGGAAATTTGCTGAAGCGTTCACTTAAGGGGGCGGTTCATTAGGAACCTGTTAACATTGGACTTGAAGACATCCAAGTTGTAGTCCGGAGGGAAGCAGGCAGACGGAACAGAGTTCCACAGGCGTGCAGTTCTAAGAAAGAAGCCCTGTTCATGGAATCCGCGTTTTGATTTAGGCACAGATATAGAGTGGGGGAAATTTTTCACAGTGGATTCAGCTAGACGGGTGTTTTTCGTGAAAGATTGGCGAGGGGGGACCAGAGATTGGAGTTCAGACGAGCATCTGCCATGGAAATAACGATAAAACCAAGGACAGGCTCCCAACGTCTCTTCTGTGGGAGAGAGGTTGCAGGGTACAAATACTTGTAAAATAAGCAACGGGATGCAACATTTCGTTGATGGGACAGATACTGAAGCCTAGCTGACAGTGTGGAACCTTGCAGACTATTTTTTGGACCCTGTCTAAGAGGGAGAGACAAGTGGTTGGTGCACTAGCCCAGATGTGACAACAATACTCCAGGCGTTTCTACATTTTTGAGATGAGGATTGGTTATTTATATTATTTGGATTCTTCGGACTACTGTTCTCATCTCAAGTGTCATTTTCATAACGTTTCAGTCGATATAACTTCTGGCTTTCTTTAGATGACCAGTCATTGTTCGAAATTCTGTCCAAATTCCCGAGTTTGACAGAAACATACCCGAGTTCTATAAGATACACCTGAAGAAGGTCGGAGGTTACATCGCCCGAAACGTTGTGAAAAGAATGACATGACACTCATGATGAACACAAGTAGACCGCAGAATCCAAATAATACGAATACTTCAGGCATGGAGGCATAGTTACTTCGTAGAGATATAGGATGTTGGCAGGTGCAAGAAGTTTTCTAGCCCAGAGGGAGTCAACCTTCTTTAGGGCAGACCTGAGACTTTCAATTTTTTGTACAAGTAAATTTCAATTTATATAAATACATATTCAATAAGGAGGGCGAAGTTGTTTTTACACCTCACGAATATTTTAGGCTTAGGGATAATGTTATTCAAGATCTGGTGTGATCAAACAAAGTTGGGATCGTTATCACCCAAGGAATTTTTTTATCCATTTGTGAATCTTTGAAAGCCGGTCATTAAAATTCCTCTGTTGGTAAGAGATTGGATATTTTATTACTAATCAAACAATATATATATATATATATATAGTCAAAATGTGTGTGTCTGTCTGTCTGTCTGTCTGTGTACATTTCCCTACCAAACTACTCTGTCAATTTTCAGTCTACAGACTCAAGATTTGACATAAGGGGTATTGAGATTTGGGAAAATCTTTTTAATCGGTTTTCGGTCAGAAATTTGGCTGTCAAAGGATTAAAGTTCAACGATTTGACCTGTGAAAACTCTAGCAAACTCCTCCATCAATTTTGGGTCTAAACACTTGAAATTTTAGATGTAGATTACTTGAACATGGATCAAACTTTTTAATTTGATTTGAGTCCAGAACAGTAAATGTTAAGGGGTCAAAATTTGGGTCAAAGTTTTAAAAAATTTGACCTCTGCAGTCTCTACCAAATTATGCAGCCAATTTTTGGTCTAAACATTTGAAATTTTACATAAAGGGTATTCAGACACAGGGCAAGCTTTTAAATCGGCTTTTGACCAAAAAATTGGCTGCCAAGGTGTCAAAGGTTAAAAGATTTGACTTTTGCGGTCTCTAGCAAACTATTCAGCTAATTTTGGGTCTAAACATTTGAAATTTTACATAAAGGGTATTCAGACATGCAGCAAACTTTCAATCAGTTTTTGCGCAAAAATTGGCTGCCAAGAGGTCAAAGTTGAAAGAATTGACCTTTGCAGACTCTACCAATCTCCTCCGCCAATTTTAGGTCTAAACACTTAAAATTTTAGATGTAGGT
The DNA here is from genome assembly GCF_053919585.1 of Euprymna scolopes. NCBI lineage: Eukaryota > Metazoa > Mollusca > Cephalopoda > Sepiida > Sepiolidae > Euprymna > Euprymna scolopes. Next base: position 5,104,578 of record NC_136518.1, on the reverse strand, counting down.
TAAACTTTTTAATATATATATACACATGCACATAAAGTTATGAAGAGTACATAGGGCCCGAGCAAAGCCGGGCTGAACTGCTAGTATATACAGTGTATCACAAAAGTGAGTACACCTCTCACATTTCTTCAAATATTTAAGTATATCTCTTCATGGGATAACACTGAAAAAATGATTTTTTGACACAATGTAGTCTGTCTGCAGCATGTATAACAGACTTAATTTATTTTCCCCTCAAAATAAGTCAAAATACAGCCATTAAAACTAAATCCCTGGCAACAAAAGTGAGTACACCCTTTACAAAAAGTTGTCAATATTAAGATACAACATGTCAACTCTCAATATTTTTTGTAGCCACCATCATTATCCAAGACTGCCTTTACTCTCCTGGGCATGGTGTTTACCAGAGCTTCACATGTAGCCACTGGAATTCTTTTCCACTCTTCAATTATGACGTCGCAGAGCTGGCAGATATTTGAAACTTTGCGCACATCCACCTTCTGCTTAAGGATGCCCCAAAGATGTTCTATAAGGTTCAAGTCAGGAGACATGCTTGGCCAGTCCATCACCTTTAACCTCAGCCTCTTCAGTAAATCAGTGGTTGTCTTGGATGTGTGTTTTGGGTCATTGTCATGCTGGAACGCTGCTCTGCGACCCAGTTTCTGGAGGGAGGGGATCATGCTCTGCTGCAGTCTTTGACAGTACATGTTGGAGTTCATGTTTCCCTCAATTAATGTAAATCTCCAATACCTGCAACAGTCATGCAGCCCCAGACCATGACATTCCGACCACCATGCCTTACTGTAAGCATGACACACCTATTTTTGTACTCCTCACCTGGTCACCGCCACACATGCTTAAGGCCATCAGAACCAAACAAATTAAATTTCGTCTCATCAGACCATAGGACATGGTTCTAGTAATCTATGGGCTTTGTTGACATGTCTTCAGCAAATTGTTTATGGGCTTTCTTGTGTATTGCCTTCAGAAGAGGCTTCCTCTTGGGGTGACAGCCATGCACTCCAATTTGAGGATAAGTGTGTCATGCCTACAGTTAAGCATGGTGGTGGGAATGTCAGAGTTTCATGTGCGTACTATTAATTAAATTAATAAAAGTGACCATATCCAAAAAGTCTTGAAACTTATTGAAGGCACCTTGTATTTAGCCCTAAAGTCATACTTATATTTAAAAAAAAATGGTGATCGCAGGAAAAATTCAAACAGATTTTAGGAATATATATTATTCCTTAATTGGAATTCATTTTTGAGATGAGCATTATATATATTAATTTATTTTTATTTCGGACTATTATTCTCATCTTTATTGGTTGTTGTTTTTCACAACTATTCCTCTGGCCTTCGTCAGGTGGTAACTGCGATGGATAGGAACTTCGAATCTCCTAACTGCATTCTCAGCAATCATTGCCATCCATAGTTGTTGTCGCCTAACCACGTTAACCTCTGGCACGCTTTGGGTAGGATTGAAACCACTATCTTCAGACAATGTCCATCTGGAACAGTAGAGATTCAACGTCTCTATCAACTGCGCCACGGGTCCCGAAGGCCGATCAAGGTTGGATTCTTTGATCTTGTATAGTGCTGAAAAAGCTTCATGCAGAACTAACTTGCATACTTACAAAACTGTTTAAGCGCAAATGCTTCCCAACATCCTGGAAAACCTCATTAGTGTGATAATCCTTATGGTAAGTAACCGATACTTGCTAGATATCGGTTATTACCATAGTGAGGTTGTAGGATGGACGGAGATTGACGAGAGAGAGAAAACGAACGAGGAATATCGTGCTCGGTGGATATCAGACTGACTACTACCCCGGATGTCGCCAGGGGCCGTAACTCCTGTGACACCTGCAGTCGTCTCCCTTTATTTGGTAAAGACATTTTTTTTTTTTTTTTAAAAAGTTTATTTTATTATTATTATTTTTTTTTTATATTCATCAAGGAGTTTGTTCATGCGTGGTGTGACTGGAGTGTTTGCGTTGCTGGGTTGAAGGGAAGCATCTGTCAACCTAAGGGAAAGAAAATGATAATTATGCATTATTATGTACAGGGGTATTTGTAGCATTTAGCAATCAAATCTTTTGGGTGACCGTCTTGTGCGGCCTGAGCGTCTGAGGTTTGAAGAGTGTTGTCCCTGGTTTTCTTTAGATTTTGGTGATGCTGTCACATGCATGTGTCCCTCATCTTCAGATGAAGAGTATTCAGATGGGTCATGTGTGAGGTTTCTTAGTGGCTTAGGGATTTTTTTGAAGAAGCTGGCATTTCTTGTAATTTGGTTGTCCTTGTGTGTGGCAGTAATCATGGATCCCTTTTTTTTTGTTATGGTTAATGGGTTAGGTTGATAGGGGGTGTGTGCCTTTGAAGTGTGGTCGCTTTTTACAATGACGGTGTCACCCACACTCAGATTATTGGGCTTTACGTATACTTTTCTGTCAGCATATTTCTTTATTGTTTTCTTGGCTTGAGTGTCACGTACCCTAATGCTATGGTCTCCAGCTATAGGTGCAACTAGGTGTGGCAGGCGGTTTTTTATGGTCCGGCCAAATAGAATTGAGGCTGGGGAAACACCGGTGGTGCAGTGCGGTGTCGTTCGGTAATCTAACAGGAATTTGAATAGCTCCTGCTTCCAGCTTTGGCCTTTGATTAAGGCGGCTTTGATGGATTTTTTTACAGTGCGCATGAAGCGTTCTGTTTCAGCATTGGCCTGGGGCCATAGAGGTGTTATCTTCCTGTGTCTGAAACCGGTGACGGAGGCGTAGGTTTTGAAATCATGGCTGTTGAATGGTGGGCCATTGTCTGTTTTGAGGGATACTGGTACCCCGAATTCGGCAAATATCTTGTCTTGTCGATGTAATTGTTCCAGCTCATGTTTCCTGTGAACGTTAGGCCAAGGAGCTTGAAAGACGTACTCTCAGCTAAAGAGTTGTTGGCCATTGCTATAGGTGGTAGAGAAGGTTTCTTGTAATTATTGAATGAAACCAGTTTTGTCTTGGTGGCATTGAACGTTACCATCCATTTTTGTCCCCATTCCACTACTGATTTGAGGTCATCCTCTAGTGTTTCTGCCATTACTTTAGATATATGTTCATTTGTTTTCCTGTCGTGCCTGCTATAGAGTGTGGTGTCATCAGCATATATACCCATCTCAGAGGCAATTTTATCAGGGAGGTCATTTATGAATATCAGGAACAGCAGAGGACCAAGGATAGATCCCTAGGGCACTCCGGCATTTATATTATATTGTTTAGACGTACGACCGTCGAGGACAACCTGGATTTTTCTCTTATCTAAGAAGGATTTAATTATGTTAAGTATTCTACCAGTGATACCGTAAGATCTAATCTTCCTGAGGAGACCCTCATGCCATACCCTCTCAAAAGCCTTAGATATATCTAGAGCTACCGCTCTGCCCTCTCCCGCTTTGTCCAGTGAATGGTATATGCGTTCAGAGATTACAGTGAGGATGTCTGCCGTGGAACGGGCTTGTCTAAATCCATATTGATGGTCGGTCAGAAGTTTAGCATCTGTGGTTAATTAAGGTCTCAAATATTTTGGCAAAAAGTGGGAGGAGGCTAATAGGGTGATAATTTAATGGGTCAGTTCTTTCGCCAGAATTCTTGAATACTGGTACCACAGAAGCAGTTTTCCAGCAGCTCGGAAAGCAAGATTCATTAAGGCATTTGTTGTAGAGTTTGGAGAGAACTGGAGCTACTTCGGCTGAGCACTTTTTTAATAGCACAGCTGGGATGAGGTCGGGTCCACATGCTTTGGAAGTGTCAAGGTTTTTTATGATAGCATGCACCTGAGCAGGGGTGATTTCCAGATCGTCTAGCTTGGCGTCTGTCCGCATAGGAAAGTCAGGTAGGGGGTGGTTTAAAGGGTCCAGTGTAGAGTTGGAGGCAAACCGACTGGCAAGCATGTTAGCCTTCTTGGTTGCTGAGCAAAGAACCTCGTGATTGTTGGTTAGTGGGGGAATCGTTGATTGCCCATTATTTACTACACTGTTGTAGATTTTCCAGGAGGGTCCTAAATTGGCCTAGAACTGGAGTAGTTTGCTTGACCCCAAATCCAGATATCACAGTTTTTGTCGGTCGGAGACATGGTGTCGGTTTTAAACACTTGAAATCTGCTTCAGACAAAATGTTGATAGTGGCTCCTGAGTCGGCTAACACATTGAACGTTTGGTGGCTATTGCCAAAAGATATATCAAAACAGGGAAGGTTTTTCATCTTACCTGTATGAAACACATATTCTGTGTCACTGCCGCTGGTTGAGTCCTGCTGGTTGTCCTCGATGCAGTTCACCGGTCGGCGGCTGGTTTGGACTTGTGGACGTGGAGGACGATTTGTTCTACGTTGTCTGTCCTCGTCGTTCATTTTTCTAAAACAGACAGAGGCGAAGTGCCCCCATCTCCGGCAATAAGTGCATTGGCTCTGGAATGCTGGGCAAGACGTTGGTCCTCGTTCATGTGGATATTTTCCGTTGCAATTCCTGCACTGAATTTGCCGGGGACAGTCACGTGTCTGTCGCTGTCCGTACATGACTTTGTTTACTACTGCAGTAGTAGTTTATATTGTCGTGTCCTCTAAGCGCATTTGTTGTAGGTGCGCTGTTATTGTTTCCGTCGTCCTGGCATAATTTATCAAGTCGTGTAGTGACATGTTAGAATTTATTAAACCCTTTTGCTGGACTTTTTCTGATGAACAGCCTGTTATCAGTTGAGACTTTATCTCAGCGTTTGCGTCTGCAAAGTGACATGTAGCTGCTGCTTCTTTCAATTTCCGGTAAAAGTCCTCTACATACGGCATGGTTTGTTTGATGTTACGGAATACAAATCGGTTGTATTCCGTGTTATTTTTTTGGGTTGAAATGAGCCTGTACAGCCGAGACGAGTTTGTCGAAGTGGGTTTCGTTTTCTCCTGGTGTGGTCTGTTCGGCTGTGTTATAAAATAACACGAGCGTATGGAAGCAAGGAGAACAAACGAAGTAATTTGGTTTCAACTTTTATTGAGGGTCAAAGTGAATAAGCATATATATCCTCAATCAAAGCCGGAACGGTCAGCTGGGCGTCAGGAAGGCCGGAATAAGGATTAGAGAGGTAGGGATCCTGGCCTGATCAGGTTCGGGCAGGTACAGGGGCCTAGATGCTGGAACGGTCTAGGGATGACGTCCGGGACTGGAACAAGCGGTGATATGGTGACTAGGCGCTTTGAATCAAACTGCTGTCGCTGAGCTGCCGCTGCTACTGCTGGATGGAGCTGAAGGAGACGGCTATTGCTGCTGTCGCTGCTGCTGCTAGAAAGTTGAGGGGAACGGCTGTTGCTGCTGCTGCTAGAGGTTGAGGGGACGGCTGTTGCTGCTGCTGCTGTTGGAAGGTTGAGGGGAACGGCTGTTGCTGCTGCTGTTGGAAGGTTGAGGGGAACGGCTGTCGCTGAGCTGCTGCTAGATGGAGTTGAATGGAACGGCTACTGCTGCTGCCGTTGCTGCTGCTAGAAGGTTGAGGGGAACGGCTGTTGCTGCTGCTGCTGTTGGAAGGTTGAGGGGAACGGCTGTCGCTGAGCTGCTGCAAAGAGTTGAGGGGAACAGCTGTGTCCGCTTCTACTGGTAGCGAGGCGACCTGCTCTGGCTGGCGATCTGCTGGAAGACTGACTTTTTCTCTGACGGCCGGCTTATTTATACGGCACGTGCGGACGTAGTAAAAGGCACATCGGCTCCGGCGTCAAAATGGCCGTCGTATTTTTTATTTGTGTTTGTTTCTCGTGCTTTAATGGATTGTAGAGAATTATCTGTTTGGTGTGTGTATGCATGTGTTATATCGATTTAAAGCTGAGAAAGTTGTGAATGTAACCTAGTCGGTGTCGTGTTGTTGGGGTGTTTTGTGGAATCATTATTTGCGTTTTTTATGCTATCTGAGTTGCGTTTACGGTAGTGTCTGTGATTTTTTATTTAGGTTTTTTCTTTTGCTGTGCAACTTTCTCTGGAGGTTTTCTATGTTGAAGTAAGGTGCGAGTTATTTTAATGATGTGTGTGTTTAAAGAGATGGGATTTGAAATTGTCCTGTGTATTTATTGTGTTTGACTACGTTGTAACGGCGAACAGATTTGTCTTAGGGTCGCCATTGTTGCTGCCGTCATTGCCTTGCTGATTTCCGGTTTATTCATGGAAATGTGGAGAGATATGCGAATATAACAATGCTCCCCCAGATCTCGATCATATTTACATGATAAAGTCTCTGAAGCGTGTAGGGAGTTGTCCTCTTGTTGTTCTGGCTGGTAATCTCCTGGGTTGGCCGGCTTGTGAGGATGGCGTCCGCTTCTCGTCCGGATTGCATGTGGGGCCGTTCGTGGAATGCTGTTCGTCGGTGATGCTGGGTGGGGGTGGGAGGTTTGTGATAGACAGGTGCGGCGGGCGTGGTGCTATTCGTCGGATGTGCGCCCGGTGTACCCAGGTTGTGATGCCACTCTCATCTTGTACTTGGTACATCAAGCTGTTGGTTTTGGTGATAGTGAAGCTTCCTATCCATTGCATGTGTGTTGATTTGGCCGTGGCTGATTGAGGACGGTGAAGTAGGACCTTGTCTCCTACTTGTAGCGGGTTCTTGTGGGAGAAGTGCTTTTCGCGGTTCTCCATTTTATGATCTGCTTCATCATTGGCCAGGGCGACACGGTGATGAACCTGTCTTAGCAGGGCGTTGATTTGCATGCCATATGCACCTGGGTCATCGCTCCTGGCTTCCCTTCTGTGGGGTGTTGGCAAGCCGATGCTAGGGTGGCGGCCCGTGACTGTGAAATGCGGGGAGACACCGGTGGCGTTGTTGATTGTGGCGTTCATGGAAGACACAACAGATTCGAGAACATCTGTCCACTCGCAATTCCTGTCTTCACACAGCATGTAGATGGCGTTCTTCATTGTTCGATGTTGTCTCTCTATGTTCCCTGAGCTTTGTGGGCGCCACGGGCAATGCAGTTCCTGTGTGATGGCCATTTGTTTGCAGAACTGTCGATAGACTTCCCCTGTGAAGTGTGTACCTCGGTCGGAGGACACTATGCGTGGGATTTCTCTGTGTCGGAGGAAGAACTGGTATAAACCACGGGCGGCGTCGATGGCACGGTCTCTTGCACATGGTATAGCTGTGAGATGCCGGCTGAAGCTGTCCAGTATCGTAAGTATATATCTTTTCCCCTTTGAGTTGGACATTGTGACAAAGTCAACAAAGACGAGTTCAAATGGTCTCTTACCCCGCTTGCAGTGGCCCATGGGCCAGCGGGTGCGTCTGCCATAATTTCCCTTGCATTTTGCACATGTGATGCAGGAATCAGCATAAGCCTTGATGTCGTTGTTCTTGGACTCCCACCAGTAACCGGAGAGGAGTTCCTGCATCCGTGTTATGCCTGAGTGGTTGTTGGCGTCGTGTGCTTGATGCAGGTATTTGGGTCTGAGCTTGTATGGTACGACCAGCCTAGGGGTATGTTTGTGGTCTCTTATCATTAGGACCGTGGTTCCTGGTTCTAAGAAGAATTGATGTAGCTTTCTCTTGAATAACTTAGCTCGGTGGTCATCGGGGTCAATTTGTGGGCCGTCCGGGTATGATGTTTGGAGTGCGTGTATGATTCCGGCCAGGGTGTCATCCTTCTGTTGTTCGGTTGAAATATCCAGGTGTTCACAGATTTGTTCAGCAGGAATGGAGGAGTTGGTGTGGTATGCGAAAAACGCGTCGCTGATGCGTCTTTGCGTGTGGGCGTTCCGTGGTGTGTGCGTCTTGGGAATAAGTTTCAGACTGTCGATGTCATTGATGCACCATGATGGGACGTAGATGCGTAAGCTTGAGCCATCCAGTGTGAATGTCCTTCCTGCTGGATTGGGGTCGCTGGGAGTCTTGATCTTCTTCTGTCCACAGCCTCTGCTGAGCATATCAGCCCAAACGTTAGATTCGCCCTCCACGTATTCTAATACGAATTTGTAGCACGATATCTCATCCTGCCATCTTCGTATTTTTGCATTGTTGAATTCCCGTTGGTCAAGATATGTCAGAGATTTGTGGTCAGTGAACACCACGAAGGGACGGTTACGTAGAAAGTAGTCAAATTTCAGTATCGCCCACTTCACTGCATATGCCTCGCGTTCCGTTGTAGACCAGTTTTGCTCTGTTGTATTGAAGGAGTGGGACGCGACTCCGACAATGTTCTTCTTCCCGTTGCTGGACTCTTGCATCAGGATTGCTCCGCATGCGACATCACTGGCATCAGTAGTGAGCGTGAAGGGCATGGAGAAGTCTGGAAACGAGATAACCGGCGGGGAGGATAATCGGTCCTTGATCTTCCTGAATGCTCTGTCTGCATTCTCGGTCCAGTGGAATGGCTTGTTGACCTTGTTGAGTTCGTGTATAGGGGCCATGAGTTTTGAGAACATGCTTGATCTGATCTGTTCATGAAGGCGCGTCTCAAGGAATTGTCTGATCCAGACCAAGCGGCCGATGAGACTTTGGAGTTCCTTTCTTGAGGTTGGGGGTTTCATTTCTCCTATGGCACGAACATATTCGGGGTCGGCCTTGAACCCTTCGTTGTTTATTATGCGGCCGAGAAATTTGGCCTCAGGTGCGAGGAAGGAGCATTTGTCTGGGTTCAGCTTAAGTCCAAACTTTTGGAGGGCCATGAACAGTTGTTCTAGCGCGATGATGTACTCCTTGAATGTCTTAGCATGCACCAGGTTGTCGTCGATGTAAGATGATATGTTGCTGCGAGATGTGACCGTGGCTAAGGCCTCTGCTACGCAACGGGAAAAGATTTGTCCGGCCGAAGTGAGACCAAAGGCCAGGCGTGTGTACTGGTAGCATTTGTCCTTCCATGTGAAGGCTGTTTTGTGCCGGTCCTGCTCATCTATTTCAATCTGCCAGTATCCACTACGCAGATCCAGGGATGCAAAATACCTGTTGCCCTTGCCGATTTTGTTGAGCAGGTGATCCATCCTGGGTATTGGGTAGGGGTCCAGATCGACTAGCACTTTGTTTAGTGTTCTTTTAAAGTTTGCAACGACGCGAATTGACCCATTTTTCTTACGTACGGCGAATACTGGACTGTTGAAACCTTTGGGGTCGCTGCAGGCTTCAATGATGCCTTTGCTTGCCATGCGGCCAATCTCGGCATTGACCTCCTCTTCCAGGGCTTGAGCAATCGGATGTTGTTTTTGGCTGCGTGATTGGCCGTTGGTTGGTATCCGAATGGGACGGATGAATGTGCCCTTGTCGCCATTCTCAGTACCGATGATGTCGGCATAGCGGATTAGTAGGTTGGTGGTGGCCTCAAGTTCATCACGGTTGGGATGGTTTGGTAGTGTGAGTCCTGTGTTGTGTTTTAGCCATGTAAGCTTTTCATCCAAGGTGTGGAGTTCGGGATGGGGTCCGATAGCTAGGTAGTCCTGGATGACCTTGGTCTGGGAGTCGTCTGTGGGACTGTTTGGTGACGACGTTTGCCGTACGATGTTAGCTGTGTGTGTGGAGCCTCCTTGGGCAAGTGTGCGTTTGAACTCCACTTTCGCTTTTTTGTTGTCGACCGTGTACGAGATGAGGGTATCATGGCATAGGATGTTTTGGCCGATCAGGATTGGTGTAGATTGTGCCGTTATTAGGGCGTTTATGCCACAGAATGCGGGTGTGTTCTGGTTGCCGATTACAATGTCGCATGTTAGTTGGCCAAGCGCGGTAATGCTGCCATTGATGCCCCTCACTTTGACGTCCGAGCGTTTTATGTGCTTCTTGGCTTCGTCTGGTAGTTGTGATGCTGGTATGATGCAGGTCGAGCATCCTGAGTCGAACATCGCGATGTCTGAGAACTTTGTGTCGCCAATGCAAAAGGTGGAGTAGACAAGTGGTGAATAGTTAGATTGCTCTTGAAAGTTGAAGACGTGATGGCTGATATTGGAGCGGGTCGGGCGGGGCATCACATCTCGTCCTGACCGAAGTGAAAATCCTGGTCCTCTGTCTCCGGCATGTTGTTGCCTGTTGTTGCGACAAGGGCTTGTGTTTGGGTGCGGGGTGGGTGACGGTATCTGCAATTTTGCCTAAAGCAGGATAGGCCTCTGAGGTATCTCTGGCATACAGGGAAACTTACTGTTTGCCTGCGAGCTTCTTGCTGCTGATGTTGACGTTGATCAGTTTTCTTGTGTGTGTCTGTCAAGTTCGAGCGCTTGCATCCACTAGAGTGGGTGTGCATGTTTGTTATATGGTAAGGTTTTCTTTGTCTCAAGTGGTGCTCTTGAGAGAGGAGTGCTGAGTCTTGGGAATTGGTGACATCGGATTTTATGCCGCGATCCAGGTATCGCTGTGCTTCAGCCGCTATACCAGTTGCCGTATAGTGGTTGTCCATTGTTCTGACGAGGTGCGGGTAGATATTTGTGTTCCATGCTTTCACCTTTTCACTCATAAGCATTGCGCCTATTATTGCTATGAGTCCGTCAACGGATAGTTCATTGTTTCTGTCCTTTCTGTGTTTTGCCTTGATGTGGACGGCCGCTTCCCTGAGTGTGGTTTCGAGTCGACCGGCAAAATCGGTTAGTTTTTCGCCGTCATGTCGTTCTAAGTCCCAGGCCTTGCTTAGATGTTGGAAGGTGGTCATTTGGCTGCCGTGTGTTGTCAGTAGATACTCCTTCAGGTTGTTGAAGGTGGATGTATCTTGTGCAGAATCCAGCATTTGCTGAAATATACCCTGGTCCAGCATGTCTTTCGCGGCCTTGACAAATTCGCCCTCCAGGCTTGGGTATGTTGCTCCCTCCGGTAAGACGTGTATTGCGTATATTTTGGTGAGCGCTGATAAGAACTGGTTTACGTCCTGTCCAGGGCGGAAGGGCTTCTGTTGTCTCATGGCGTCCCGAATTGTTTGCTGGCGCATTAGCATACTGTAGTCGCTGCTTGTGTGGGGGTTGGTGGCTGTTGTTATTGCTGTTGATCTCAGGGCGGTTGTCATGGCATCTATGTCATTTCGGATCTCCTGAAGTGCCTCTTCCGATGGTTGTGTTGAGCTTGTCCTCAAGTTGAACAGCAGATGCTTCTGTTCTTTGATCAGTGTGAATAGTTCTGACCGCGTGAAACCCTCGTAGCTGTCTGTACTCATCTTGCTGAACGCTCTGACACCAGTTGTTATAAAATAACACGAGCGTATGGAAGCAAGGAGAACAAACGAAGTAATTTGGTTTCAACTTTTATTGAGGGTCAAAGTGAATAAGCATATATATCCTCAATCAAAGCCGGAACGGTCAGCTGGGCGTCAGGAAGGCCGGAATAAGGATTAGAGAGGTAGGGATCCTGGCCTGATCAGGTTCGGGCAGGTACAGGGGCCTAGATGCTGGAATGGTCTAGGGATGACGTCCGGGACTGGAACAAGCGGTGATATGGTGACTAGGCGCTTTGAATCAAACTGCTGTCGCTGAGCTGCCGCTGCTACTGCTGGATGGAGCTGAAGGAGACGGCTATTGCTGCTGTCGCTGCTGCTGCTAGAAAGTTGAGGGGAACGGCTGTTGCTGCTGCTGCTAGAGGTTGAGGGGACGGCTGTTGCTGCTGCTGCTGTTGGAAGGTTGAGGGGAACGGCTGTTGCTGCTGCTGTTGGAAGGTTGAGGGGAACGGCTGTCGCTGAGCTGCTGCTAGATGGAGTTGAATGGAACGGCTACTGCTGCTGCCGTTGCTGCTGCTAGAAGGTTGAGGGGAACGGCTGTTGCTGCTGCTGCTGTTGGAAGGTTGAGGGGAACGGCTGTCGCTGAGCTGCTGCAAAGAGTTGAGGGGAACAGCTGTGTCCGCTTCTACTGGTAGCGAGGCGACCTGCTCTGGCTGGCGATCTGCTGGAAGACTGACTTTTTCTCTGACGGCCGGCTTATTTATACGGCACGTGCGGACGTAGTAAAAGGCACATCGGCTCCGGCGTCAAAATGGCCGTCGTATTTTTTATTTGTGTTTGTTTCTCGTGCTTTAATGGATTGTAGAGAATTATCTGTTTGGTGTGTGTATGCATGTGTTATATCGATTTAAAGCTGAGAAAGTTGTGAATGTAACCTAGTCGGTGTCGTGTTGTTGGGGTGTTTTGTGGAATCATTATTTGCGTTTTTTATGCTATCTGAGTTGCGTTTACGGTAGTGTCTGTGATTTTTTATTTAGGTTTTTTCTTTTGCTGTGCAACTTTCTCTGGAGGTTTTCTATGTTGAAGTAAGGTGCGAGTTATTTTAATGATGTGTGTGTTTAAAGAGATGGGATTTGAAATTGTCCTGTGTATTTATTGTGTTTGACTACGTTGTAACGGCGAACAGATTTGTCTTAGGGTCGCCATTGTTGCTGCCGTCATTGCCTTGCTGATTTCCGGTTTATTCATGGAAATGTGGAGAGATATGCGAATATAACAGCTGGTAATTCGTCAATGAGGTCGTTCATCGCCTCACCAACAAACGTTAGCAAAATTGCTTTTTGTCTTTTATCGCTCTCTATGTCGTGGGCGATAAAATAGTTCCTCAATCTGCTAATGTATTTCGTCCATCTTGCTGCTTTGGCTTCTGACTCGCAGTCGAATTCCGGGTAGTGAGGTAGGGCAGCCATGTTTGTTTTGCAACACGTGTGACTGTTTGTTGTTGTTGTTTTTTTTTTTCGTGTTTTCTTATGTCTATTTTTGTAAATTACTCTATCCTCGTCACCAATGTGATAATCCTTATGGTAAATAACCGATACTTGCTAGATATGGGTTATTACCATAGTGAGGTTGTAGGATGGACGGAGATTGACGAGAGAGAGAAAACGAACGAGGAATATCGTGCTCGGTGGATATCAGACTGACTACTACCCCGGATGTCGCCAGGGGCCGTAACTCCTGTGACACCTGCGGTGGTCTCCTTTTATTTGGTAAAGACATTACAATTAGTATGCCTCGTATTTAAAAATTTACGTGATCGGTCATCTCCCTCGTAGTACAGACCAGTCAGTCTCCTGTGCGTTATGAGTAAGTTGCTTAAATCTGTGTTAAATAAAGAAGTAATCAACCACCTCAGCAGAAATAACCTTCTTAATGACATGCAATATGGTTTCCATTCTGCTAGATCTAGAGCAGATGTGCTAACAGTTATATCTCATAGGATTAGCAAATCTTTCAACAAAGGCTTCCTTTCTAGGGCAATTGCTCTTGACATATCAAAGGCCTTTGATAAGGTATGGCATAAAGACTTACTTCATAAGATTTCAAGCTATGGTATAGCTGGAAATCTCTTCTCAATTATTAAATTATTTCTCTGATGGAGTACTGTTGCAATATTTGGGCAGGAGCTTATCCTGCCTTGACAGAGTACAAAATAGATTTCATAGCTTAGTCGGGGATGCTTTTTCTCTTCCCTGCAACCTCTTTCCCACAGAAGAGATGTTGTGAGTCTGTCTCTGCTTTATCGTTATTTTCATGGCAAGTGCTCGTCTGAGCTCGAATCTATGGTCACCCCTTGCCAAACGTTCACAAAAGAACACCTGTCTAGCTGAAACCACTGTCAATAATTTTCTCCACTCTTTATCTGTGCCTAAATCAAAACGTAGATTCCATGAACAGAGCTTCTTTTTTAGAAGTGCACGCCTGTGGAACTCTCTTCCATTAGTCTGTTTTCTAACTGACTACAATTTGGTTGTCTTCAAGTCCAACGTAAATAAATACTTGGCGAACTGTCCCATTAAATAACCAATTTACCAAATTTCTAATACTAATGGTTACTTAGAAATTATCCCATTGACTACTGTACACTCAATGACCCTTATCCTCGAGTGGCTTCCAGGCCTTGATAAGTGGTGACCCCTATGTAAAAAAAAAAAAAAGAATATTTACATAATTATAAGGGTACAGGGTGGGGTGGGGATCTTTGTTGGTTGAGGAAATCGTTATGGGCAACATATTTTATGAAGAAAACCCCGCAAATGAAATATACCAGAAGGGTAAAAGTTTTGTGAGCAAAAAATATTCATCCATTGTTGTTTGTATGAGCTTCATTAGTACTGGGATTGATTAATTTGTCCATTTGCCTTTCTTAGCAGTGCATTTTTCATGTCATGTGACGGGGCCCAACATGCGTGGTAATTTTGAGTAACAGCAAAGCAGCCTGCAAAAAGCTGTCTGAAAATCACTGTCTACATACACAAATAGACAAAAATATAGTCCCGTGGATTTGTGTGCTAAAAGACCGCATTACAACCACAACTCTACGCGCCGACAGAACTGCGTGGGCAAAAGGTGACAAAATCAAATTGTTCCTGAATTAATGGGAATTCATAGGCATTACAACATAAATTCATAGGAATTACTACATAAATTGAATCAAGCAATTTGATTTAGCTGGTCACTACATGTTAATGTCGTTTTGGTTTGAATAAAACAGGAGAATAACGGAAACATGCTTACCAGATGATGATGGTAGTTGTGATGATGATGATGATGATGATGATTATCATCCCTTGCGAATCGTGGCTAAGTAGGACCCAGCTGGTTGTTGAGGTCGTCTCTTCACATGGCTTTTGGCCTTCCTCAAGGTGTAACGTGCATCCAGGAGATAAGCGCCCGTGTGTTTGCATGTTGTGTGGGTACGTGGGAGAGACGGATGAGGGGAAAAAGACTTACCTCGAGACCAGCTCAGCGTTACCAACCAAAAATAGAAAAGAAAGACCAAGATGGCAGCCGCCGTCTTTTGTAAAGTATGATGTCTCGCAAAGTCACACGAATTCTCGGAATATGCAAATTTAGCCGGCCTAGAACGACGATAAAAGCGGGTGAGGGGAAAGACATGGGGAGTGACGATTGAGTTGGCTGGGGAATCGTGTGGCTGTTGCTCCTTGTGCCGTGTTGAGGATATCTTACCGTGTTAAAGAGAGAGAGTCGGGCGCCATCTTGAATTTTTCCTTACACTTTTTCATTACACAAGGTCTTTTCCATTACTTCTAATGACAACAAATGCTTATCTGCATAAGTAATCAAACTTAGTTCATTCCATTGATAAATTTCAATACTCCCATAATATTCTTCATCTTACAACTAACAATCATTCCTTTTTTATTAACGTTTATCCTCAAGTGATTTTTAGTGTTGCTAAGTTCGAACACATCATTTAAAAAAAAAAAGAAAAGGATAATGCAAGAAATGCCCTATCGTTTATTCGAAACATAGTCATCCTGATTTCTAGGCTGGCATCAAACGCATTTGATACAGCCAGGAAGCGAACTGATTCAGTCCCATTTAAGTCCCTCTCAAAGAAATAGAGAAGTTATTCCAATTGAACGTAGTTTTCTAATCCGGACATTATTAATAAAGTATACACTTTCTGCCCTAACACCGCTGGTTGAGACGGTAACTTTTTCCTTATAAAAAAAAGTACCGTTAAAATACACACGAACAAGTTTATCAATTATATTTTTCAGATTATCTTCCTAAATATTTTATTTATGAGATCTCTGGGTAAAAATTCAATTTTTAAGGAAATATTTCTTCAATTTAAATTTGTGACATTTTGTTAATATCGATTATAAGTTTTCTATTATCCAGTCGTAACTAACCGAAACACACATACATTATATATATATATATATATATATATATATATATATATATTTATTAATCACAACGGAATAAATCGAATTTGTCATTAAATTAATATTAATTTATAAATCGTTATTCTAATAAAAAAAATGGTGCGAATCAGTAAGTGAATGCACTTACCGATTCGCGCTATTTTTTAAATCGTATTTCCAAGTTTAATTAAAGTTTTCTAATGTTTTTTTTTTTATTCAATTGTCAGGTTAAAGTATAGAATAGGTACAAAACACCCTCCCCTCTCGATGTTAAGAATGGCTTTTTAAATAATAACGTTATTATTTCAGCACGGAACAATAAGTGCACTAGTACCAAAAAAAAGGACTTGTTTGTCGACATTTTTAAAGTTTTTAAATTTACATTTCTTTTGTGGATTAGTTACGTCTCGCGGCAACATGGCTTCTCGCTAAGGTTTATTGTTTATGTCGGTGTCGCCAGTTCGTTTTTATGAAGACTTTTTTATTTTTTATCAACAAAAATGAGTAATATTTACATTCAAGAACCCGCAACAAACGGGAAGGTAAGTTTAATTTCTTTAATCATAACAGAACTTAGTTTTTAAAAATATCAACACGAATTAATTTGAGATTTTCCCCGCCATTATCCAGTAAAAACAAACAGTTGGTTACTTTTCGCGTATTTAAAAAAAAATCGTTTTAATTGTATTTTTTTTTTTTTTGGTTCCCCCCCCCCGACAAAAGGAGGGTGGATCTGTAAATTCACCCTTGTCCGTTCTATTCTTTTTTTTTTTTTTTTTTTGCATGATGCAGAACTCAAATTTCCATATGTTACTGCACGTGCACCGGGATTTGTATTACTGTACACATAGATTCGAAAAAGTTGACAAAAAAAACAAATATATAACAAATAAATGTTATCAAAGGCAAGATAAGTTACTTTTCTACCAAACTGGATATATTTTTCGTGTTTTTATTCAATGTAACATGTTTATTCAGCTCGAAAACCATACAGTGTTTACCGATGTATTGAAACATTCAAGATGGCGTCTGATTCTCTCTTTAACACGGTAAGTGTGGGAAAAGATGTTATGAATAAAAAAACCGGATAAAATACTGTTAAAAACTCGCTCAATATATGTTACCCTGACATGAGTTGACATATATTCGGCGGGTTTTTAATAGTATTTTGTATAGTTTT
The DNA here is from genome assembly GCF_053919585.1 of Euprymna scolopes. Taxonomy (NCBI): domain Eukaryota; kingdom Metazoa; phylum Mollusca; class Cephalopoda; order Sepiida; family Sepiolidae; genus Euprymna; species Euprymna scolopes. Next base: position 5,087,821 of record NC_136518.1, on the reverse strand, counting down.
TTTTTATTTATAACACCTTTTTCCAAACTTACCGTGTTAAAGAGGGTGTGATAAGCCATCTTGAATTTTCCAATACATCGGTAAACACTGTATGGTTTTCGAGCTGAATGAACATGTTACATAGAATAAAAACACGAAAAATATATCCAGTTTGGTAGAAAAGTAACTTATCGTGCCTTTGATAACATTTATTTGTTATATATTTGTTTTTTGACAACTTTTTCGAATCTATGTGTACAGTAATACAAACCCCGTTTTTTTATGCAGAAATTTATGAATAAATAATAAACATTTACAATAAAAAAAAAAAAATGGATAAAAAATATTTTTTGAAATAGGCGCGAAAATATGCAAGAAGATCAACCGTGTCTCCCCGTGGTTACTGCCGCCTTTCTTAACCTCGTTTTGGACCCCTCTATCGAGAGCCGTTGTAGGCTGCGGGGAGAATCTGCCTTCCTAAAAGAGTGCCGAGTCACGCTAAAACGACTACCAAGGTCCAGCAACCTTGTGGCTGCTATTAGTAGGGAACTCCACAGGGATCTAGTGAGGGGGGGGCATCGACGACCTGCTATGGGTTGGCAGTAGAGTGAGATCCGCTCCGCATGGAGTTGGGCGCCAGGTTTGAGTCATCTGAACAATTCGGAGTTTTCTCTGACCTGGCGATTGGCCTGAAATGCACTTCCACTCAACAACATAGTTCCGTGTTTTTGAAGTTGCCTGCTTGTCCCCCGTTGCGGAACAATGGCCATAGAAACGACTGATCTTGCTTTCTTTGATTGCCGCGACCTCCATCGGTACTGGTCGTATGTCAGCAAGGTGACGGCTCACATCGATCCCGAGCATCCTCGCCCGATTACTGTATCCAATGTTGTTGACAACGTGAGGCCGCCGTAGGACAGGGAAAGACAAAGACAAAGACAAATAGTCTACATTACTATCCTGGCCGTGGCGAGAATGGTGATTTGGACGTCGCGTCTGCAAGATGGCCCGGGGGGGGGGGTCTTTTTCTGATCAGGATCTGATCGCTTTCTTTAAACAACTATGGGTGAAGATCAGATGTGATAGAAGAAGGCTGCATCGCGCGGCATTTGACAGAAGATGGATACATATAGCAAGTCTGTGTGTACGAAAAGGAGCCAAATTTGAATACGTGTTCCCTGCCTAGGTGTGGAACACGCAGTTCTGTAAAGTGTAACTTTATCTTTAACCTCTTAGCTAGCCGAGTGAGTGCTCCATCCTTCCCCGATTAGAAAGCCTCCAAGATCCCCGCTCCTTCCTAACTGCAATTTTTTCTTTTCATCCCTCCCTCTAAATTTCACCCATCTCGGAGAGAAAGAAATCAATCACTAACTCCCCGATCCCTCACCCCCAAAATTTTCTTTTCTCCATTTCGTCCCATCTAGAGAGCATTCCCACTTAGAGACTGACCCACAGGAGCTCAGGTTCCTTTACAAACTAAAGTGGAATGGGCGGTCTATCAACTAGATGGGGTTGGGAGGGCCCTACTAACCACTGCTTGTATTTTTTCTTCCCCCGCCCTCGACACAAACAAATTATTGTATTACCTTTATTATCTTTTTTGTGTTTACATACCAATAAAAATGTTTTAAAAATAGGGTGCTAAGTAGGATGTCTCCAAGTACGAAAGGACGAATGCGGTATTATGGTGAAAGAATATCCTGGCTAAGAGAAACTTTTGTTTAGTTCTAGAGTGACAAGGATGATTAACGACCCCTATTTACCCCCCCCTTTCAGAAGTTCAAGTGTAATGTGAATAGACATCTCGCTGCTCAACTCCCTACACAGTATCCCTGCAACGTATGGCCCCAATAGTAGCCCCTACATCAAAGTGTCACTGCACTTTATTTGATGTGAAAATGGAAAAGAAAATAAATAAATATTATCAAAGGCAAGATAAAGATAAGTTATTTTTCTACCTAACTGGATAATTTTTTAGTGTTTTTATTTAATGCAAGATGTTTATTCGATTTGAAAAACAAATAACATTGAACGCTACCCGAGAACAAAAAAATAATGGTCGCGATGTCTTTTTACATCTTTGAAGTCTCAATAATCACTTCAAAATAAGAAATAAAACAAAATGGTGATAGAAACCCACTCAATAAATTTTACCGTAACATTTTGAAGTGATTATCGAGACTTCAAAGATGTAAAAAGACATCACGGCTATTTTTTCTTGTTCTCTGGTAGCACTCAATATTACTTGTTTTTAGAACCGAATAAACCTGTTACACTAAATAAAAACACTAAAAACTTATCCAGTTAGGTAGAAAAGTAACTTATCTTGCCTTTGATTACATTTATTTGTTATATATTTGTTTTTTTGACCACTTTTTCGTACCTCTCTGGATTGTAAAACAAACCCAAAATCTTTGATGACAGTTCAAGACCTATCAGGTTGGCGACTCTTTTAAACCCTGTCCAGGAGCGAGAGACTAGTAGCAGATGCACCAGCCCAGATGTGACAACAATACTCCATACATGGGCAAATGGTGGCCTTGTAGAGATATGGGATACTTTCAGGCGTAAGTAGCTTTCTAGCATGGTAGAGAGAGCCCACCTTCTACGCAGCAGCCTTGGCAATGCTCTCAATGTATTTGGTGAACGTTTTATATATTTGTTTTGGACACCTTTTTTGTATCTCTGGATTGTAAAACGAACCCCAAATCTTGTTTTTTAAAATGTCATTATTGATTCGCATCACCAACGTTGTTTTTTTTTGTTTTTTTTTTTTTATTCTTAGGTTCTTCTCAAGACGACAGTTGGTGACATTGATATTGAATTATGGTCAAAAGAAGCCCCGAAAGCCAGTCGGAACTTTGTCCAGTTATGCATGGAAGGTTATTACGACAACACCATTTTCCACCGAGTGGTGAAAGATTTTATTGTTCAAGGTGGAGATCCCGATGGCACCGGACATGGCGGTGAATCTATTTACGGGCACCCATTCAAAGTAAGATTGCTTTTATCTTCTCTTCTATAAAAGGCAAAAAATGGATGCACGTGTTTGTGTATGTCCGCGAAAGGCTTTCTGCGTCAGCCTTCTTACATCAGTTACATTCCAGAAGTTTTCTTATACTTCCTAGATTGTAATCTCTCCGATTTGGAAACGGACATCGTCTCTATCTTTGTGTTGCTCAAGTTTTTAAAAATTCCCTCGTTTCAAGTGTTTGTTTGTCTTTCGCGTATAAATAAAGCGAAACTAATCGAAGCTTAGGCAATTAGGTTTGATCAATGTGGGGGGAAACCCTTCATATCAGACAATTGCTATTCATTTGGACACTGCCAGGCCAGAGTTCCCCCTTTTTTGAGGAAGCTGGTTTTCCCCAACATCGTGGGGAAACAAATAAATAAAACAGCAGAAAGCGAGAAGCTTAACTGGCCTCCAGCCAGACGTTCATTTCTGTGCCTGTGTGATTCTTAACCTAATTACCAACTCGTTCATTTCGCTATCCACTATGGCGTAATGGTTTTTTAGTTTATTTTATCTTTTATCACCCGGGCAAAAGATAATTACCAACTCTTTTTTTTCACCTTCTTTTCGCTATCCGCTAGTAATGGTTAGCGAGAAGACCTCTCTCTCTCTCTCTCTCTCTCTCTCTCTCTCTCTCTCTCTCTCTAGCTTAAAAAAAATTTTTTTTTTTATTTTGTCTCCTCCACCTGTTAATTACCAACTCTTTTTTTTTTTTTTTTCACCTTTTTCTCTTTCACATTTTTTTTTTTTTTAACACCTACAAATACCCAGGCAACACCGGGCACCCTCGCTAGTCTTATATATTTCTTTGTTTTTAAATTTTTATTTGTAACTAGCGAGGGTATCCAGCATTGCGCGGGTTTGTTGCAGTAATGTAGTAAGAGCGGAAATAAAAAAACAGCCCAGTGTGTGTATGGGGGGTGGATAGAAACAACAGGGTGGAGAGAGGTGTCAAAAAAAAAAAAAGAAGAGTGATAGCAGGCTGGAACCCGTAATGCGAAGAAGAGAAAGAAGGTGATAAAAAATGTAACATGTTAGCCGATGTCGCCATCGCGTAAGCGGAAGTTGCATGCGTCGAATTTAAGCATAGTCAACCGAACGTATGATGATTTAAATGCTTGGTATTTATTTGCTTCCCCACAAAAGCAAATTGGACACAAGGTTGTTTTTACTGGGGGGTGGGGGAACCAGCTCCCCCTAAAAAGGGGGCACTCTGACGGTATCCAAATAAATAGTAATTGTCTCAGTATGAAAGGTTTCCCCTACATTTGACCAAGGACCAGTTAACTTAAGTGAAGCATCAGTCCCGACCCGAAGGTCAACAGAGATGATTTAAATGCTTTGCTGCTTTTTCGAACAGTTTCGTTTCATATGAAACAGCCAAACAAACACCACTGTGACTGAACTCCAATGTTTGGTCCCCCCTCGCCAATCCTTCACGAAAAACACCCATCTAGCTGAATCCACTGTGAAAAATTTCCACCACTCTTTGTCTGTGCCTAAATCAAAACGTAGATTCCATGAACAAAGCTTCTTTCTTAGAAGTGCACGCCTGTGGAACTCTATTCCGTCTGCCTGCTTCCCACCTGACTACAACCTGGATATCTTCAAGTCCAATGCAAACAAATTCCTGATGAACCGCCTCCTTAAGTAAACACTTCATTAAATCTCCACACTAACGTACTGTACTTGCAATAACCCCTATCCCTGAGTGGCTTCCGGGCCTTGATAAGTGGTGACCACCGTGTAAAAAAAAACAAAAAAAACGGTAGGAATTTTGTCTAACTCTTTTTAAAAAAAAAGGAAAGAAAGGATGTCCGTTTACGAATTACGATCTAGGAAGTATGCGGAAACTTCTTGCGGAATCTAACCGACGCGAGAACCCCAATACAAAAAGCCTTTCGCGGACATACACAAATGCTTGCGCCCATTTTGCCTTTTATACATATAGATACTAGTGGGGTTACCCAGCATTGCTCAGGTGTTTGGAGGTGTAAAAGAAAAAAAATGTTAGTAGTCAGGCAGGCTCGAACCCATGACGCGGTGACGGAAAAGAAAGTGAAAGAAAAACGTGTATTGTTATTATATGTTTCTGTTATAAAATGTCATTACATACACATCTCTCTCTCTAAGATACAACATCATATGTAATAAGACAAGAACTCTCACTAAGACTCATATCATTACTAATAAGAACTCACGTAACATACGCGCACAAGTGGTATCGTCTAATACTAATAATAATAACTATATAACAATCTTACCGCTACGCTACGAGGCCATAGGAAGTGAAAAGCGTTCAAATTTAGCGATTTCAATCAAAAAGTTAACTTGCTAAGTGAAGAAGTTCATGCAGGTGCAGAAATGAAGGTTGGCTGAAGGCCAGTTCAACTTTCCACCGTTTCATTTATTTGTTTCCCCACAATGTTCGAGAAAACCAGCTCCCCACAAAAAGGGGAGTGTCTAAATGAATAGCAATTGTCTGGCATGAGTGGTTTCCCCGATATTGATCAAAGCTAATTGCTTTCTGGACGTCGCGGCATGAAAGGCCAGGAAGCTGCCTTCGCTTTGGATTAATTTTGCTTTTAAACAACAAACACGCAAGAGGAAAGAATTGCGTGAATTTTATAAAAGTCGATCTAAATAAATCTAGAGATGATGTCCCTTCGCAAATCGTAGATATTATAATCTAAGGAGCATATAAAAAGTTCTAAAACATAGTACCCGCCCCCGAAAAAAAGCCTTTCTTGGACATACAAAAACGTGCGCACCACTTTTGCCTTTTAAACATATAGATATAATATTGTGAGATCATAATCTAATGGTGGTAGGACCCTGTGGTGGGAAGAGTCTAGTATGTTAGCTAGTTTAGCTATGCTGTTTGCATGGCTGGGCCAGATGTATACAAATGAAATATTTGACAGTGGTACTAGCAAGACGGTGGGGGTGGTCAAAACAACAATTAGCATTACAAGCATATATGCTGTATTTTCATGGACATCAGCAATATTACATAGCTAATGTGCTTCAACAAGTCATATCTTTTTTATTTGTGGGTCAATTTTTAAAAGAATTACATTGATGGAAAGAGAAAATAAGCATTCCAATGATGTAAATTTATTTTTCTTTTATGCATTCAATATTTTTATGCGCTTTTTTTTTTATTATTTTACTTCAGTTGAAGTTCTCAGAAATCAAGGGGCCCACAACCTGGGGCTAACACTTGAACTCTATATGAGATACATAGATATTCGAATGTTCCATTAAAGTTCTTTATCTCTCAAGCACTGAGTTAGTAAAGAAATTGAGAACATAATTTTCCTCTCCCCAATTAACCGTTTTTATACGTTGTAGTATATCTTTCATGTTGGTCTTACTGGATTCCAGGACAAGAATTTATCTAGTCTGGTGGAGTATCCAGCTTCGTGCTATTACTTGAGGTAATATCACTTGGAGAAGGTGCACCATTCCTCGGAAAAGCTGTTGGGTAACCGTGGTGAGGAGATCTTATTTGGGCTGCGAATGCTATGTTATTTTGAATATTTGATCATGATATGGAAAAAGTATCCTCATGCCAGATTGTTCTGACAAACCCCTGTACAGAGAGACCTTAGACACTTGAGGATAGTATCTAGTAGGCATTCAAGTTTGGGTACATATGTGCGGGGTTAAATTTAATTGGATATAGCTGAAATTTTACAGGCTATATAAGCATAGAAGTCCATCTCTAATGGATTTTTATTTTTATTTTTACGACCATAGGAAGCAAAGTTACGACCAAGCAAAGTTGATGAAGAATATTTCAAAATTTATAAGATAAATTTGCATATATCATCCATTTTCATATAGATAATAGTTTCAGAATTATTTTAATGTATAATATGTAAATATTTGAGAATTATTAATTGTGCAGAAATTTCTTTAAAATGTTATCTTTTATAGAAATTCAAATCCGTTTAACAGAAAAACTGCTCGTTAAGCACTAATGCGCTGAGCTTACTAAAGTATTCTCTTAAAAATAGAAAACTGTTTTTCTGCTTTCGTCTTACTAGACTAGTCATTTTTCATTCTGAGTTCGTCAATTTAAAAAAATTATTTTCAAGTTTTTCAAATTTGGTTTCCAAAAAATACTATTTTGTTGTTTTTAACGCTTTTAGTACATGTGTACTAAAAGCGTTAAAAAACAACAAAATGTACTAAGTACATGTGTTTAACTTGTACTTAAGGTACAATTGTGTTTTTTAGTTTAAAATATATATATATATATATATATATATATATATATATAAAACAAATAAAAGGTGCTTGTGCACTTATGTTACCCTGCTGAAATAACAACTTTATTATTTAAAAACCCATTCTTATGAGGAAGAGTGTTTGTTGTTAACTATTTTGCAATTTCACCTTCTTTTTTTTTTACCCCAAACAAGGCACATTGCCACTTTGGTGTAGGGGGCTACTATCAGGGGAAACATCTGCTGGGGTACTATGTAGGAATTAGGGCAGCGAGATGTTGGTTCACGTTGCACTTGAACTTATGCATGTCAGTACAGTTGGGGAAGCAGTGCCCTGGAATGGAATTCCAAAGTCTAGCAGTTCTGGGGAAGAAACTACTGGAGTAGAAAGATCTTTTACATCTAGGGATCTCTACAGTGTGGGGGTGGGATTTTGCAGCTTGTCGGGTCTGTCGAGGGTGTTCACGTCGTGGGGGCACAAGTGCTTGCAGTTCTTCAGAGCATTCGCCATTATAATACTTGTAGAACAGGCAGAGGGATGCAACGTTTCGACGATGGGACAGAGGCTGAAGCTTAGATGCCAGTTTAGGGCCTATCTGATTTGTACTTTCACCTAACAATTAAATAAAAAAGATGAAACTTTTTTTTTACATGGAGTTCACCACTTGAATTTATTTTTTACTCAAGACCATTTTTTCGAATCTGTAAAACAAACCCGTTTTCTTTTTTCAACTGAGGATATCTAAATAATAATAATAATTAGGCGGTTCGATAAAAAATTTAATTGTGATCCATTTTGTAAATTTTTACCTTGTTTCCACCGTAACATTTTTCTTTAAAATGACTGTCTTTTAAGGTTTTCGCGTAAGCTGAAAACGAATATCGCATTTAAATTTTCCACAAATAAGTAGCTTTCTGGATATTAAGCAATGTCATTTCTTATGTTATTGCTGGTGGCCATCTTGGTATGCGCGTTTGTGCATAGTTTCTTGGGGTTGCGTTTGCGTTTCTTGGGGTTGCGTGCTTGCGCGTACCATGATGCCCACCAGTGATAGCATAAGAAATGACATTGCTTAATATCCGGAAAAATACTTATTTGCAGAAATTTAAACGTGATATTCGTTTTCAGCATACCCTAAAACCTTAAGAAGTAATCATTTTAAATGTTAAGGTGGAAACAAGGTAAAAAATTACCGTTTTATTTTTTTGTTTACATAGTTGAATTTTCAGTAAAACAACAATAGAAATGACGAAAATTACCATCAACTGGTGAATATATAGTTGTTGCTTATCAGGATTCCTGGTATCGTGGTACTGTGAAAATTACATCGAGGATTCATGTAGAGTATGATTTATGGTTGCATCTCAGAAAATAGGGATATATTTTGGGCCAGATAGAGAGGATTTACAAAATTGAAAATTGGCCTGGTCCCAAAATGCATAAAATGTCCACGGAAAAGCCTAAATTTTGGCAGTTAAAATTCTCATAACTTTTGAACTACTGATGGTATTTGCATAATTTAAACGGTTTTAAGCATCTTTTACATAGCTCTTTTCATGCAAGTTGATAAAATAACAATTATCTAAAAAGAAAGAATCAACTTTTAATGCTACAACAATAGACAGTTTGGGTGAAGAGAGTTGTTAAAAAAAAAATTGGTGGTAGGCAGGCAGGCTCGAATCCCTAACGTGAAGGAGTTCTTAGCCGATGTCGCCATCGCACGATGGAAAGTTGAGAGCATTGAAATAAGTGTAGTCAGTCCAATGGTGACAATGACTTGCTAAAATGTCGGCGACAAAAGTGACCCCTCCTTGTACAAAATTTCCCAGGAATGAATGTTTTTTGCCAATTTTTCGATATTTGTTGTCTGAAGGATTGAGTTTGAAAACAATACCGATTTCGTGAGGAACCATTGTGTATGTGGAAAGTTTTTGCAGGGCATACAGGCATACACATACACATTTTGCCCTTTATATATTAGACTAGCGGGGGTTTCCCGGCGTTGCCCGGGTGTTTGTAGGGGTATGTTGTGAAAAAAGAAAAGCAGGCTCGAACCCAAAGCCTTGAGGTGAAGTCGGAAAAGAAAAGGTGACATGTTACCGCTACGCTAAGAGGGCAGAGGAAGTGAGAATCGTTCAAATTAAAAGATTAAAAAACGAACGTCTGCTTTTCTAGTTCAAACATCACGCCATAGAAAAATGAAATCATGCAGAGCCAGTTAAGCTTTACGCTTCCTGCGTATTTGTTTGTCTCCCCAAGATGTTGGGGAAAACCGGCTCCCCGTGAAAAGGGGAGCCCACACTTGGCTAGATTTGATTCTAGATTTGATAGTTTGTAAAAAAGAATATAAAAATTGTTGTTTCGATTTTTTGATTTTTTTTTTTTTTCAAATTTCAGGATGAATTTCATTCAAGATTACGATTTGTCCGTCGAGGTCTGGTTGCTATGGCAAATGCTGGTCTTAATGACAATGGAAGCCAATTCTTCTTCACAATGGCTTCAACGCCGGAACTTATAAACAAACACACCATTTTTGGAAAAGTTAGTCAAACCTTTAATTTTATATTTTTTGTTTTCATTATCTTTTTTTTTTTTATTCATGTAATTCAGCGAAATGTTGATACACTTATAAACCTTACATCTTCTGATTTTATATTGTTACATGATGAGGACTGTGTTTGAATAAAAATGTTTGAGTGACACCTAAGGGTTAGAGGTGACCCCCAAGTAGAAGTCTCGAAACTGTCAATTTTGGTCAGGGGATTTTATGTCATTTTGGCTAGCAAGACTTACAAGCAAAAAAGATGTTTGGATGCTGTTTCAAAGTATTGGGGTTAGGGTGGGGGTGTTTTTTTTTAACCACTTATCAAGGCCTAGAGGCCACTCGAAGATAAGGGTTAATAAGTGTACAGTGGTCAATGGGACAATGACATAGTAATTGTTAGTAGTGGAAAATTGGTAAATTAGATGATTTAAGGGAAACGGCTTATCAAGAACTTGTTTACATTGGACTTGAAGACGACCATATTATAGTCAGACGGAAATCAGGCAAATGGAAGAGAGTTCCACAGTTGAGTGACACCTAAGGGTTAGAGGTGACCCCCAGGTAGAAGTCTTGAAACTGTCAATTTTGGTCGGGACACAGTGCCACTTTGAAGTAGGGGGCTACTATCGGGGTCATAAGTTGCAGGGGTATTATGAAGGGAGATGAGTAGCAAGATGTCTGTTCACATTACACTTGAACTTCTGCATGTCAGTACAGTTTGGAAAGCAGGAATCCGGAAGGGAGTCTCAAAGTCTTGCAGTTCTGGGGAAGAAACTGTAGTAGGAGGCTTTCTTACATCTAGGGATCTCTACTGTGAAGGGGTGGGATTTAGCTGCTTGTCAGGTTTGTCGGGGGGTATTCACGTCGAGGGGGTACAAGTGCTTGTAGTTCGTCAGAGCATTCACCATTAAAGTATTTGTAGAACAGGCAGGGGGTTGCAACATTTTGTCGATGAGATAGAGGCTGAAGCCTAGATGACAGTTCGAGACCTATCAGGTTGGCGACTCTCTTTTGAACCCTGTCCAGAAGTGAGAGACAAGCAGCAGATGCACATGCCCAAATGTGACAATAGTATGCCACACATAGGCGAATGGTGGCCTTATGGAGGTACAGGACACTTTCAGGCGTAAGTAGTTTTCTAGCACGGTAAAGAGAGCCCACCTTCTTTGCAGCAGCCTTGGCAATGCTCTCAATGCTTGCTCACATAACATTGTCTTGAATATGAAACTATGGGCTGTCATTAATAGACTGCCTCTCTTGCTGATCATAATTAAAACAAACAAAATAGTCAAATACAAATTTTTTTCAGTGAAAAAATTTTATTAAAATTCATTGAAATAATTTTAAAATGAAAATTAAATATCAAATTAGTTGATTACTGAAAAACTTATGAATAATTAATTGTAATCCATTGTTTGTGTGTATTTTATTTTTTTACTAATGGGTCACAACTTATAAAAGCTAAAAGCCAATCGAGGATAAAGGTTAATGAGATATTTTCAGTTGAATGATGAGTAATGTTAGGAAATGATCGAAAATGATGAAATAATTTCATGAAAAACACTCGTCTATCTGAAACCACTATCAATAATTTCCCCCACTCTTTATCTGTGCCTAAACCTAAACGTAAATTCCATGGACAAAGCTTCTTTTTTAGAACTGCATGCCTGTGGAACTCTGTTCCATTTTCGTGTTTTTCAACTGACTACAATATGGTCGTCTTCAAGTTCAATGTAAACAAGTTCTCGATAAGCCATCTCTTTAAGTAATCCAATTTACTAAATTTCCACTTTTAACGATTACTACAATATTGTCCCTTTGACTACCTTACACTCATTAACCATAATCCTCGAGTGGTCTCTGGGCCTTGATATTATTCTCAAATTCTGTTGTCTTCAATACTCAGTTTGGGTACAAAATGTGCCTAATATCGTTAATCATGTGCCTAAATCAAAACGTAGATTCCGTGAACAAAGCTTCTTTCTTAGAAGTGCACGCCTGTGGAACTCTCTTCCGTTTGCCTGTTTCCCACTTGACTACAACTTGGATGTCTTCAAGTCCAATGTAAACAAATTCCTGATGAACCGCCGCCTTAAGTAAGACACTTTATCAGATCTCCATTACTAGCGATTACTACGATATTATCCCATTGATTACTGTACACGCAATAACCCTTATCCCCGAGTGGGTTCCGGACCTTGATAGGTGGTGACTTCCTTGTAAGAAAAAAAAAATCATACTTTAACATGTTATCCTATTCTTAAGCTAACATATAAATTATGTCTAAACCATACATTAACTCCTCTCTCTCTCTCTCTGTGTCTCTCTCTCTCTCTCTCTCTCTCTCTCTCTCTCAAACCAATCCTGTTGCCAATTTAGTTGCTTCCACTGCATGAATTCCTACTTATCTCTTCTTCCATTAACGATGAAAATGAAAAGCATAGCAATGTCCTTTTTAATCAATTTGAGGAGTGTAACTTTTCAGTCGATATATAACCTGTATATAAATATATGACCTGTATATAAATATATGACCTGTATATAAATATATAACCTGTATATAAATATATAACCTGTATATAAATATATGACCTGTATATAAATATATAACCTGTATATAAATATATAACCTGTATATAAATATATAACCTGTATATAAATATGTGACCTGTATATAAATATATGACCTGTATATAAATATATGACCTGTATATAAATATATAACCTGTATATAAATATATAACCTATATATAAATATATAACCTATATATAAATATATAACCTATATATAAATATATGACCTGTATATAAATATATGACCTGTATATAAATATATAACCTGTATATAAATATATGACCTGTATATAAATATATAACCTGTATATAAATATATGACCTGTATATAAATATATAACCTGTATATAAATATATAACCTGTATATAAATATATAACCTGTATATAAATATATAACCTGTATATAAGTATATAACCTGTATATAAGTATATAACCTGTATATAAATATATGACCTGTATATAAATATATGACCTGTATATAAATATATGACCTGTATATAAATATATGACCTGTATATAAATATATGACCTGTATATAAATATATGACCTGTATATAACCTATATGACCTGTATATAACCTATATGACCTGTATATAAATATATGACCTGTATATAAATATATAACCTATATATAACCTATATAACCTGTATATAAATATATAACCTGTATATAAATATATAACCATATAACCTATATATAAATATATAACCATATAACCTATATATAAATATATAAATGATCAAAATTTGATTATATGTGATAAAATTATTGATTGAATTTTTCTTCAACATCTTTTTTGATTTGTATGCTGTTATTTTTAATAAAATTCAAACTGCATCTTTTCTATATCAACTTTTATTATTGAAAGAAATTGAACAGATTGTATTAACCATCTTTCTTAACTTATTTTTTATAGGTTGGTGGTAACACAATATACAACATGCTTAAACTGCAAGAAGTTGATGTTGGACCAAATGACAGACCATATTATCCTGTCAAAATCCTTTCTACAGAAGTAAGTATTTATTGCTGTCAACCAGCCTTGCAGAATTGGAATATATAAAGTCCGACTTCAACACATTGCAAAAATTCCGACCATAACTTCTTAAATTCCCAAAATTCTGATTTAGAATCTGACCTTAATTCTTTGAATTTAAAAAGTTCATACCTTGACTTCTCAATTCCCAGGATTCCCAAAATTCCGACCTTGACTCTTAGTTCCCAATTTTTGGACTTTGATTTTAATTTCTTAAAATTGTCCATTGATATTTTTAAGATTAAAAAATCTGACTGACTATTTTTACAAGTCCAATTCACACTCTTTCCAAAACCACTGACTCCGAACCCTGATAAAACACACCCTTTACCCATCAGTGCTTGCATAGTACATGATTAGAGATAGAAACAGAGATCTCATTGCCAAGAGCTATACTCACAAGTCCGACTACAACTTCAAATCCTTCTCCAATTCTGCAACCCTGCTGTCAACTTTAGGTTGTTTTTTGTAAATTTAAAAAAAATTTTTTTTTAAATTTAAAAAAATTTTTTTTTTAATTTAGTTGGATTTCATTATTTGGTATCCAACTTTGTTTTTACTTTTCTTTTTTTTTTGGTGGAGGGCGCTTACTTATGGCTAGCCTGTGACCATTTTAATTTAGTTGAGGGATTTCATTTGGGACCCATTCATATCATTATGAATTGTTAGCCCAAGAATTGTAGTTAGAGCTTGTGGGCATCGTATGTTGTGACAAGATACAGAAGAACAAAGATTCCCCTCTGCCGTTCTAAGACTTCAAGACGGTATTGGACAAATCCATTTTCTTATCCACACTATGTAACAACTTTTGCATTGTGCATAAGAGAAGTTCGACTCCAAGGTTGGCGAAAATGCCATGGAGGCCAGCTGAAGATGTTGTTACAAACCATCAGAGCTAACAGCAAACGTAGCCCTAACCCTAACCCTAACCCTAACCCTAACAGCAAACGTAGCCCCGTTTCATAAAGTTTACGGCTGCCCATCACCTTCTTGACAGCAGACGGCAAATAGCAAAAACAACTTAGCTTATTTACAAATAAATTTAAATGGATCGGCAATTAAGATGTGTTCAGTTGTTCTGACTCTTTCTCTTTCTCTTCATTATCTGCCTTTTGTTTACATTTAATTAATTGGAATTCGATTGTTCTATTGTTTTGCGTTTTATGCAATTTGAATTCAGGTTAAAATCTAGGGTGTCCGATTGTTTCCGTTTTTAGGTTATTTTCCAGGACACCAACTATTTGATTGCAATGTGGGTTGATGTCATTACTCAGCAATCGCTCGGACCTCTGGCATTGCATACTGTTTTTTGTCGAAGCGCATTTGTGTTTTCTGAGGTGCTGGCTGTGCAAGGGCTTCTGAAGAGAGCTACGTCGCTCACATCTCTGTTGCTGGTCTTTACTTTGCTTACAAACTGCATCGATTTGTAAATGTTCAAACGGTTTCGGCAAATATTGATCCGTTATATTTTTTCCGCATGATTTTAACGAAACGGATATGCTTTTGACACGCGTCCATGACATGTGTAGCTTTCTTTGCGTCTCACACCGTCAAGATCTCCAAGAGAGTGATGTCACTTTTTAAGTCAGGAATGCATGAGTTTACTCACTATAGCAATTCAACAATTTAATCTGCAATCAACGATAAAAATAGGAAACCATGAGATATATATTCCTGGATCGGAGATTTTTCAGTGTTGCCCATCACTTATTCAACATCATCATGTAATCAACTTGGCAGAATGCCATTTTATTTGGTTGCCAAGCCTTTGTTCGTGGCAACCCCTTTCCAATCATATATGTGGCTCACCAGATGTTGTCTCATTGAAAGCGGTTGTCAGTTCGCGTTACCTTTCTGATATCCCTACAATAACACACATTCTATGAAACTTGCGATTTTTACCATATTATTAACAGTTGGACTTGCCGATTTAAAACATGGTGTTAGCGTTATGCTGTCTGGAACTCTGGTTCTTTGTAAAAGCACTTATGGTCTGTCACTCATGTTTATTTGCATTATATTTTGATTTTTTTTTTTTTTTTTTTTTTTTTTGTAAGCTGACACAAAACTGGTGCAAAATTGTGCAGGGAATTAATTTTAATCGTCCTGAAACGAGTATTCTTCTTTTGCATACACACGTACAAATTATTTTGTTATTATATATCGGGTTGTTGCATAAGTTCCCGCCGTTTCATAAAAAATATTTAGGTTTTTGTACAGTTTAATCAAGACATTAAAAAATGAAAATATCGAAAAAAGGTTATATTGTACGCATCCGTTATGGACTGAAGATCTCTGAAAAAAAATTCCATTTAATTTGATCGAGTAGTTTTTTTTTTTTTTTTTTTTTTTTCAGCGGAAAAATATGTTATGAGAGCGCGTTGAAGTCAGCCATTGTGAAATTTGCTGAACATGCCATGGAGAGATAACTCAGTTTAAAGCGCCGACACTCCCTCCCCATCTTTAATTCTAGGTTTTCTTCCTAAAAATCGAACCTTTTGCTCGGTATCATAACAATTTGTTTTTTCGCTGTAAAAAAAAAAAAACTACTTGATGAAATTAGATGAAATTTTTTTTCGGAGAACTTCGTTCCATAACAGATACGTGCAATATAACGTTTTTCGATATTTTCATTTTTTAATGTCTTGACTAAACTGTACAAGTGCCAATTTTTGTTCTAAAACATTTTGATATTTGTCAAAGGGTTATATATCATTATATATCATCAATACACGGCACAATCACGTTGACACACCGGTTCTCGTCAGATCACCAAACTTAAGCAACGTTGAGCCTGTGTAGTACCAGATGCGTGACCATTTGGGAAGGCTAGGCTCTGTATGTGCTCTCCGCTTATCTCAGCATTGTTTCCAGTCGGCTTGAACCTCCACTTGCCACTGGTATTCAACAATATCAATTAAGTAGAGATGGGGTTAGAGATTGTGCAACTCTTGCCACAAAAATTTCACACGCAGCCACCCATTCGTGGGTATCCATACTCTGTCAAGAGTGAAGGAAGACTTCTTCATATATCATTAGAAAGCACGTATTCTGTTCTACAAGATAATCGTCATCGTGTTTTGCTCATATAATTTTTTCTCGTTTTTCAGAACCGCCAAATGGATTGTCAAGTAGATAAAAAAAATCACTTTTTTGAAACCTTTTTCTTTTCATCTTTTATCGATGTCAAAACCGAGTCAAGTGACCAAGGATATTTGTGCCATATATGGAGAAAACGCTATAGCTAAGTTGCAGTTAAATGGGCTGGTAAACAGCAAAACAAAATAAAATAAATACAATAATCAAAAGTTCAGCTAGAATTCGTCACTGTCAACTTTCTCAACTTCCAACACGTGTTCTGCCAACCACCTCTGCCAGCAGGCATTTTATTAGAAAACTGACCCCATTCCATTTGCATACGTGTGCAGTGGAAGATGAGATCTTGTGAGATTCCACGAGACTACACCTTATAAATCCATGGCTGCCATCTTTAATTTCTCTCTCTCTCAGATCCCATCCGAAGGTAAGTTGTATGACCGCACAGTGCACACACACACACACACGGGCGTTTTCTTCTTTAATTATTACCTTCAACTCTATAGCCGTATATGGAGAAAACGCGATAGCTGAGAGAACTGTTTGAGGTTGGTTTGACCCCAATGATGCTCCTCATTTCAGAAGACCAATCAAGATAGACGAAGACCAACTTAGGATTCTTTTGAAAAAAGATGGCCATCAGACATGTAGAGAATTGGGTGAAAAGATGTGTGATTTTGTGACAATTTCACGCCACCTTCAGACGATGGGATTCACACAATAACTTGGAGTTTGGCTGCCACACAAATTTACTTTTGTTGTTAAAATTCTTTGATTTTCTTTAAAAAAAAAAAAAAAAAAAAAAAATGTCGAGAACTTATGTAGCAACCTAATATTAACTTTTAACCAAATATACAAGCAAGAACTGTGGTCTGTTGGCATGTCCAAAAAATATTAAGTTTTTCAAGAAAATAAGACAAATATGTTTTTTGTAACATTTTATCTTAATGTTCAGCAAAACAGGTCCACAAAACAAAAAAAAATTCACTTTTATTAAATAAAGTATAAAAAATTTGGGTAAAAAATATATATTGAAATCCTCATCCATCTCTCATATAACAATTGATATCCTTCTTTTTTTTTTTGTGTGATCAAGTAGTTTTAACTAAGAAAATCAAATTTCCTCCTCCTCTTGTTTCCCCCCTAGCCACCCACCCTTCTTCGCCCAGCCCATTCCTCACTCTGGATATACACAAACACCTAGCTTATGTCAACATAAGGGAAATAACTCAGTGAACATTAAAAATCTTGTTCTTTGCCTTTGGGCTAAGATCACAGTGTAGTATCTGTTCTGATGCTGCTGCACTTCACCTTTTCTGTCCTTGGTCAGTGGAGGAGAAATCCTTCATGAGTGAGACAATTTTTTTTTTTTTTTTTTTCCTATCAAGAGTGCCCCTTTTTTGGGAGCTGGATTTCCCCCCACATTAAAAAACCGACCTTGTGTCCAACTCTGCCCTCGTGGGGAGGCAAGTTAATAGGAACATTAAATGATACAAACGTTCGTTTGACCTCCAGAGAATTATATTTTTTCTAAATCTTAGATATTATTTTTCTAGAGTTATTGGAGTTTGTTGCGGGCTATTTGACCCCCTGAGAATGATTTTTGTTTTCTAAATTTTAGATCTTATTTTTCTTACATTATAGGGGTTTATTCATTTATTTTTCGCGGACTATTATCCTCATCTTTCTTGGTTGTTGTTTCGTGACGTTTCGGCCAAGTATTCCTCTGGCCTTCGTCAGATGGTAACCGTGATGCGATAGAAACTCCGAATCTCTTAACTGCATTCTCAGCAATTACTGCCTTCCATAGTTGTTGTCATCTCACCACGTTTTGGCCAATTAAGCCTCTGGCCGGCTTTGGGTAGGATTGAAACCGCTATCTTCAGACAATTCTCACCTGGAACCGTAGTAATTCAACGTCTTTATCTACTGTACCACGGGTCGTGAAGCAACAACTAAGAAAGATGGGGATAATAGTCCGCAGTAAATAAATTAATAAATAATACTCTTCTCAATAATGAATTCCAATCAAAGAATATATTATAGGGGTTTGTTGAGTATTTTTCAAGTTTTAGTGAGACATACATACAGACGTTAGACCATTGCCCCACCGCGAGATGCTAACGGAAACACCTTTGAATTTATTTAATTAGTTGGATTTAGCAGGTGAGGTCAAGTTTTGACTGCGGGATAGTATTCATTTACTGCTGAACGCTTTTTTTTTCCCCCCGAAGATGTTATAGGAAAAAGACTAACCCACATGCGGTGAGCGACAAATATTGAATATTTATCTTCCCGAAATCGAGCAAATTAAATAGACAGGCGAGCTTTGTTGTTAACTGTGAGATATTACGATTTGTATGTGATATAAAAAGTTTTAAAAAGTTGTGAAGCGACCGACCGCTTCTCTGAAAAAAGCCTTTTGTAGACATACAGAAAAAGCGAACAAACATACATACGTTTTCGCTTTTATATATATAGATGATTTTTTAATCTGTTCATAAAAAATCATAACTTGGAATCTGAGCAATGATTGTGCAACATTTTTTTTTCAGGTCTTATCAAACCCCTACGATGATATCATCCCTCGACAGTTGAAACGTGGAAAAAAGGATAAAGTGGACGACAAGAAAAGCAAAAGCCAATCAAAAGCTACAAAGTAAGTCTACCAGGTAAATGTTGAGGTCGCTGGCCTAAACAATTTCTTCAGAAATTTGAATGAACCTAGTATATAGGCGCTGAATATATATGACGGCATGCTCCAGTAGTAATACCTCCTATTTTTATTCCGATTCCGCTTAAATGGATTAAAGGGGATTGCAAATTGCATTGTTATGATGACTGAAGTTTATGTATTCATAACCTGAAATTTGCATCACTCTGTTGCAGATATTGACTGTGTGAGACTCAAAGAATGCAACCCCTGTCATGGACATGTGTCAGAAGCAGAGATGCGTCATTGTAAGTAAGCCCCAAATTCACTTTCTACCTCTCTGATGCGTATTTACGTTAAATCGGATAGAAAATTGTTGATATATCATTGAACAGATAAATCAAATCGGAGTGAATACATTGCAATCTACGTTGCAATCTGAGAGATTTGATCGTTGCAAGAAAGTACTCATCAAATTCGAACTCGATTAGGATGTAATTACAGAAAATATTCACTGTCTTCTATGTAGAAAAATAAATTCCGGAGGAGAAAAGGTCGCTCGTTTTAATGGGACCAGTTCCATCTTCATAGCTTCAAAGTGTAACGTACAGACTAATTAAGAAAAGAACAAGTAGAATATTCTATACAAGATGCCTTCAATAAGTTTCCAGACACACATGAAGCTCTAGTCCCCTTCGAAGTAATCTCCTCCAGCTGTGACACACTTGTTGTACCGTTCCAATTACCTCTAGAAGTCCTCTTGTATGAGCGTGTTAATGACTCTTGTCAAAGACTCTTCTAGCTCCTCAGTTGTCTTATAACGACAGCCTCTAAGGTTTTCCTTGAGCTTAGGAAATAACCAAAAGTCACAGGGAACAAGGTCTGGACAATAGGGAGGGTGAGGAACTGTCTTGATGTCCATCTTAATCAAATAGTTTGTGACAAGGATGGAATTGTGGACTGATGCATTCGCACAAATCTTTTGCATCTTCAGTTCCTTGCAAATAAATGTATGTACAGTTCCCACACTGACATCAAACTGTACACTTACGATGATCCTTATCCATGAAATTCTGTAAACAAAATTGTGAAATTCTGAAACAAACTGTACACACGATGATCCTTATCCACGAAATTCTTTATTTGGCCAATCAACTCTGGTGTTCTGACTTCCTTACTCCTCCCACTCATCACAGACTCCCTGCCTTCCTTGAATCTCTTATGCTACTTAAAAACTGATGTTTGATTCATGCAAGATGGTCCAAAAGCAGTCTGAAGCATTCCATACATTTATGTGGCATTTTTTCCAAGTTTAAAACAGAATTTTATTGCATATCGTTCTTCTAAATTGTCCTCACATCCAGATTGCATTTTTTAAAATTCACCATCTGTGACAATCAAGCTTTAGTAAGGTGTATTCCAATTCCTGCTGTAACTGTTTATTTGAATCTGAAATCATAAAACTTGTCCAGTCATCCCATAAGACGTATAGCAATATTATACTGAATTTTAAGAGTCTACAACAATTTTAAATGTCTGTACAAAAAAAGTCTGGAAACTTATTGAAGGCACCAAAGAATTGCTTTCTGATGTGATGAAAGTGCTTGCTTCATCTCGGGTAACATCAAGTCAATTTCCTTTTTACATAATACACTACTTCCAATTCCAGTTAAGATGCCATTTTGCAAAAACCTCAATTATTGTAGCATATTTATATTTTCAAATGTGTGTATGTTTTTTTTGTTTTTTTTTCTGCTTACATGCATAATACTAAGTAGATTTTAATTTAAAATAGTTCATCATGTAATAATATTTAAAAAACAAAACAAAACAAAAACAACTACATAAAACTATACATCTATACAGAATTTTTTAGCACATTCTGTTCAGGCCAATGATCTAAACATTTATCGCCTACCAGTATCCTATACCTCTATAAGGCCACCATTCGCCCATGTATGGAGTACTGTTGTCACATTTGGGCTGGTGCATCTGCTGCTTGTCTCTCGCTCCTGGACAGGGTTCAAAAGAGAGTCGCCAACCTGATAGGTCCTGAACTGTCATCTAGGCTTCAGCCTCTGTCCCATCGACGAAATGTTGCATCCCTCTGCCTGTTCTACAAATACTTTAATGGTGAATGCTCTGACGAACGGCAAACACTTGTACCTCCCCGACATAACTACCCCCGACAAACCCGACAAGCTACTAAGTCTCATCCCTTTACAGTAGAGATCCCTAGGTGCAAGAAATCCTTTTACTCTAATAGTTTCTTCCCCAGAACTGCGGGTCTTTGGAACTCCCTTCCGGGATTCTGCTTTCCCAACTGCACTGATATGCAGAAGTTCAAGTGTAATGTTAACAAACATCTTTCTACTCATCTCCCTTCATAATGACCCCACTAATTAAGTCCCTGATAGTAGCCCCCTGCTTCAAAGTGGCACTGTGCCTTGTTTGGGGTGAAAATTGAATAAAAAAAAAAAAATAAATAAATGAAACTGTACCTATCTGGTATTGTATGGGATGCAGTGGAACCATTTTAGTTAATAATAATAGTTTTTATTTGTTTGTTAAACAACTATTATGATATTCTACTGATTTTTTATTTTTAGGTGACTATTTAAAGATAATCAATTTTTTTTTTTTTTTTTAAATACTGCTGAGATGTAAAGGATTACTGTGAATTAGGAATCATACCTACAGGGGCATTCTTAGTGGAGAGTTGTGCTGCGAAATATTTGTTCACATTACATTTAAATTTCTGCATGTTGGTATAGCTTGGGTAAAGCAGTTAGCAGAGAGAGGTTTTCTTTTTATGGAAATTGACCCAGACATAACATCAAACCATTTGATGTAAAGAGTAAAAAAAAAAAAAAAAAAAGCACTACTTCAAGGTCAATATAAGGTGATGTGAGATGAATAGATTCTGACTCAGAAAACAGCAATTCTTTCCTCTTTATAAGAAACATTGCTTACAGAGTGTGAGGACTAAACGATAAAATAAGAGGGGGAAAAAAATCCCAAGTCACACTTTTTACTCTCCAAAGTAATTTTTAAAATAAATTGTAGTGAAGTAAATTATTATATATTGCTAATAACATGGTAACACTATAAGAAATGAAAATTGGCTAGTCAAAAGTAATTTTTTTTTCTTTTTTTTTTTTTTTAACACAGGAGTCACCACTTATCAAGGCCCGGAAGCCACTCGAGGTTAAAGATTATTGAGTGTACAGTAGTCAGTGGGACAATATCGTAGTAATCGTTAGTAGTGGAAATTTGGTAAATTGGATTACTTAAGGGGAATGGCTTATCAAGAACTTGTTTATGTTGGACTTAAAGACGACTAAGTTGTAGTTACCTGGAAAGCAGGCAAGCGGAAGAGAGTTCCACAGGTGTCCAGTTCTAAGAAAGAAGCTTTCTTCATGGAATCTACGTTTAGGTTTCGGCACAGATAAGGAGTGGGGGAAATTATTGACAGTGGTTTCAGCTAGACGAGTGTTTCTCGTGAAAGTTTGGCGAGTGGGAATCATAGATTGGAGTTCAGACAAGCACTTGCCATGGAAATAACGATAAAGTAGAGACATGTTCGCAACGTCTCTTCTGTGGGAAAGAGTTTGCAGGGAAGAGAAAAGGGCATTCCCCACTAGCTACGAAGTCTATTTTGAACTCTGTCAAGGTAGGATAAGCTGCTTCTAACAGCTTCTACCCAGATGTTATAACAGTACTCCATCCATCAACGGACGAGGTAATCTTGTCAGCATCGGACAAAGCCAAACTCTTTGCCAAGAACTTTGCAGCTAATTTTACCCCTGTGATCAGGCCTGCGAACCGCCGTATTTCCTCCTGTGTCTGAAAACACACTATGCAGCATACAAATATCTGTGTGGGATGTTGCCAAGCCAAGGAAAAATCTTGATTTCAGTAAAGCAACTGGCCTTGATGGCATTCCAATTATCATGCTGAAAAAGTTTCAACCAGAACTAACTTGCATACTTACAAAGCTGTTTAAGCGCAAATGCTTCCAAACACCCTGGAAAACCTCATCAGTATGCTTCGTATTTAAAAATTTACGTGATCGGTCATCTCCCTTGTAGTACAGATCAGTCAGTCTCCTGTGCGTCATGAGTAAGTTGCTGGAATCTGTGTTAGAGAAGTAGTCAACCACCTCAACAAAAATAATCTATTCAGTGACATGCAATATGGTTTCCATTCTGCTGGATCTACAGCAGATATGCTTACAGTTATATCTCATAGGATTAGCGAATCTCTTGACGGAGGCTTACTTTCTAGGGCAATTGCTCTTGACATATCAAGACCTTTGGCTTAAATGTTTACTTCACAAGATCTCCAGCTTTGGTATAGCTGGAAATGTCTTCTCAATATTAAATCATTTTTCTCTGATAGATTCATAAGAGTAGTAGTTGACAGGTTAAAATCAGAAGCTCACAGTATTAATGCTGGAGTCCCTCAGGGGTTTATCCTGGGCCCAGCTCTTTTCCTGATCTATATTAATGATCTTTCAAATCACATCCTAAGATTATTCGTAGACATATATGCTGACAATACTACCATCTATGGCAACACACCAAAGACCATAAATGACCAGGTTCTCTTTGATTCTCTCTTCTCTGATCTTGAGCACATGGTGCAATGGGGAAAGAGGTGGCTGGTTATTTTTAATGCATTTAAAACCAAGCTTCTGCCTTAACATCATCAATCAGTTCTAACTCTCGTCTGGCACCAATTGAAACGAATGGCTCTCGTCTTGGGAAGGCTCCATGTTTTGACAAGCTTCTGGGTCTAACCTTTACTTCTGATCTGAAATGGAACACGTACATCACATCTGTTGCCAAGGTTGCTGGAAAAATGGTTGGACCATTCTATCATTCCAGAAGATATCTCACTGCTGATGCAATCCTCTATTTGTATAAGAGCCATGTACGTCCAAAGATAGAATACTGTTGCCACGTCTCAAATGGCCTATCCTACCTTGACAGAGTTCAAAATAGACTTTGTAGCTTAGTGGGGGATGCCCTTTTCTCTTTCCTGCAACCTTTTTTCCACATAAGAGACATAGCAAGTCTGTCTCTGCTCTATCGTTAGTTTCATGGCAAGTGCATGACTTTTATATAATAATGAAGATAAATGATTCGAGCATCCGAGCTCATCTGAGCACCAATCTATGCCCCCCTCCTGTTGCGAAACTTTTACGAAAAGCACTACTCTAGCTGAAACCACTATCAATAATTTCCCTCACTCTTTATCTGTGCCTAAACCTAAACGTGGATTCCATGAACAAAGTTTTTTTCCTAGAACTGCACACCTGTGGAATTTCTCTTAGGCACTTTTAACTTGTGTTATGGTGGCCAGTTCACAGTCTGTACCCAGAATTTTGTTCTGGATTTAAAAAAAAAAAGTATTTTTCTATTTTTAATTTTAGAAATTTCAGTTTGTTGTCGTTTGGCGAAGAAGCTGAAGAGGATGAAGTGGAAGTTGATATTGCTTCAAAGGTAATTAATTTCGTTTCATTTTTTATTTATTTATTTTATTTTTACACACTTTAAGCAGCATTTCTTAATCTTTTTGACATTTTTTTTGGGGGGGGTCGAAAGTGAAATGACGTGATTGTTTGGAATCCAAAATACCATATTTACCTCAAGAACGATATCTGTGTTATATTTTTCTTGTCTGTCTGTCTTTTCCACTTTTTCTCAAAAACTAATAGTCCGATCTGACTGAAATGTTGCATGGACCTTTGTTATAATAAGGTGCAGCTAACTAAGTATTACGGTATCTGTTCAAAACACAGTTAAGGATTAGTATCTAATGCAAAAATGAGCACAAATTTCATCAAATTTAACCAATTTAGTATAAAGCTATCATTCAAATTCAATGGTCTATAACTTTTGCCATTTAAAGTCTTGTGTGTGTGTATATATATATATATATATATATATATATATATATATATATATATATGCTTGCACAAATATTAAATTTTTCTTTATGGATGATTTAGAACTTCAAAGAACTCACCTTTAAGCCTGGAATGTACTGTGAGGTAATAGCCGGGTAGAAGCAGTTAATTATCTGTCTATCTATCTAGCAGAGATACAAAAGAGAATTTGAATTATGGCATATTTTAACAGGTGTCAGACTTTGTTGACTGGTCAGTTTGCACCGGAAGTATACAAGCGGGGGGCAGATGTGGTGTATCAGGTGCTCCGATTTGAGTTAACTGAGGTAAGTTTAGTGAAGTTGGATTATGAAAACCGAACAAGCAAGATTAGTTAAGGTCTCTCCACGAGGGAGTTGACGGTCTCAAATAGGAACCCACAAACCAAAGATCGTCGGTCAGTCCATATCTGCTGACAAGATGCCTTGGAGTGAATAAAATATATATAAAAACACAACATCGTCTTCGGCCCCTGTCTTGAAGCGTCTTTGTTACAGCAGGTTCTGAATTCTCCAGAAGTGGCCAGCAGCAGACAGGTATGTTGTCATGCGCCGTTAAGTAAATCTGAGGACAATAGTCTGTTAGATACGTACACAACATATATATATATATATATAAAAAGTGTGTGTGCGTCTGTTTGTGTACATTTCCCAACACGTTAACTCTGTCAATTTTCAGTCTACAGACTCAAAATTGGATATACAGGGTATTGAGATTTGGGAAAATCTTTGTAATCCATTTTCGGCCAGAAATTTGGCTTTTAAGGGGTCAAAATTCAACAATTTGACCGTTGATAACTCTACCAAACTCCCCTGCCAATTTTGGGTATAAACAATTGAAATTTTAGATATAGGTTCCTTGGACATGGATCTAACTTAACTTGATTTGAGCCCAAAACAATAAATGTTAAGGGGTCATAATAGAAATCAAACTTAAAAAGAATTTGACCTCTGCGGTCTCTACCAAATTACTCGGACAATTTCTGGTCTAAACATTTAAAATTTTACATAGAGAGTATTCAGAGATAGGGCAAGCTTTTTAATTGGTTTGGGTTGAAAATTTGAGCTACCAATATATAAATGTATGTATGTTTGCATGTCTGCCTAAAACTTTCGACAGAGGCGACGGATTTTCACAAGATCAGTATCGTTTTGAAGATCGACATTTCAGACGACAAATACCGAAAAATTGGCTAAAAACATTTTCTTTACCCTCAACTGGGCACTTTTCTACAGGGAGGGATCGCTTTTTTCAACGATATTTTTGAAAGTCATCCCCTCTTTTCGATTGTCTAGCCTTAATTTAAACCTACGTCACTTCCGGTTTGGCGGTGGCCGTAACAGCAAAGACGTCACGTCCCCCCCCTCCCAATTCTTTTCCTCCTTTGCGGTACGGGTTTCAAGCCTGCCTTCCTACTAACAATTTTTTTTTTTCTCAACACTCACCTCTAAACACCTGGGCAACACCGGGCTGAAATGCTAGTATATATATTATATATATATATATATATATATATACACGCACGCACACACACACAGCCTGTAAGATAATACACTGTTCATTAGTCTGTTATATATCGAACAACCTGCGTACATATATATGGCCCGTTAGTTAAGGATTTAGAGGAGGACAGCACAACAGTACCAGTCTTCATTATTTTGGATTTTACAACTGCTCCTGTATCTTTATTCATTCAACCATGGAATATCCTTTTCATGCAATCTTTTTTAGACTTAATATTAAGTTGCTCAATATCTTCAGTATAGCAGCTCTGTCCAAACCGAATTTCATGTCCACTCGGGTAACGCCGGGTATCCATGCTAGTACCAAATAAGCATCGGATATCAACTGGTAATTATATACTTATCTCCCTTTAAAGAAAAATATTTTGTTATATGGTCTGGAAGTGGGTGATCATTAGTCTTTTTAACTCACGCCGGTTATCCATGCTAGTATATATATAATATATATATAAAATTCAGAATAGTGAAATACAATAAATCTACTGGTGTGCAAATCCAGTGATTATCGGTCTTACAAAATATTATTGGATGTAATATTTTATATATAATATATATATATATTATAGTTTTTTACCTGTCGATTACCAAGAACTTCCATTACAGGATTTAGCATACATTTTCGATTTGAAGTTCAGTGCCCTTTTTTGCTGCATCAATATCCAATTTCCCTTATTCTATGCAGCTAAAATGATTTAAAAACTTTAAAAACATTTTATTCAATTTTATATTTTTATTACCTATAGTAAATCAGGTGCAAACCTTTTATAATATTTGCTCATATTTTTCTCCGAGGAGATGTATAAACATCGAAAACTCATGGGTTAAGAAAATATATTTTACTTTACTGTATTCTTTGTCTTCCATACAATATAATTTCTATATTTGAAATTTAACTTTTTCAAATCACAAATTTTAAATTCCTAAATTATGATATATATATATATATATATATATATATATATATATATATATATATATATATACATATACAGGGTGGGCCAAAATAAGGGTCCTATCTTTAAATATAATCATTATAGGACCCTTATTTTGGCCCACCCTGTATATATTGTGGTTTGAGTTGTCCCCCTTTGCAAATTGGCTGTTTGGAGAAATGGAAAACTAGATGGCTCTGGTTGATAGTCAATTTGCATCAGTGGAGAAATGGGCAGCATATAAACGGTACTTTTTTTTAAAGCAGGGTGAAGAGTGCAGAGTGTGAAACGACGGTTGGAAGAAGTGACGGTGAATTCTTTTTGTGACGGTGAATTCTTTTTGTGACGGTGAATTAATTTTGGACGGTGAAGAGCTCAACCTTTTGGAAGGAACAGCTGTGTCTTATATATTTTTTTTTTAATTTCTTTTTTTTTTCTTCTACTTCACTACATATATATATATTATATATAATATATATATATATATACTAGCAGGGCTACCCGGCGTTGCTCGGGGCCGTATAAACAATGAAAAAACAAAAGCAGATATTGAACATATGTTTTATTCTTAGGGGAGAGGAATCTTTCATCTCAAGTTTTAGCGTTACAAACAAACATTTGTCTTTTATATATATAGATAATGACAGGGTTTTTGGGGGCCCCCCTCGAAGATAACTGATAAGTTGACCAACTTCTAGTGGTCCGTTTGACGTGAAATTTCGATATTTGTCATCCGGGTTATGGAGCTTCGATATGATTCCAAATTTTTCAAGTTTGGTTCCGTCTTTCAAAAGTTTTAGCGTTACAAACAAACATACATACATACACACAGACGTTTGGCTTTTATATATATAGATAATTATTAGAGAGTAAATTCCTGGTAAAAGTTCCCTAGATAAAAGGATCGACAGAACAGTTCCAAAATTTCTTTTGGGTTTGATCCTCTGATTTTCTGCGATAAAATTTAAGTTTGTCAGTAAATTTCTGAAAGATGGCAATTCTCTGTCAGCTAAGAAGAGGAAGACAGAAGACGACGATGCCTCTGTTCGTCTTGTATTAAATCAGAGTAGACCAGCAGATCAGGTCTAGCAGATGAGCTGACTAGTAGATGACTTGACAGAAAAGTTATATCGGGTCTTAGTTAATAGATTGGAACTTAACTCAAAATATGAATACTACTGGTGGGGGCCCAACAACACACACACACACACAGACATATGTCCATTAACAACTAGTAGTATATCTGTGTTTGTTTTGTTTTTATGTGTCATTTTTTTCTTTTCTTTTTGCTGTGAGTACAATTGGTTAATGGTCGTCGGGAAACTGGCCTAGTTTTACATAATGATTTTTTTTTTGTTTGTCACTTGAACTTTGTTGCTTTGTTTTAGGATATGCGAGGGAAAAGCAAAAGCAGTCATGATTTGACGGATGATCCAAAATTGAGTGCCATTCCAGCTATTGAGTCGGAAAATGAAGAAAAGACGGCAAATGAAGATGATGAACATGCGGATGAGGTAAGTTCAGCTTCCATTAGAGAAAACGTAACTCTTTTCAGAAATGTTAATAAATATTGCATCCATTGCTGCAAGATGCATGTTTTGCGCCGTTTTTATTTCCGTTATGCATTTTAAATCAATGTTTTTTTTTTAATTTTTAAAAATTTTTTACTTCTTTTGAAAACGAAAAATTTTAAAATTTTGTACTTCTTTTGAAAACGAAAAATTTTAAAATTTTGTACTTCTTTTGAAAACGAAAATTTAAAAAAAATTTTACTTCTTTTGAAACGAAATTTAAAAAATTTTTTACTTTTGAAACGAAATTTTAAAAATTTTTTTACTTTTTTTGAAAACGGAAATTTAAAAAAAATTTTTACTTTTGAAACGAAATTTTAATATTTTTTTTACTTTTTTTGAAAACGAAAATTTAAAAAAATTTTTTACTTTTGAAACGAAATTTTTAAAATTTTTTTACTTTTTTTGAAAACGGAAATTTAAAAAAAATTTTTACTTTTGAAAACGAAAATTTAAAAAATTTTTTTACTTTTGAAAACGAAAATTTAAAAAAATTTTTTACTTCTTTTGAAAACGAAAATGTAAAAAAATTTTTACTTCTTTTGAAAACAAATTTTAAAAAAATTTTTACTTCTTTTGAAAACAAATTTTAAAAAAATTTTTACTTCTTTTGAAAACGAAAATTAAAAAAAATTTTTTTACTTCTTTTGAAAACGAAAATTAAAAAAATTTTTTACTTCTTTTGAAAACGAAAATTAAAAAAATTTTTTTACTTCTTTTGAAAACGAAAATTAAAAAAATTTTTTTACTTCTTTTGAAAATGAAAATTCAAAGACTGATTTTCTGCTATAAAATTTCAGCTTGACAATAAATCCCAGAAAGATGGGGATTCTCCGTCAGCTAAGAGGAGGAAGTTAGAGGAAAACGAAGACGATGCCCCTGCGAAACCAGCTACAGATTCCAACCGCGCTGATGCAAATGAAAATCTTCCAGAACAAAAACTCACTCGACGGTAAATGTGAAGATATTAGCATCTTTTTTTTTTTTTTTTTTTTTTTTTAAAGAAGTTATTGATAATAGCAGGGTCGATGGCGAGATTGTAAATTCCTACATTATAGATAAACAAAGGAACATGAGGCCTCCACAAGCCGAGAGCCATTCATTTCAATTGATGCCAGATGGGGATCAGAGCGTTGATGATGTAAAGATAAAAGCTTGGTCTTAGATGCATTAAAAGTAACCAGCCACCTCTTTCGCCATTGTACCACTTTCTCAAGATCAGAGGAGAGAGAATCAGAGAGAACTTATTCGTTTACGGTCTTAGATGTGCTACCATAGATAGCAGTGCCATCAGCATAAATGTCTATGAATGATGTAAGGATGCGATTTTGAAGATCATTAAAGCTACAACTAGAATATTCTAATACTGGACTGTGCTAACTCGTTAGTGTGTTCTAATCTGAATGTTCTCATCCACCTTCCTGCCACAAGGTTTTCTGACTTTGTCGTTGGTTTAAGTAAAAATATTATTTTTGGGGGGGGGTGGGGGTCATTTTTTTGTTAAATTTTTGTGTGTTATATAAAGGTGCTAATTAAATTTTCATTTTTTAACATTTAACAATTTTATTCTATTCATTTTTAAAAAAAATTAAAAATTTTAATTAAAAAAATTTTTTTTTTTTTTTTTAAAGAGAAGAACTGCGGTTGGAAGCAGAAAAACTAAAAAAAGAAATCCGTGATTCCCGGCATGGGAAAACAAAGGAACCAATTACAGAGGAAATAGGTAACGAAGCTATTTTTTTTTTTTTTTTATTTATAAAATAATTCTTAACTGTCCATCAAACAGATACCGTAATACTTAGTTTGATGCACCTTTTCATCACGAAGATGTATACAAAATTTTAGCCAGATCAGCCCAGTAGTTTTGAGAAAAAGTTAAACAGCAGACAAAGAGAAATATATATGTAGCATCCAATCGGACAACTATGCTTCAGAATAACTTACCTTCATAGCTCTGCCTATAACTCTCTCTTCCAATATTAACTTTTTTGTTAGAAATGCCAAAATAGTTCTTTTGTAATAGAAATTGATAGTTTGTTTCCAATAAGGCATCGTTTTTGTATTCAATGACTCTCAGAAAAACTAAAAAGTCTTGCTGATTTTTTTAATAACACTTTTTCTTTTTGTCTCTGTTCCTTTTTAGTTGAGCCGACGGAACACGGTACCAAAATCGAAGTTGTTGCAGAATTTCGAAAAGAGCGGGAAAAGTATAAAGAAATGACGCGGCAACAAGGAAAGAAAGGTTCGAGTCGGGAGGCGTTGACGCTAGAACTTCTGAACAAGTTTCAGAATCGTCTCCGTGCAGCTCAAAACGTGACTGGATCATATTCGGATGATGACGAGAAAGTAGAAACAGAAGAAATATCGAAAGAAGACGGAGAAATTACATCTGTTGAGTCGGAGGAGATAAGCAATTTTTCTTGGTAAGTATTTTCATTTGGATTAATCGGACTAATGTTCTCATCTTGAGTGTTATTTGCACGTTTCGGACAATATAACCTCCGACCGTCTTCAGGCGTATAGTCACCATGTTTGGTAAAGAAAAGTGAGAGGAGTTTAGCTTTATGCTTCCGAGGTTTCGTATTTAGGTTAAGTTGAAAATAAATTCACAAAAAATAAAGTAAAAAAAAAATATCAAGCAAAAACACTGGAGATATTATTTCTGAATTATTTCTAACAAAAAAACGGGGGGAGGGTTAACGTTTAATTAGACCAATTAATAAATTGTAAGTTCTTAAAAATATAAAATTTACGAAACTAAAGTTTTTTTTTTTTTTTTTTACAAAGTAGTCACAACTTATCAAGGCCATGTTGTTGAGAATGGTCAATCAAAGAACATTAGTCGAAGCCAATCCACGCACAGCTGTTCGAGAACTTGCATCTAAATGAGACGTAACAGATACGATTTCCAACCACTTGAGAGAGATTGAAAAGACAAAAAAAACTTTATAAATGGATGCCTCACGAATTGAACAGCAACCAAGATAAACGACGTTATGAAGTGTCATTTTACCTTCTTTTACACAACCAGGACAATCCGTTTCTCAACCAGGTTGTGAGCTGCAATGAAAAGTGGATTCTTTACGACGACCCGCAACGCTCAGCTCAGTGGTTAGCTGCTGACGAAGCTCCACGATGCATCCTGAAGCCAGAGTTGCACCAAAAGAAGGTCATGCTGACTGTTTGGTGGTCTGCAATCGATCTCATACATTACAGTTTTTTGAATGCAGGCGAAACCATTGCGGCAATGAAGTACTCTCAACAAATGAATGAAATGCACGAGAAACTTTGACAACAACACCCAGCATTCGTTAACAGAAAAGGCCCAATTCTCCTCCACGACAATTCCCGACCACACGTTGCTAAACCGACCTTGCAGAAGTTAGACAAATTGGGCTACAAAACTCTGTCTCATTCTGCCATACTCTCACCTACCAACTACGACTTGTTCAAACATCTCAACAATTTTCTGCGTGAGTAATGCTTCAAAAGCTTAAGTGATATCATCGCCGCCAGAACGCAAGATTTTTCTGTTACTGGCATAAATGCACTTGTTTTGCGTTGGCAAAAGTGTGTTGATTTTGATCAATAATTTTTGCTTGAGCCGAGGTATGTTAATCTGAATTTAAATATTAAAAACTGCAAGAACTTTCTTGTCAACCTGATATATATATATATATATATGTGTGTGTATATATATATATTTTTTTTTTGTTTTATTTTACTTCAGTCGAAGTTCTCAGAAATCAAGGGACCCACAACCTGGGGCTAATACTTGGAGTCTATATGAGATACATAGATATTCGAATGTTCCATTAAAGTTCTTTATCTCTCAAGCACTGAGTTAGTAAAGAAATTGAGAACATAATTTTCTTCTCCCCAATTAACCATTTTTATACGTTGTAGTATATCTTTCATGTTAGTCTCATGGTCTTACTGGATTCCAGGACAAGAATTTATCTAGTCTGGTGGAGTATCCAGCTTCGTGCTATTACTTGAGGTAACATCACTTGGAAAAGGTGCACCGTTCCTCGGAAAAGCTGTGGGGTAGTCGTAGTGAGGAGATCTTATTTGGGCTGTGAATGCTATGTAATTTTGAATATTTGGTCAGGGTTTACTTCTATGGAAAAAGTATCCTCATTCCAGATTGTTCTGACAAACCCCTGTACAGAGAGACCTTAGACACTCGAGGATAGTGTCTAGTAGGCATTCAAGTATATATATACACACACACATGTGTGATATATATATATATATATATTCCAAAACTGAAGAGCCAGTGCTCAAAACATGTGTGATATATATATATATATATTCCAAAACTGAAGAGCCAGTGCTCAAAACAACGAGATATTATAAAAAGGCTGACTGGGAAGCTATCAGAGATCTTATCAGAGACGCCCCATGGGGAAATATTTTTTCTCTTCCTGCTGAACAGTGTGCAACTGAGACCACTGAATGGTTCAAAACTGCAATCGAAGCGCATGTTCCCATGCGGAAATTCTATAGCAAGCCCCACTCTCCCCAATGGTTTACTTCGACTTGCGCAACTGCCATTGCTCAAAGGCAGCATGCATTCCGCAGGTTTAACCGACATAAGTCCAGTTCAAACAGACAAAAGTACATAGAAGCAAGAAGTAACGTTAAGAAAGAAATAGCGACAGCTAAGAGGGAATTTACGGAAACCACTAAAAAACGCATCGAAGCACAAAAATTAGGAACTCGTGACTTCTGGAAAATCTACAACAGTGTAGTAAATAATGGGCAATCAACAATTCCCCCACTAACCAACAATCACGAGGTTCTTTGCTCAGCAACCGAGAAGGCTAACATGCTTGCCAGTCGGTTTGCCTCCAACTCTACACTGGACCCTCTAAACCACCCCCTACCTGACTTTTCTATGCGGACAGACGCCACGCTAGACGATCTGGAAGTCACCCCTGCTCAGGTGCATGCTATCATAAAAAACCTTGACACTTCCAAAGCATGTGGACCCGACCTCATCCCAGCTGTGCTATTAAAAAAGTGCTCAGCCGAAGTAGCTCCAGTTCTCTCCAAACTCTACAACAAATGCCTTAATGAATCTTGCTTTCCGAGCTGTTGGAAAACTGCTTCTGTGGTACCAGTATTCAAGAATTCTGGCGAAAGAACTGACCCATTAAATTATCGCCCTATTAGCCTCTTCCCACTTTTTGCCAAAATATTTGAGACCTTAATTAACCATGCTCTAGTCCAGCACCTTACAGATGCTAAACTTCTGACCGACCAACAATATGGATTTAGACAAACCCGTTCCACTGCAGACATCCTCACTGTAATCTCTGAACGCATATACCATTCACTGGACAAAGCGGGAGAGGGAAGAGCAGTAGCTCTAGATATATCTAAAGCTTTTGACAGGGTATGGCATGAGGGTCTCCTCAGTAAAATCAGATCATAGGGTATCACTGGTAGAATACATGACATAATTAAATCCTTCTGAAATAAGAGAAAAATCCAGGTTGTCCTCGACGGTCGTACGTCTAAACAATATAATATAAATGCGGGAGTGCCCCAGGGATCTATCCTTGGTCCTCTGCTGTTCCTGATATTCATAAATGACCTCCCCGACAAAATTGCCTCTGAGATGGGTATATATGCTGATGACACCACACTCTATAGCAGGCACGACAGGAAAACAAATGAACATATATCTAAAGTAATGGCAGAAACACTAGAGGATGACCTCAAATCAGTAGTGGAATGGGGACAAAAATGGATGGTAACGTTCAATGCCACCAAGACAAAACTGGTTTCATTCAATAATTACAAGAAACCTTCTCTACCACCTATAGCAATGGCCAACAACTCTTTAGCTGAGAGTACGTCTTTCAAGCTCCTTGGCCTAACGTTCACAGGAAACATGAGCTGGAACAATTACATCGAGGGCATTGCCAGGGCCGCTGCGAGGAAGGTGGGCTCTCTCTACCGTGCTAGAAAACTTCTAACACCCGAAAGTATCCTGTACCTCTATAAGGCCACTATTCGCCCATGTATGGAGTATTGCTGTCACATTTGGGCCGGTGCATCGGCTACTAGTCTCTCGCTCCTTGACAGGGTTCAAAAGAGAGTCACAAATCTGATAGGCCCTAAACTGGCATCAAAACTTCAGCCTCTGTCCCATCGTCGAAACGTTGCATCCCTCTGCCTGTTCTACAAGTATTATAATGGTGAATGCTCTGAAGAACTGCAAGCACTTGTGCCCCCACGACGTGAACACCCTCGACAGACCCGACAAGCTACAAAATCCCACCCCCACACTGTAGAGATCCCTAGATGTAAAAGATCTTTCTACTCCAGTAGTTTCTTCCCCAGAACTGCTAGACTTTGGAATTCCATTCCAGGTCACTGCTTCCCCAACTGTACTGACATGCATAAGTTCAAGTGCAACGTGAACCAACATCTCGCTGCCCTAATCCCTACATAGTACCCCAGTAGATGTTTCCCCTGATAGTAGCCCCCTACATTAAAGTGGCAATGTGCCTTGTTTGGGGTGAAAATGTAATAAAAAAAAAAAAAAAAAATATATATATATTTGCCTTTGGATTATTATGGACCATCTTCTTCCAATTACGGGATTTCCTTGGATTTTATTTGTACAAATGGAAATTCTTTTAACTTTCTTGAAGTTTTACATTTGGATTTTACCGTCACTGGATTTTTTATTTTCCATCAAACTATCCATTCATGTGTAATCACCTTTTTTCTTCACCATATTCCCTCTGCTTCACTTTTTTTGTTTTCAAGTAAGATCTTTGACTTACTTATTGTTTCATCAAATACTTCTGCATGCAAAATCCGATCCCGCATTTTGCTAATTCCTACCCTCTGATGAGAAGGAAAGTATTTCTTCGAAACTCCGCGGATTAAGGACTATCCATTTATCTAGTGTTTCCTTTTCAGATTAAATATGTTTTTAACTCATTTCAAAGTGTTTTTTAACATGTTTTATTAACTGTTTGCTCATATATATATATATATATATATATATATATATATATATACACGCACGTGTGTGTGTATATATATATATATATATATACACACACACACGTGTTTATACTCTTATAACATTATGTTATTTGCATATGGCTTCATGGAATTTCCGTATATATTTTAGGAACATTTCCCTTTCTCATATGTGGCTTCAACTTTAATTTAAACGTGCATCTTGTATATATGAGGAATTTTGCAAAAACATTTTTTTTTTTTTTTGATCTTCAGGGTAGCAGAACAGCACTACTGTCAAAGGAAAAGTAAGGTACCTTCTTCCCTCCACTAGTCTGTTGAAGACCCTTCGGCATGGTCGAGAACCCACTTTAAAACCCCCCCCCTTCCCCCCCAATCAGGTGACAGAAGCAAATAGAAATAATTCTGTTTATGGTTTCATATCTCATGCTGTGCAGAAGATACTTTTGGATACAATGGTCAGCACAATCACAGAGTATGGACACTGCTCGGACAGAAAGAAACTGCAACTGTCTATACAACTGCAAAGAAAGCTGTGGCAATACATCGGACAAGAAACAGCGTGAATAGGATTTTGAATCGGAACACCTTGTTCGGTAAGGATTACCATGATGGACAGTTGGCACCTGACCGTCATCAAACTACTCTCTGACAACCAGCAAAGAAAAACAGGAAAGATTGTGAGTAAAAGAAGCAGAGGACAACAGTAAGAAACATACGTTGATAGTCTGAACACCTGGGTAACATAAAAAATGATGAGCAACAATGAATTCATGAATGCCTCCAGGGAGAAATAGATGGAGAGCCAGGCAGGACAACACTTGATGATGATGATTTGTGTCATACCGGTCGCAAAGATCACATCATTCTGATCATAAATCTGGAATTTTCTTGGTAAATGTTATTTAGTAGTGATTATAATGGAATGTGACCCAATGAGTCATCTATTGAGTTTGAATTAAATTATTTGAATCAAGTAAATATTGGTAGGACACGGCTGTCTTTTAAAAATTTTAATTAAATTTTTGTTCAGGTTACGACACAAATTGCATTTCATGGAACACAATAAAAATTTTAAATTAATTTTTTTTTTTTTTTTTTTTCAGGTTTTGACACAAATTGCATTTTGTAGAACCTGATATAAAAATTTTAATTTAATTTTAATTAATTTTTTGTTTCGGATTACGACACAATTTGCATATATCATGGAACATAAAAAAAAATTTTAATTTAATTTTTTTTTTTTTTTTTTTTTTTTTTTTTTTTTTTTTTTTTCAGGTTCCGGCACAAATTATATTTCATAGAACCCAACGAAAAAATTTAAATTTAAATTTTTTTTTTTTTTTTTTTTCTCAGGTTCTGGCAAAAATTATATTTCATAGAACCCAACGAAAAAATTTTAATTTAAATTTTTTTTTTTTTTTTTTTTTTTTTTTTCAGGTTCCGGCACAAATTATATTTCATAGAACCCAACGAAAAAATTTTAATTTAAATTTTTTTTTTTTTTTTTTTTTTTTTTTCAGGTTTTGACACAAATTATATTTCATAGAACCCAACGAAAAAATTTTAATTTAAATTTTTTTTTTTTTTTTTTTTTTTTTTTTTCAGGTTTTGACACAAATTATATTTCATAGAACCCAACGAAAAAATTTTAATTTAATTAAAAGTTCTTTTTTCTTTTTTTTTTTGCAGGTTACGGCATAAATTGCATTTTGTGGAACCCGATAAAAAAGTGCTGGATGCTAATGTACACGATGTTGATAGGTATGAACTTTTTGACCCCCGCAATCCTTTGAACAAACGACGCAGAGAAACGAGTAAACAGACTATGAAAGAGAAGTGACCCCCCCCTTCCTCCCCCCATCCTTCTCTCCACTTCCTCTTTGGCACGATTGATGACCTTTGATTCCTTGGAAAACCCAAAAGATCCTCTTTTGAGTAACAAAAGGAAAGAAAAAAAATAAAATCCTGATGGTAAAAGACATTGAGCTGTTTCTGGTTCATTCCATTTTTTACAATGACGAAACAATTTGCTTCTTGTAAAATCCAGCTTAACTGTTTCCAGATTAAATTTGCTAGAGAATTCCTTGAATCGCTGAGGGGCTTGATCTGTCGGTTCGGCTTCAAGTTAGTCTGTCGCGTTTACGTTTGAAATAGTATTTTCACTTCTGTCCGGAATTGTCCCAATATTAAAAAGCAGAAAATTTGTATGATGCGTACAACCCCCGTGACGGAATAAGAATATCGTACTCCAAAAATCACGTAACTTTGATCAAGTAGTTTTATTTTTAACTAAGAGGATCAAATTTTATGAGCAAGTGTTTTAGTTTAAAAATTTTTATGTTTAAGTTATAAACAAAAAAGAATACCTGTTCCGTCAACAGTGACGGAGGAAGATGTTATACGTGTCACAAATATCAATTGAGCATAGAATTAAAAAAACGAATTAGGTAAAAATTTTTATAAGAAAATGAAAGTTATTCAAATGTATTATCAATGGAGATTTATCTGTCTGAAGCCGAACCTATACTATTACCTTTATTTTTAACAGAGATTTGGTATCTGTCCATCGGGAGCCCTAAACTATACTATTGCTTCTATTACTAAGACACGTGAAAACTTTTTAATCAGTTTTCATCTGGAAAAAAAGGACTGCTAAGGGGGTCACAATTGGAAAATTGTGACATGGAAGTTTTTTTTTTTTTTTTTACACAGTGATCACCACTTATCATGGCCCGGAAGCCACTCAGGGATAAGGGTTATTGCAAGTACATTACGTTAGTGTGGAGATTTGATGAAGTGTTTAATTAAGGGGCCGGTTCATTAGGAATTTGTTAAC
The DNA here is from genome assembly GCF_053919585.1 of Euprymna scolopes. Lineage (NCBI taxonomy): Eukaryota > Metazoa > Mollusca > Cephalopoda > Sepiida > Sepiolidae > Euprymna > Euprymna scolopes. Next base: position 5,048,856 of record NC_136518.1, on the reverse strand, counting down.
ATTGGACTTGAAGACATCCAAGTTGTAGTCTGGAGGGAAGCAGGCAGACGGAACAGAGTTCCACAGGCGTGCAGTTCTAAGAAAGAAGCTTTGTTCATGGAATGCGCGTTTTGATTTAGGCACAGATATAGAGTGGGGGAAATTTTTCACAGTGGATTCAGCTAGATGGGTGTTTTTCGTGAAAGATTTGCGAGGGGGGACCAGAGATTGGAGTTCAGACGAGCACCTGCCATGAAAATAACGATAAAACAAGGATAGGCTCGCAACGTCTCTTCTGTAGGAGAGAGGTTGCAGGGTAGAGAAAAGAGCATCCCCCACTAAACCACGAAGTCTATTTTGTACCTCATGTAGTTCATCGGATTTTTATCTGTTTTTGCAACTGTTTCATGACTCTACATGCACGGTCATGAAACATGGCAGCTTCCTTAAGTAAGTTAGAAAGCACTAAAGTCGTGTCAAGATGGCCTAATGGTTATCGTACTTGACTCACTTTTGGTTTCGATCTTAGCTCGAGTATTTTTTTTAAGGAATTTAACATTACATTTAATACCTATGGTATTTTTTATTCTAATAAATAAGAATTTTGCATTAATTAAAATATATTTGTATGTATTTTATGACCGAGCAACGCCGGGCGGTCTGCTAATATATATACTAGCTTGGGTGCTTGGAGGTGTGTGAAAAAGTGGTAGTAGGCAAGCAGGTGGAAAAGAACATGACGTCTTTGGTGTTGCTCCCATTGCCACACCGGAAGTGACGTAGGTTTAAATTAAGGCTAGATAATCGAAAAGAAGGGATGACTTTCGAAAATACTGGTGAAAAAAGTGACCCCTCCTTGTAGAAAACTGCCCAGTTGAGGGTGAAACAATTAATGTTTTTAGCCAATTTTTTTGTTGTCTGAAGAGTCGAGCTTCAAAATGATACCGATCGTGAAAAGCCGTCGCCTCCGTTGAAAGTTTTAGGTAGACATACATACATACAGACAGGTGAGATTTATATTATAGAATAAAATACAACTTTGTTATATATGGGTTGTGGAATTACATTCATCTGCAAAAGATCTAGCTAATTTGCATATTCTTTTAAACATTCATTTTAATTAATTCCCGATTAGCTTGTTTCGGTTTTCTTATGGGATGATCATCTTTAGTTAACTATTATGTGCAATTATATTCATGCAGATATTCTACATGATTTATACTTTTTGCGTAAAAAGGTTATAGTAAACACAAACCTCTTTCTACATATATTTATGTGTGTGTATATATATATATATATATATATATATATATATATATATATATTTGTTTTAAAAAATTTTGCCTACCAAACTCCTCTGTCAGTTTTTTTGCAGATATTTTACATGATTTATACTTGCTATTATATTTGCATAAAACGTTTATGGTAAACAAAAACCTCCTTCTATATATATATTTATGCATATATCTTTATTTAAAAATTTTTCCTACTAAACTTCTCTGTATGTTTTTGGTCTACAGGCATGAAACTTCATGCATAGGGTATTTGAACCCATGTCAAACATTATAGTTGGGTTTTAGCTGGGGAAAATCGGTGTGAAAATTTTAAAAAAATTATGAACTTTACCGGGTGATGGCATTACGAATATGCCTGCATAATGTAATAGTTATTGGTTCATGTTTTAATTTTTAACCTTTCAGCAAACATGTCTTCACAGTTTAGGCATCAATATTTGTCACTCGCCGCATGTGGGTTAGTCTTTTTCCTATAACATCTTGAAGGAGGGAAAAAAAAAACGTTCAGCAGTAAATGAATACTATCCCGCAGTCAAACTTGACCTCATTAACTCATTAAAACGGGCACCTGCTAAATTCAAGTAATTAAATAAATTTAAACGTGTTTCCGTTAGCAGTAGTAGCCCTTTACACCAAAGTAGCAATGTCGGCTAGGAATGACTGATAGGGTAAGTGCAAAATGTAGTCAATTTCTATTAACAGCTGTGTTGGTGGTGACTAAAACAAGAGACCTAAAGGATAAAAATGTTTTGGACAGTTGACAAGTTTCCAGATCAGATCAGAAAAGCTTTACCAGATAGGATGAATCAATCCACTAATGACGGCAAGTAAGACGTGAACATTAGTCTTTGAAGGGTCGTTTTTCATGATGATAACACACACACACACGCACACACACTGAACACGAAGAGATTCCAGCTTTCTACTTGATGAGCCATAAGCTGATGAAATCTTTCTCTTTTTACCAAACAACAGAAACAAAATGGTTGCTTCCTCTCTGAGGGACGGGTTGGAGTATTATGCACTTGTATGTATACCTTATACCAGTCAGTTCATCACAGCATGTGAAAGTTCTTGTAAAACAAGCACAAATCTGCATTGATGGGACAGATGGATTGCCAATGACATATTTTTGACTCTTCTGCAACAACAACAATCCCGCAGAAAGTATGAGAGGAAATTAGGACTTTCTTAGTTGAAACTCATTAGAAATTTTAGAGAAAAGAAAAATCTGATTTCTGCCAAATTGTGTTAGCCAGTTCTTGCACCCTCGGCAATTGCCAGTGTGAGAGGCAACACAGCCAGGACGAGAAGAGAAGACAAAGGAGAAGAAAGCCATGACACACAGCATTTGGATGAGCGGTTGTCAAGAGGGGGCAAATGGTTTCACATATGTATGTGATATTTTTTTTTTTTTTTTTTTTTTAAATAAAAAATGGCTGATGTTTACAAAATTATAATATAATATATATAAATATATATAAATTTCCTGAGTTTCTTTTTGTTGCTGTTTTGTCTTTCATTGAAAAGAACAGGCCATACATACGTTCGGAGTATTCTGAATTTCTTGATCTTGTCTGCCCCCCCCCCCTCCCCCCCAATTCTGATAGTTTTCTCTGAAAACTGAAAATGTTAATTTGACTGCGAAGGCTATGATTTCAAATGCTCTATGATGGGTGAATGAGTGCTCTAAGCACTACCTCCCCAAATATGGCAGCACTACCCATCTTTGAATGCATCTGAATCTGAACATGCTTAAGAGTGTGCAACATCCACAGATGCCGTTAACGTATTTGTAGACGAATTGCTGGCAGATTGCCTAGACGCTGTTTTCTTAATTATAATGTCTAATGGACTCTAGATATCGCTGATTGACCTCTAATTATTTACAACTGCTTCTATTAATCAACATGCCTCATGAAAAGGAAAAGAGAACAAACTACTGTTATGTGTTATCTATGCAACAAGACTTTAGCTGCGGCTAAAGTCGACTTCAAGAGATTGTCATCAGTCATGAACAACAGAGACATTAAAATAGACACCAAATTCAGAATACTCTGAACGTATGTATGGCCTGCTCTTTTCAACGGGTGTGAGTGCTGGACAATCACCAACGGCACAAGGAAAAGACTAGAGGCAAATGAAACTTGCTTCCCAAGGAGAATTTTTAAGATATCCTAAACAGAAAAGAAAACAAACCAGGAGGTGTTAGAAATAGCAAACACAGAAAGGTCTCTAATAAGAATAATATGGAAAAGGAAAAAATCAAATGAGACTCATGGGTCATGTCAACAGAAAACGTGGAATAGAACAGATTAGTTTATTGGAAAAGATGGTGGGTAGAAGAAGCGGAGGATGATAGCGAGAAATATACTGAATACCTGATGAGCAAAAATAAATTCATGAGTGCCCCGAGAGAGGGAGATAGATAGCAAGCCATAGTCGCCAATGCATGTACTAAACAGGATACCACTTGATGATGATGATGATGATGCAATGAGATTCCAGCTGTCTGTGATAATCTGAGATCAAAGAATAGATTTCCATAGTGACATTCTAGAATTTTTTCATTAAATATTTCTTTAAAACATGAAAAAATTGAATAATAAAAAAAAAAACTATTAAAAATTTAATTCTGCATTTGTTTTATTTCATTTGTGTATTTTTTTTTTTTTTTTTTTTTTTTGCTCTGGATCCTGATCTGATTTTAACCTGAAAATGGAAAGAAAAAAAAAAAGAAATTAACAGGGATGCAAAGTGGACAGTCAGACTAGGAGGCAGTACATATGCTAAAAAGAAATAGAAATAAAAATAATCACCAAGCAGACCAAGCCCAGAAATTGATAGCATTTGGAAGCCTTTAATTGTAGAAAAAAAAGCAAAAATCGTACACCCTTAAAATTTCGGATATAGAAGGGAGATAATCACCTGTTAATCTTCATAAGTATTGCCTCCCCTTTGTTAACCAATTTTTTCACAAATACGAAACTATAACCATAAAATAAAGATTAACTCAAATAACATTCAAGATGAGAACAATAGTCTAATAAATATAAAATAAAAAATAAAATATATAAAAAAAAACAAGACAAGTAATACAAACAATCAACCCACATCTCCAAAATTAAGAACGGTAAATCCTGTGAAGGTATGCTAATATATCTGTAAGAAAAAAAAAAAAAAAATTGGTTGACAAAGGGGAAGCAACTCTAATAAAGATAGACAGGGGGATTATTTCCCTTAAATCGTTGAAATTTTAAGGGTGTACAATTTTTTTTTTTTTTTTTCCTACAATTAGAAGTTCACAGATTCGAAACAATGACCCAAAAAATGGAGACTGGCTTATAGAAATACGAAAATATCTACGGAGCCAATAACTTTCTTGTTTCTTTTTCAAACAACAACCAACATGTCTGATGATGGCCGAAGAACAATCTGACGGAAACATTACACAAACAACACTCAAGATGAGAACAATAGTCCAATTAATACAAATAATATATAAAGAAAATAATTTGGGGACTTCAAAAATAAAGAATAAAAATTCTTCAGGTTCACAAAAAAAAAATGATTATAGATCAATTGTATTTACTGGAGATGTTTTTATTCAAAATTTTGGTGCATATTCAAATTGGCAGCAATTAAAAGTAAAGAAAACACAGAAAAGTCTGTACATACTAGTCAAAGAATGCAGATGAAATATTCCAAGATGAAATATTCCAAAAATCACATATTTTGATCAAGTTGTTTTTTTATTAAGGAAAATCAAACATGTAATGGTTTGGTTTATATATATATATATATATATATATATATATATATATATATATATATATATATATAAACTACTTAATTTACTCACATAAAATTAATATATGAAAGTATTGATTTATGCGTAAACTTTAAGCATTTACTTCAAAAGTGCTCAATACGTAGGTAGAGCTAGTTAGTAATTTATAAAATATATATGGCGATTAAGCTACACTGAATATTCCGCGTTTCATCCACTCTAGGACTCTTCAGGCTTATGCGCGAATTTTGTGGTTGTTTATCGTTTTTAAAAACGATAAACAACCACAAAATTCGCGCATAAGCCTGAGGAGTCCTAGAGTGGATGAAATGCAGAATATTCAGTGTAGCTTAATTGCCATATATATTTTATAAATTACTATATATATATATATATATATATATATATATATATATATATATATATATATATATATAATTTGTAGTCATCGACATACAATCCTGTTTCGTTGTATCACAACTCATCAGTGCCACTAGACTAGCACCTCTCCCAAAATATATATATATATATATATATATATATATATATATATATATAGTAATTTATAAATTTTGGGAGAGGTGCTAGTCTAGTGGCACTGATGAGTTGTGATACAACGAAACAGGATTGTATGTCGATGACTACAAATATATATATATATATATATATATATATATATATATATAGAGTCCTGGTCAAAATCATGACCACTTAAGAAAGTATGCATTTACACATATTATCAAACTTTTAATCAAACAAATGATTGAAACCATTGCCAAAAGGGAAAATATGATGGAAAAAAATGTAATCTGCTTCATTCAAAACCTTAACCCTGATCTAATAATTATTTTTTAAAAAACATTTTCACCTGGTCAAAATGATAAACCACTGATAATTTATCTAAGAAAAGGCTATTATAAATTACTAAAAAGGGTCTCAGTATTTAGTAAAACCTCCATTATTACGAATTACTTCAAAAATTATCTTCGGCATGTTTGCGACTAAGTTTTTTTATCAGTTGCGAATGAATTTTATCCCATGTACTGAAAACTGAATCAGAAAGTCCCTTTATTGAATCATACTGGGTTCCATCCTTGAACACTTCTTTTGCCATCCATTCCTGAAGATTTTCAATGGATTGAGGTCTGGAGAACATGCTGGATGATCTAACAATTCTATATTATTTGAAGAAAAGTATTCTCGTGCTTGTCGAGAAGTGTATCGCAGCATTGTCTTGCTGGAAAATCCAATTTCTTCCACACAGACGTTGACCTTCAGTCCTGATAGAAGCATTTTCAAACATTGAAATGCACTTCAATGATGTTTGCCGGCCTTTCACTACTTGCAACTTTAGGTTCCCAGCTAACGAGAAAGCACTCCAGATCATTAAAGACCCTCCTCCACTATGCCGAGTTGAAAAAGTCTCTTTGGGCAAATTTTTATCACGCCAATAGTGTTTAAATCCATCTGGACCATCTAGATTAACCTTTTTCTCATCGGAGAAAATTACATTTTCCCACTTCTCTTCATCCCAAGTCTGGTATTTGGCGGAATATTCAAGTCGGTTAGTTTTGTGCTATTCAAGAAGATGTGGTTTCTGCAGTCGCTTTAAATGATTGAAACCCTACATTTTAAGATGCCTTCTGATGGTTTTAGGACTACATTCTGCTGCTGTTTGGCTTTTCAATCGACTTGAGCTCATACTGGAGTTTTTTTTTTAAACTTCTGATACGACGATCCAGTGATGGGGTTATTTTTTTCTTGGTCGACCTGTACTCTTTTGATGCCCATATAGATCTGGATTTCTTCAAAAATTTGTGATGACCGTTTTGCTATGATTCACTTCGTTTGCAATGGGTCTATGGGAGAGTCCACCCCTATTAAACTCAAAGATCATTCCTCTCTCAAACTCTGATAATGGTTTCCCTTTTGCCATTTATAATTTAGTAAGATGTTTTTTATTCACTAACAAGTTGTTTTTAGTAACATAGAAAGCTTTTTGTATTCATTTTTTCAAAACTAGCCGATTTTATTAAAGTGGTCTTATCATTTTGACCAGGTGAAAATGTTTTTTAAAAAATAATTATTAGATCAGGGTTAAGGTTTCGAATGAAGCAGATTTCATTTTTTTCCATCATATTTTCCCTTTTGGCAATGGTTTCAACCATTTGTTTGATTAAAAATTCGATAATATGTGTAAACGCTTACTTTCTTAAGTGGTCTTATGATTTTGACCAGGACTATATATATATATATATATATATATATATATATATATATATATATGAGAATTTAAGCAATGATGAGCCTGGTCAGTACCAGATGGGTGACCATTTAAGAAGGCTAGGCACTGTATGTACCATGCTGAATCATAGGAATTTCCAGGTTGGTATCTGGGGGTACATTTAGCTTACTAGGGGAGATAAACCCCCGAATCAAGGAGCAAAGCAACAGGAAACTACCGTCTTTATTTGTCTTCCCGAGATTACCATGGCTCTACAATTTAGAGAACTGACGTTGGCGACACTGTTAAAACAGCAGGGCCACTGATGATGATGATGATGATGATATATATACACACACATATATATATATATATATATATATATATATACCGGTTGTATCGATTGGTTTCCTAGATGTAAATCTAATGAAACCCATATAATTATTAAAGAGTGCTCAATGGAGGATAGAGCTGGTATGTAGTCTGTTTATTATACAAACATTATTGGTTACATATGTGCATACATGTTTCAGTGGAATTGCAATTTAAAGAGACCATCTCAACAGACGAAAAAAGGACAATATTGAAACAATATTGAAACGAGAGTCAAGGTTACACAACCGCCAAGTTAAGATAATGCCAATACGTCCCTGCTGTGACAGCTTGACCACTAGTTTCTTCCTTCACCCCCCCATGCTCCTCCATACATAAAGCGTAAACCACACCTGAATATCCTATAAAAAACGAATGTAATCTTGACTCGTTTCAATATCGCTCGTTTTTGTGGTTTGATGAGGTGGTCTGTTTGAATTGTATGCACATATGTAACCATTAATGTTTGTATAATAAACAGGCTTTATATATATATATATATATATGACAGATTGATTGTTGCTATTTCTTCTGATGAGTTAAGGGCATAATAGATTATGTATGTAGGAGGACGTCGACATCTCCCTGCAAAAAGGTGCAAAAACCTAACGCCGTCATTTCCCCTAACGGGGATATACATGCGACTGAGGACCACTTGTGAATTTCATACTCCCATGAAACTTCCTCCTTCGGAGGAAGCCGGTTAAACCCTGAATAGGGTTAGTACTGACTCGCACATAATAATTAAGTGATTGATTTTGCTCTACAAAACAAATACTGTCAAGAATTGTAAAAGTCAACTGAATTAAGGGAATAAATTATAAGATGGTCAACATCATGAATTTTGGAATATAGTTTTTTGTCATTTATTCACTTTATTGCTCTGTAATTACATTGAGCTTCTTAAATAAGGGTTGGTATATATTATAAGAAAATATATTTCTACAGAAATATATATACAGGGTGACCCCAAAAACGGGCCCCAACTCTAATTAAGCCCCGTTTCTTAGTGTTTTGTCCGAATAAAATGAAACTGGTCATAACTAGTTTATTATATTCAAAACATCACATCAAAACACTAGGGTCTTTGGCTTTTTTTCTCCGTTCTCCAACATATGTTCTAGATGGCCTCCATTTAGCTCCGTGCATTTCTTGAGGCGCAGCACGAAGTTGTCCATGACGTTCTTACAGACCGAATTGGTTATGACTCTCATCTCCTCCCTGATGGCTTCCTTGAGTTCCATGATGGTTCTGGGTTTCCCTGCATAGACTCTGTCCTTAAGATAACCCTAAAGAAAAAAATCTGGGGGACTTAGGTCCAGGCTATGGAGTGCTCACTCAAAATCAGTCTTGAGACTGATCACTCGGCCTCCGAAGTTCTCTTTCAGCCAATCTCGGGAAAGGTTTGAGGTGTGAGGACTTGCTCCATCCTGCTGGAACCAGAACTTGCTCATGAGCGACGGGTAGATGGTCTGGAGCTCACTTGAAGGTTTTGAGGACCTCCACATATCGCTCCTTGGTGACTGTCACTGCTATGCCAGATTCTTTGATGAAGATTGGTCCGATGATGCCTCTGGCCGAGATTGCAGCCCACACCTTGCACCTAGGAGAGTGCAGGGGCTTGGTGGGGGTCTGGAGAAGCCCCCAGAAGAGATTTGTCTTGGAGTTCGCCTTTCCATCAAGATGGAAGTGGGCTTCATCTGAGGTCCAAAGGAGGTTAAGGAAACTTGGTGTCTCCTCGATCTTCTCGAGCATCTTGACTGCCCTCCTCTGCTTCTTGTCTGAGGCTGTAAGGGTCTGCGGCATCTGTATTCTGTATGGATAAGCCCTGATATCGTTCACCAGCACTCTCCTGCAAGTCTCACCGAGGGACTAACTTCACTTACGCACAGAGCGTTTCGGACTTTGCTGGAGAGACTATCTCACTCTTTTGACCAGCTCGGCTTCTTGGGACATCCCGAGTGGCTTGGACGGTTCTCTCTGGCAGCGTTGAGGTTCTCCACAGTCCGATACTTCTCAAAGTGGTCCACCCAGTTCTGAATTCTGCTTTTGAATGGAGCCTTTTCACATTCGAACTTACGCATGAGACTGTCCTAAGTTTTCTTAAACGAGCCTGTCTTGTAGTAAAATTTAACACAGTGTATTCTTTGTCCCAGCTTCCACTGGGGTCTTGGTGTACTCACGGTCGTTGATTCAGCCATGTCCTGTAAAATAAGGGCAATCGGTGAATAAATAATGGAGATATCACATAAAGTGTACACGGGGCCCTGTTTTTTTTTTTTGGGTCCCCCTGTATATACCGTATATTTATATATATTCTCTAATTCTTACCAAGAACTTTATTATCTGTAGTCGGGATTAGCAGCTTGAGACAAAGACGATGACAAAACCAATCGGCGTCGATCAGATTCTGTGTTTTATGATTTCTGTGACATAATTTAACGCATGTGTGATATGGACTCGCATCTTCACCAGGGGGAGCTGCCAACAACAACAAAAAAAAAAATTGGAAGTTAGTTTTTTTTTTTCATGTAAGAGAGATGGACCGTGCATATTTAAATGAAAATTATGATATAAAAAACATGAAAATAATACTGCGAGCTTGCACGTATTTGTACACTTTTATATAAAAATACTTATAAGAGGCATTCCAAAAGTAATGCCTCCTATTTTTTATTGCGCCCGAATGGATCAGAGAGGATCGCAAATTGCATTGTTATGATGACTGACCTGAAAGTTTATGCATTCATGACCTGAAAGCTTCATCTCTCTGTTACAGGTATTGACGGTGTGACACTCTAAGAAAGCAAGAAACTCTTGTCATGGACATGCGTCAGAAGCAAAAAAGCGTCATTGAATGGTGGGGAAAAATAAATTCTGAAGCACAAAAGGTTGCTCGTTTTAATGGTAGCACAACCGTCTTCGTAACTCTTCAACTTTTTGTGTTAAAATATAGGAGGCTTTATTTTTGAAACGACACTTACGCCTGAAAGTATCCTGTAGCTCTACAAAGCTACCATTCGCCCATGTATGGAGTATTGTTGTCACATTTGGGCTGGTACATCTGTTGCTTGTCTCTCGCTCCTTGACAGGGTTCAAAAGCGAGTCGCCAACCTGATAGGTCCTGAACTGTCATCTAGGCTTCAGCCTCTGTCCCACCGACGAAATGTTGCATCCCTCTGCCTGTTTTACTAGTATTTTAACAATGGATGCTCTGACGAACTACTAGCCCTTGTACCCCTTCGGCATAAATACCCCTGACACACCCTACAAGCAGCAAAATCCCACCCCTACACAGATCCCTAGATGTAAGAAAGCCTTCTGCTCTAATAGTTTATTCCTAAGAACTGTTAGGCTTTGAAATTCCCTTCTGGTTTCCTGCTTCTCCAACTGTACTGACAAATAAAACTGTACTGACATGCAGAAGTTCACGTGTAATATGAACAGACATCTTGCTGCTCAACTCCCTACATAGTATCCCTGCAACTTATGGCCCTGATAGTAGCCCTCTACATCAAAGTGGCACTGTGCCTTGTTTGGGGTTAAAATGTAAAAAAAAAAAACCCTGATATTTTAATTAATGCAGATTACATATTTATTATTATCGAGACAATTCTCTATCGATTATTTTATTGAACTGAGATCAAAATTAAAAATATATATGTATGACTTGGGTGTCATTGGCTAGAATCGCCCTAGAAAAGATAATATGATTCCATTTCCGTTTGATGAAAACCAGCTTTCTTTTTTTGGTGCAGATCATCTACTAGTTGTCTACAAATCCCAAGAGAAATAGGCGTTTACTATCATGTCTGAAAGTGACACAATGTTTAACAAACAAGATTGGAGATGCGCTGCTGTACAACTCATGCTCTCTACCGATCCAAGTTATGACAACAGGACCATTGCCAGCACCCTCAAAATGCATCGCTGAATTGTTACGAATAACAGGAACATGCCCAGGATGATGAGAACAAAGTTTCCGGCCACGGTTATGGTCTTTGATGTGGTTTCAGGTGAGGACCACATCGTGCCACCTCACATCTTCGAAGTTGCTTGAAAGTCAACACCAAATTTTACCTGGATGTGCTGAAGAGTGTGCAGTCAGGTGGCTGCTAGTAGATCCTGAGTGTAACAGCAGGACTTGGCATTGGCCCACATGTCCAAAGAAACTCGGGTTTGGCTTCAAAAGGAGTGCTATGCCTTTATACCCTTTTCTCACTGCATCCCCAACTCCTCCCCTGATCTGAAACTGTTGGACTACTTTGTTTGGTCATATGTCGAGGACATCACCAACATGACCTCCAACAACGCCAAAGCCAGCCTAATCGCTGCCATCCGCTAAGTATTTGCCGATCTCCCGCTGTAAAATAACTTAAATGGACACTGATTTACTTGCCTCCCCACGAGGGCAGAGTTAGACACAAGGTCGGTTTTTAAAGTGGGGAAAATCCAGCTCTCCAAAAAGGGGCACTTTGGATAAATAAAAAAACAACCCCCCCCCCCCATTAAAATTGCCTCAGTCTAGAAGGATTTCTCCTCTACCGATTGAAGACAGAAAAGGTGAAGTGCAGCATTAGAACAGATACTACACTTGCAACGTGGACATTGCACTTTAATTTCAACCACTCGGACCCACACGTTGTCTGGTACGGTCGCAGGAACAAACACACAAGGAAGGACATAAAAATATAACTGAGCATTTTTTTAGGTGAGTACAAAAAGCATTTATTCCAGTAATTTCTGACAACGCATTTCACCTATTTTAAGCATACAGTACAACCCTGGGATCTGACATTAAAAATTAGTAACAAAATACAGCACAGTATATAATACCCATGTATATAATCAAATAACATTGTAAATAACACCGTAAGGTGGGGCAAATTCCGTAACCAGGGTCCGGAAAAACATTGTCTTCCACATCGTAGCCTGAAAAAACCGCTACTGTATCCTGGGGTTCTACTGTATATAAATTTCGGCTGCTGGATTGGCCAATGGGTGTGTGGGCTATCTAACAAGAACCATAAATCACTTAAAAAGTTACAATTAATTTAAAATAAAACTTTTGTTTCTTTCCTGGGCTTTATATTCAAACCAATAAAACGTGAGTGTCTTTCATAGTGAACAATAGCAAATGAAAATGCAATTAAAAATAAAAACATGTCCAATATGTGAAGCAATGGATGTAAAATGTGGGGAGAAGTGGGGGGTTGGGTTCACCTGGGTTGGACATGGTTGGAAATCCATGATTTATATTCAGAACTAGCGAGGGGTACCCGGCGTTGCCCGAGTGTTTGGAGGTGTGTGTGGAAACTCCGGGGGGGGGGGGGAGTAAGTATGAGGATCGAACCAGAACGGTTGAGGCAAAGTTGTAAATTAAAGAGTGAAAAAAAACCAAAAAAACATGCGACTTTAACCATTGCCCCACCGCAAGATGCTAACGGAAACACGTTTGAATTTATTTAATTACTTGGATTTGGCAGGTGCCCGTTTTAATGAGTTAATGAGGTCAAGCTTGACTGCGGGATAGCATTTCATTTACTGCGGAACGCGTTTTTTTATTTTTATTTTCCCAAGATGTTATAGGAAAAAGGACTAACCCAGATGCGGCGAGCGACAAATGTTGAATATTTATCTTCCCGAAATTGAGCAAATTAAATAGACAGGCGAGCTTCGTTGTTAACTCTGAGATATTACGATTTATATGTGATATAAAAAGTTTTAAAAAGTTGTGAAGCGACCGACCGTTTCTCTGAAAAAAGCCTTTTGTAGACATACAGAAAAAGCGAACATATATACATACATTTTCGCTTTTATATATATATAGATATATAGATCTCATCCAAAGACATCATGGGTGGCCACCCATGAGCTACAGATGACCCAGTTTTCGAGCTGAGTGGTTGTACCCTTCAGAATAGGGTTGTAACTGATAATTTTATGACCCCTGTTGGCATGATATCAGAAGGTCGCCATCGATAACGTGCTTCGTTACAGTTTATTTAAAAAACTGGAGAGATTGAAACATTTTAAAACAATCAGCAAAGTGCGGAATCAATATTTTTTTACTTGAACTGTATGATAGGATTGAAGTAATTTTTGCAATTATTTTGGCGACGAGTAAATTTGTATAATTTTTTTTTATGATTTGGACTCTCATCTTTTTTTTTTTTTTTTTTTTACACAGGGATCACCACTTATCAAGGCCCGGAAGCCACTCAGGGATAAGGGTTATTGCAAGTACATTACGTTAGTGTGGAGATTTGATGAAGTGTTTAATTGAGGGGCAGTTCATTAGCAATTTGTTAACATTGGACTTGAAGACCTCCAAGTTGTAGTCCGGAGGGAAGCAGGCAGACGGAACAGAGTTCCACAGGCGTGCAGTTCTAAGAAAGAAGCTTTGTTCATGGAATCTGCGTTTTGATTTAGGCACAGATATAGAGTGGGGGAAATTTTTCATAGTGGATTCAGCTAGACGGGTGTTTTTCGTAAAAGATTGGCAAGGGGGGGGGACCAGAGATTGGAGTTCAGACGAGCACCTGCCATGGAAATAACGATAAAACAAAGATAGGCTCGCTACGTCTCTTCTGTGGGAGAGAGGTTGCAGGGTAGAGAAAAGGGCATCCCCCACTAAGCCACGAAGTCTATTTTGTACTCTGTCAAGGCAGGATAGGCTGGTTTTAGCAGCTCCTGCCCAGATGTGGCAACAGTATTCCATCCTTGACATCCTTATCTTCTGTTTCTTGTTTTAACAACGTTTCGGCCAATTATTCCTCTAGCCTTCATCAGGTTAACCGCGATGAAGGCCAAATAATTTCCAGTCCTGGATATGACCTTAAACTATATCCGATGGTGAGGCCCATGCTTGTGGGCTTTGGGGAGTGTGCAGCCACCCCTTAATTGCAATTGCTCCCAGGTCCACTCTGACCCAGAGTGGTAGTACCTGTTAGGGTCCTAACTATGGGTTAAATAGAAACAGATTTGAAAAAACAAAACAAATATATTCTATTAAAAAATTGTTCTTCAAAATAACTGCATTCGGCATTAAATAATCTTTCTTTTTTTTTTTTTTTTTTACATAGTGATCACCACTTATCAAGGCCCGGAAGGCACTCAGGGATTCGGCATTAAATAATCTGAAAAGGGTTGATATGCTGTAAAAAAAAAACAACACCCAACCAAACAACCAAATAATTCCAAAAATTAATTCAATAAGATAACAATCGGTACGTACCCGACAATTGGAAGATTGTGGATTTATAAGACCGAAAATCCAACCTTGATTGCCCTTTAGGGATCGTGGCGCAGTAGATAGAGATGCAGGAATATCCAAGCATTCCAAGTGAGCATTATTTGGAGGTAGCAGTTTCGATCCCTCCCAAAGCCGGTCAGAGGATTAGTTGATCAAACCATGGTGAGATAGCAACAATTATTGAAGGCAGCAATTGCTATGGATGTTGTTGGAGGATTCGACATTCTTATCCTGTCGCGGTTAACCCGATGAAAGTCAAAGGATTAATTGTCCGAAACATCGTGGAAACAACAACTCAAAGATGAGGATAATAGTCCGAATAATTGAATAAAATGAATTGTATGATAGGAGTTGTCTACCTTACAACTAAAATTCTTTTTTTTATATATATAAACACTATCAAGGAGACCCAACGTTGCTCGGGGTTGATTGAGGATTAATGAATGTTTCACACTTCCAATATTTTTATTGGAATCGAAATCAATAAAATCGATCATTTTTCATTCAAATCGATTGATTACTTACTCTGGTTGGAGACCCATTGTGGTGCACAGGGAGGAAGTTTCACATGTCTCCCCGCAGTGACTTAGTTCACAATACATCGTAGTCTACATTGCACTGTAGAGAACCTACTGTTGATTTTA
>NC_136518.1:4993297-5030797 GCF_053919585.1 Euprymna scolopes | reverse complement strand
TTAATCTGAAAAGGAAACACTAGATAAGAGGATAGTCCTTAATCCGCGGAGTTTCGAAGAAATACTTTCCTTCTCATCAGAAGGTAGAAATTAGCAAAATGCGGGATCAGATTTTGCATGCAAAAGTATTTGATGAAACAACAAGTAAGTCAAAGATCTTACTTGAAAACAAAAAAAGTGAAGCAGAGGGAATATGGTGAAGAAAAAGGTGATTAAACATGAATGGATAGTCTGGTGGAAGATAAATAATCCAGTGATGGTAAAATCCAAATATATAACTTCAAGAAAGTTAATTGAATTTCCATTTTCACAAATAAAATCCAAAAATCCTGTAATTGGAAGAAGATGGTCCATAATAATACAAAGTCAGAAATCCATGGAATAATTCACAAAAATGTGTACAAGGAAAAAAGAAAAAAATTCCAATAATATTAATAAAAGAAAAATAAGATATGCTTTTCATTCTACTGCCGATATATATATATATATAATTATTTTATTTTTTTTTTTACTATAATAATTAAATACCTACAGACACTAGTGTTTCATCCTTTCGGGATTCTTCAGTGCAGGGTGTCACGATTACTACCAGTCGAACGATTCGAACCCCGCGACACGAGACATCTCTGGCTCGATTAGCGGAGGCCGTATCCATTCGGCTACCATTAATCATGTGAAATAGCGTTGAATTTTAAACATTTTAATTTAAATGTTCATTACGTCAGACAGACAGTGATCAAATCGTTATACGATGATCTACGCATAAGAGCTAAATTGACCGACTTTTTAATTCAACAGAAAGTGCTCAACGATAAGAAACGTATTTCTTAAATATATATATATATATATATATATATATATATATATATATATATATATATAGCTTAATGTAAAAGGAAAAGAGAAAGTTCAATTCCACAAAAGGAGAATATCCGGATAATGCTAAGCTCAACAATAATTATTGGAGCTTATACAATAGGACAACAAGAGTATGAAATAAAGACACAAAACTATATATTGGTAGATATAGAATGGATCATTTATTTAATAATGGAATACTGACAAAATTTGGGGGATAGAAGGGACTCTTTATGCCAGGGCATTTCGAAGCCTAATGCTTCTCATCAGAAGAGTAGATAAGGTGCTAGGTAGCATGGGGAAGATTCAGCGTCTAGCATAGGGTTCATTAGGAATGAATAAGATTAAGAGAAATTATAGAATGTTGGGGGAAGCTTTATTGAATTCTAAATAAATAAGGAAAAGCTTATTATATATATAGTATGATATATAAGAATATATATGGTCTTTAACATAGTATTGAGATTAAGGGTATAAGTATTATGGTTAAATAGGGGGTGTATTGTTGTTCTGTGGTAATTTATTTTAACGATTTGTGGGGTGTCTATTTTCTATGGTGTGGGTAATTTTGATTAATTTGGGGGGGGGGGTTATGCAAGGTTGTAAAACTGAAAGGTAATATGTTGCAATATATTTGTAAGTTTCTACTGTTATGATATAGGGAGTATGATCATAAGGGGGCGGTCGGAGATTAAGGTGGCAATGACTGAGTGCGTATAACTTGATGTAAAAGGTTAAGTATACATATTGATGTTAAAGTGGGGGAGTAAGGAAACCATTGCTACTTATGAGAGTGGTAAAAATATACCAAATAATAGTAGGGTAATTATAATAGTACGAAAGATAATAGTAATGAAAATTATAATAAAAGTAGTAATAATAAAGCTGAAAATAAATTAGATGCAAAATTGAATATTAAAAAAAAATAAATAAATAAAATAAAATAAAATAAAATAAATAAAATAAAGATAAAGATAAAATTAAAAGTAATAATGTTACCAATAGTTGTGATAAAATTAAATTCAAAATTACTGTTAATAACAGTGAAGATGGAGTTAATGGTAGCGGTTATGGTAGCAATGACGGGGGTAATAACGAGGGTAATATATATATATATATATATATATATATATATATATATATATATATATATATATATATATATATATATATATATATATATATATATAGTGTTATAATGGAATAATTCCAGGAGGAAATCCGGGTATGAGAGCTCAATGTGGTAAACAGAGCAATAACATATATATATATATATATATATATATATATATATATATATATATATATACACAGTACGTTTTCAAAATATATATGGCAATTAAGCTACACAAAACATTTTAGATGCTTGAAAATACCATAAGGTTGAAATAAATTATTGCATCGACAATTATGTAATTTCCGTGTTATATTTTATACTAGACCACCCGTGACCCGTTGGGTCAGTACGTTATATTAGCTATGGAATTCATGTATGAGCGTGACACTTGTGGCATAACGAAAATAGTTTTTTTTTTACATAACAGAAGCATTTCTATGAAAGTATATTAAAATGAAAAAAGAATATAGATAGATTTCTATGAGTCGTTCTGTTTATTATAATTGTTATTTTTTTTAAATTACAGTTACTGAATTATAAGTGGTTGGTCATACTTATAGGTAAATATGCACTGAACAGGTATCATAATCCTTATTATAGTTAAATTCAAATTTTGATATATCATCTTTTAAATGAAATTGTTAGTTGAAAGTACAGAATAATAAAAAAAAAACACTCTCCACATGTTAATAATGGCTTTTTAAATAGAAAATGAAAATAAAATGTAACTTTTGTCATTTAATTTAAGCAAACATTCAGTACCCATTGTGTAAAGGAAAACACTATTTAATGTAATAGAAATGTGTGCATTTACCGATTCAGCTTTCCGTTTGGAAATGTAAGCAGACGACTTTAAAAAACATGGGAAGAAGAAAAAGAAATGTTTTTGTAATAACGCCCTCTAGTAAAAAGGTCTGCATTAGTTAAGGGGGATAACTCTATCCAGTTTTACATCGCTCCCTTTTTCTGTCTCTCACACATACACGTAACTATTTCTCGCGTACGTAACGAAAACAGAGGGAGTAGGAGTGTTGAAATCTATTAGAGGGAAAGTGAGAGGTGTTTTCTTTCCATAAATTGTATAGGGTAATATTTCATATTATTAATAGATTCATAGATAAATAGATTTTATAATATATATTATAATTATCTATGAATCTATGTATTATTTGTATATATAAATAACTATTTGATCAAATTAAATGAAATTGTTTGTATTAAAAGCGATATAAAAATTCCGGAATTGGAATAACGGATTGAAGACGTTGCTATTTACGCATGCGCAACCGGATGTTGAAAACCGGAAATCTGATTGCAAACATACAAGATCCATAGACTTTTAGTATTATATAGATATATATATATATATATATATATATATATATATGACTACTTCATTTAATCACATAAGTTAATATATGAAAGTATAAATTTATGTGTAAACTTTAAGTATTTACTTCAAAAGTGCTCAATACATAGGTAGAGTTAGGTAGTAGGTTATAAAATATATATGGCAATTAAGCTACACAGAATATTCCGCGTTTCATCCATGCTATAAGCCTGATGAATCCTAGCGTGGATGAAATGCGGAATATTCTGTGTAGCTTAATTGCCATATATATTTTATAACCTACTACTACTATATATGTATATATATATATATATATATATATATACATATATATATATATATTTACTGCTTTTATTCTTCACTTGGAACAGACACTCGTTATGTTTCTTCAAAAATCTTCATGGTAGCATAAGACATAGCTTCTTTATATTACAAACAGTTACGTTTCACTTCTAGATCTATTTCTGACCACAGTTCCTGATGATTGTGTAACGAATGCCCATAGCCCACTCGAGAACGCTGCTCACACTGTGATAATGGTAGCAATCACCCTAAACTCTCAAGCAAAAGTTGAAGAGCTATTGCTCAAAGCAGCAAGGCTGACTGGAAAGCCATCAGAGATCTCATCAGAGATGTAGAACAGTATGCAAATGAGACTACTGAATGGGTCAAAGCAGCAATTAAAGCAAATAGTCCCACACGGAAGTTCTATAGCAAACCCTACTCTCCCCAATGGTTTACTTATACTTGTGCAGCTGCCATTGCTCAAAGGCAGCATGCATACCGCAGATTTATCCGACCTAAGTCCAGTATAAGCAGACAAATGTTTTTAGAAACTAGAAGTAATTGTAAGAAAGAAATAGTGACAGCTAAGAGTGAATATATTAAAACGACCAGAAAACGCATTGAAGCAAATAAATTAGGAATTTGTGATTTCTGGAAAATCTATAATAGTGTCGTAAATAATTGGGAATCAACAATTTTCCATATCTCTAACAATCATAAGGTTGTTTGCATGGCAATCGAGAAGGCTTGCTAATCAGTTTGCTTCTTCCCTAATTTTCCTTTGTGGACAGAAACCACACTAGATGATCTGAAAATCACTCCTTCTCAAGTACATGATATCATAAAATAAACCTTGACACCTCAAAAGCATGTGCACTAGATCTCATCCTGGCTGTACTATTAAAAAAATGCTCCAATGAGGTTGCTCCAGTTCTCTCCAAACTTTACAACAAATGCATTAACGAATCTTGCTTTCCTTACTGCTGGAAAACTGCTTCTGTAGTACCAGTTTACAAGAATTCTGGCGAAAGAACTGACTCATTAAATTATCACCCCATCAGTCTCCTCCCTGTTTTCTACAAAATATTTGAGTCCATAATTAATAAAGTTCTGTTCGACCAACAACATGGATTTAGGCAAGCCCGTTCTACTGCAGATATCCTAACTGTAATCTCTGAACGTATATACCATACACTGGATAAAACAGAAGAAGGTAGGGCAGTAGCTCTAGATATATTTAAGGCTTTTGCCAGGGTATGGCACGATGGTCTTCTCAGGAAAATCAGATCGAATATTTAACATAATTAAATCCTTAAATAAGAGAAGATCGTACAACGAAACAATATGATATAAATTCAGGTGAACCATGGACATTTATTATTCATAAATGATCCCTCTGATAAGATTGTTTCTGAGATGGGTATATTTGCTGATGACACCATGCTCTATAACAGGCGCGAGGGGAAACCGAATGAACACATATCTAAGGCAATGGCTGAAACCTTAGAGGAAGACCATCATGAAAAGTCTCAATAAAAAACACGATTAAATCCGGATCTCCAACTTCTAACGTAGACCCCCCACTACCAGGTCTCCTCTAACATCAGGGGTCTATGTTCTAACCCCCCAAAGGTTGAAACACAATTACAGGAGACTAAACCAGACATATTATTTCTAAGTGAAACTGACATTGGACAGACCATTTCCCTAAATGAGTTGGTAATTAAAGGATGCTCTAATTTAACTTCCAAATATGACCCTCAAGATCGCCATAGGCATGGAATATGTGCCTATATAAAAGATGGAAATCAGAAGCTCTTAGTAATTATGCTGGAGTCCCTCAGGGGTCCATCCTAGGTCCAACTCTCTTCCTGATCTACATCAATGACCTCCCTAAACACATACTTAAATCATTCATAGACATTTATGCTGATGATACTACTATCTATGGTAGCACATCTAAGATCGTAAACGACCAAGTTCTCTGATTCTCTCTCCTCTGATCTTCAGCAAGTGGTACAATGGGGAAAGAGGTGGCTTGTTACTTTTAATGCATCTAAAACCAAGCTTTTATCTTTACATCATCAACGCTCTGATCTCCATCTGACATCAATTGAATTGAATGACTCTCGTCTTGGGGAGGCCTCATGTTTTGACAAGCTTCTGGGCTTGACCTTTACTGCTGATCTTCCCTGCAATCTCTTTCTCACAGAAGAGATGTCGCGAGTTGCTTTATTGTTATTTTCATGGCAAGTGCTCGACTGAGCTTCAATCTATGGTCCCCCCTTGCCAAACTTTCACAAGAAACACCCGTCTAGCAGAAAACACTATCACTAATTTCCCCCAGTCTTTATCTGTGCCTAAACCTAAACGTAGGTTCGATGAGCAAAGCTTCTTTCTTAGAACGCCTATGGAATTGTCTTCCGTTTTTCTGCTTTCCAGCTGACTACAATATGGTTGTCTTCAAGTCTAATGTAAACAAGTTTTTGATGAGCTGTTCCATATAAGTTAAAAAATTTACCGAATTTCCATTACTAACTGTTACTATATTGCCCAATTTCTACTGTACACTCTTTAACCCTTATCCTCGAGTGGCCTCTTGGTCCTGATAAGTAGTGATGCCTTCTCAACCACCAATAGCCATGGCTAATGAGACATTATCTGAAAGTACTTCATTCAGATAGTAGCCCCCTACATCAAAGTGACACTGCGCCTTGTAAAAGGCGAAAATCTAATTATATTAAAAAAAAAAAGTACTGCCCTGTTCTGCCCTTTACTGCCTAACCGATGAAGCTTGCGCGAGCCTTTTCTAGTCTCACACAAAAACACACGTTCACATTTCAAGCTATATTACTTGTCATATACATACGCGCACACAAACATACATGCCCACGTCCACACACGCACATATATTCACGTTCGTGTACATACACTCACATTCACGTGTATGCTCACACATATACACACGCATGCACACAAGGCCCACGTCACTTCCCCTGCGCAAAAGACCATCGGAAACAAGTATAAAAGAAAGAGCAATAAGCGGTTTCTCCCCTTTTCAGACCAGCCTCCTAGCAGGTCGGTCTATGGACCGACAGCGTGCCTTTTCGGCATGCACGCACACGTGCATACCTCACACAACTTGCTACTATGTGGGACAAAAAGTCAACAGACAGTACATACACTTTATACGCTTTCTCTCTCCATAACCTGGATTGACATTCTCACTCTTTCTCTCTCTATCCACTACTCGTGCCAGAGAACACCACCGCGTAACAGTCAACCCTCTATCCTCTTCTTTGTCTACACGCTGGACTATCATTCCCATTTTCCACTACATTCACTCATTCTATCTCCCCTTCGGTTTTGGTCCACCAACACTCACATGTGCGCGACTCTCTACTGAGCTTAACCCTCTCTTCCTACAGGCCGGCTTGCCACTTCGCGTTTCTCTATTGCATTCCCCTTTCCTTTCACGCGCGTAGTCGTCAACGGCCTAATGAACACGTGTACACCCAAGACTTTTATTTCTCAACAGAAAATAAACGACATGTTTATTTTATTCCAGCATTTGAGTTCTTTGTTTCCTTCATTCAATTCGATTCATTATTTTTTCTTGTAGCGAGTTAGGGTATTTATATCCTGATCTTCTACAAGCTTAAAACAAACAAACAACAATAATGATGAGGCCTAAAACAGTGGAAGCGCATGCCTCAAAGACACACAAAGAACATGCTGGAAGTGCGAATAGCGTCGACATTCTGTGTCATCATTCGTGGGCCGTAATTTGGTAACCCCTCCTTTAAACGATGTATTATTATTGCTATATTAGCGGCTTTAATTAGAAAAGTTGAAGGTAATTTGGGGAACGATGAAAAGAGAATGTCGTCATTTGTTGACAGTGCAGACGAATAAACTAAAAATAAATTAATAAAATAAATAAATAATTGAATTTGATTTATAATTATTGAAAATTTTCAAACTCAAGGGAGGTCACTCCACTAAGTTATAAGTAAATTACCTCCCTTGCCCTCTTTTTGAAAATGTTTATATATACATTTTGAACATAGATCTTAAATGGAATACGTACATCAAATCTGTTGCCAAAGCCGCTGGAAAAATGGTCGGATCCTTCTATCGATCCAGTAGATATATCACTGCTGATGCAATTCTCTATCTATATAAGAGCCAGATACGTCCAACGACGGAATACTGTTGCCACATATGGGCAGGAGCTGCTAGAAAGGACTTGTCCTGCCTTGATAGGGTTCAAAATAGACTTCGTAGCCTCGTAGGAGATGTCCTTTTCTCTTCCTTGCAACCTCTATCTTACAGAAGAGATGTTGCGAGTTTGTCTCTGCTTTATCGTTATTTTCATGGCAAGTGCTCGACTGAGCTTCAATCTATGGTCCCCCCTCGGCAAACTTTCACAAGAAACACTAAACTAGCTGAAAACATTATCAATAATTTTCCACACTCTTTATCTGTGCCTAAACCTAAACGTAGATTCCATGATCAAAGCTTCTTTCTTAGAACTGCAACTGCACGCCTGTGGAATTGTCTTCCGTTTTCCTGCTTTTCAGCTGTCTATAATATGGTTGTCTTCAAGTCCAACGTGAACAAGTTTCTGATGAGCCGTTCCACTTAAGTTAACAAATTTACCGAACTTCCATTACTATCGATTACTATATTGTCCTTTTGAATACTCTACACTCTTTAACCCTTATCCTTGAGTGGCCTATCGGCCTTGATAAGTGGTGACGCCTATGTAAAAAAAAAAAAAAAAAAAAAGATAAGATATCACTTTTATAATGTATATCTTTGACCTCATCATTTTGCTTGTGGTTGGATCGTGTTCTCACATTTATTTATAAACCGAAATACCATTTGGTAAATTGTTACGACCTGCCCCAGCGTATGATAAACACCCTCAACCTCCCCATGTTAAGAACGGCTTTCAAGGTTGGGGAGTGTTTATTCCGAAAGCTGTTCTTAACATGGGGAGGTTGGGGTGTTTATAATACGATGGGGCACGACGTAAAAATTTACCTACCATTTTAAATGACGAGATTTATCTGGAACCGTCACATCCCAAATTACTTCGCCAAAATTTAAACTTCTAAAGAGAGTTTCCAAAACGGCGACTCCTCTAAAATAAGAACACTCCAAAATTATCGCCCCCTCCTCCCCAGCACAATGACGAGTTTTCAAAAGGCGCATTCATTTGTCGACAGCGGAAATACCCCATCAGCCACCACTAGTTTTTCTTTTTAAAAATATATAACAATTCAAAGAAAAAGGGGAGGTAACTCTGACAATTCATACATGAATTACCCCCCTTTGAAATTTCCCTAGATGTGCCTCAACATGTACGGAACGAAATAAGTGTGAAAATTCGTATTTTTGTTTTGGATTATTCGGATCACTCTTCTCACCTTGAGTGTCATTTTCCCAATGTTTCGACCGATGTAACCCCCGACCTTACCACGGAAATCTTTCTGCCAAACTCTAGAAACTCTACGAAATTTTAAATATATCCTTTATTTAATTCACGATGGTTGGTGTAGTTTGCTGCCGTTCCGTCAGCCATGACTAGGGGGAAACGTCTTCTTAAGTAATTCGTAGCAATTCGGAAACTCTTTGTTCTAAGGGAGGTAATTATTTTACTAAGAATTGTTAGATAAAATGATTTTTTTTCAACTACTTTATTTAATATAACAAAGTTTTACAATATCAATAACACAAAAAAATAAATAATATAATATAAAATAAAATTAAAAAAAAATAAATAAAATGCGACGATATTGTAATTTTTTTTCATGAAAAAAAAAAATGCAAAGGAAGTTTAGTCGATATTCACCGATGCCTGGTATCACAGTCGTGACGGGAACATAGATAAATATCTTGCAAACCATTAACAAAAATAAATAAATAAATAAATAAAAAATGCCAGTAATCAGCAATATGAAGACCGGTTTCAATATTTAATATAGAAATTTGCAGTAGACTGGTGTAGGATAATGAAGGAAATGCGTGTTCATCTCACGTTCGGGTGTCACCAATTTGTTGAGGTGGTGCAAATTAGAAATAATGAATTGAATTGAGAAAGAGACGAACTATGTGTTAAATGGAATTAAACGAACTAGGATTTTATTTCGTAAAGAAACACATGAAAGAAAAGGGTATTACACGTGTTTAGTTTGGCGTGCGTCTCTCGCTGTTTAGTGGTAAGAAGGAAAGTCTATTGTTGTAGAGAGAGAAAGAGAGAAAGTCAATCCAGTTTGGTGTGCATCTCTCGCTGTTAGTTGGTGAGGAGGAAAGTCTATTGTAGTATAGAGAGAGAATGAAAGGATGAGAAAAAGTCAATCCAGGCCATGGAGATAGAAAACGTATAAACATATACTGTCTGTTAGCTCGTGCCCCATACATAGTAGCAGGGGACATGACGCGCGCGCCTGCCTTTCGGGAGGCGGCTGGCTCGCTGAACCTCTCAGCTCGATAGCTGGTCCGAAAAGAAAAATGCTGCTTATTGCTATTGTTTTTATAATTGTTTCCGGTGGTCTTTTGCGTATGTGTGGATTTCCTTTGAAAGGGGAAGTGACGTTGTCCTTGTGTGCGTACGTGTGCACGTATATGCGCGTATATGTGTGTACGTTAGCGTGTGTGTGTATACACGTGAATGTGAGTGTATGTACGCGAACGTGAAGACGTCTACGTGTGTGTACGTGTGCGCACGTATGTTTCTGTGCGCGTATGTATATGACAAGTAATATGGTTTGAAATGTGAACGCGTGTTTTTGTGTGAGACTAGAAATTTATTGAAGAAAACATCATTTTTTGATGCATTTGTGCTCTGTCATCGCACAGGAGAGGAAAAAAAAACGCCTAAAATCGTATCTCGTTTTGGAGGACCTGAGGAAGCTTGCCCCCTCTCTATTTTTTTCTTTCTTTCTTTCTTTCTTTCTTTTTTTTTTTTTTTAATTTTTTTCAGTGGATTATTATCGAATAGACACTAATTTACCAGATTCTCAAAAAAAAAAAAATAAAAAAAAATTTAAAAAGTCAATAATTAACTATTTGTTGGGGGGTGCTCAGTTTCTAATGCAACGTTTTAGTAAATCGATCACTCATTTTAGAACCACTCGACGTTTTTAGGCTAAATTTCATGAATTTAGCCTTTTTAAAGCATTTAAGCCCCCCCTTTTTTTGTAGATATATATATATATACATACTTGGGTTTTTGTTATTCAAAAGTAATGGACTAATGAATTCAACGAGGTTGTTAGATAGTGCTCAATAAAAAAGAGCTAATAATACTTATTTATTGCTACAAACAGCCATTTACATTTACATCTACATTTAGCCATTTAGTAAATGGCTGTTTGTAGCAGCGGGATGTAAACACGTTTATTTAACAATAAATAAGTATTATATATATATATATATATATATATATATATATATATATATATATATATATATATATATATAAAACGATTTTTTTATAAAAATAAAATTTTATTAACAAAAACTAAATAATTTAATTTTTAAACAAAAACAAAAGTCAATTTGGTAAACCTTTTTGGTATTTTTTTTTTTTTTTTTTTTACACAAATCCAATTCACCATTCACATTGGAAATGCCGATTTTTTTATGGGTTTTCGGGCATGCGTACAACGAATAAACATCTCAACCTACCCATGTTAAGAACGGCTTTCTGGAAAAGATACCCCCCAATCTCCCTATGTTCAGAACGGCTTTCGGAATAGACATCCCCAACCTTATCAACATACCCGAAAACCTATAAATTTGACATGTCGAATGTGACGATGAGTTGGACATAATGTAAAAATGTACCGAATTTAAAACGGAACGAAATTGAAATTTCCGTTCCATTTTTACGACAATCGTAAAACAGAGCATTCTTCACAAGTTTTACCCTTCCCAGCTGACTACAATATGGTCGTCTTCAAGTCCAATGTAAACAAGTTCTTGTTGAGCTGCACCCCCTAAATAATCCAATTCTACCCCATTTTCCTCACTAACCGCTATATTATATCGCTCTTATCACCAGACTCTCATTAGCCCTTATCCTCGAGTGGCCTTCGAGCCTTGATAAGTGGTGACTCCCATGTAAAACACACACACACACACACACACACACACACACACACACACACAAAACAACAGCAACAACAATAACAACTGTGACGAATTAGTTTACTTGTTATTTTTTATTTCCGGGTTAGGGTTAGGGTTAGGGTTAGGGTTAGGGTTAGGGTTAGGTTATTTATGTAATGTTGTCCGAGATCCAGCACGGTGTACACTCCGTCGCAAAATAGACCAAGAATAGTAAACGAATTTCAACTCGCTTTCTTGTTGTACAACGACATTCATTTCCGCGTTCTCTCGTTACGACGTCTTCTCGAACGTCATTCACGATTCGTATGTGATCGTGAACGTTATCCACGTCTCTAACATGATCATTCTCTTTCTCATTTTTTAGAGTCTAACGTCATTTCATATGCATTTGTATACGTGCGTTCGCGCCGTGTTACATTTTCTGGCAGTTTGTTCGTGCACACATAGCACCCGCTGGTCGGTTTTTTATGGCAATATCTTCCAAACGTCTTTACTAGCTCACCCGTTCCGTGTTTGACGAAACGGCAATAAAGCAACACCGAACAGCCGTTTTTTATTGCATTTTTTTACGCTTCAAATTCTACCCTGTCTTCGTTTGCATCGTATTATTTCCGTTTTCTTGGCTTAATTGGCAAATTCTTCGCGATGGCAAAATAAATAATCATGGAATTATTGGTAGTCAAACAGCAATGTCATGAGGCAGCGTAAACAAGAAAGATGAGGATAACTGTTTCAAATGCGATAGTGATGATGGGAAATGGAAAAAAAAAAACAAAAAAAAAAAACATAACGTACCTGAAAACAAAATCCTGCTGCAAATAATTTTGGTATTACAGGATTTGATGATCGACAGAATAGAATCAACAAAAAACCCCCAAAAAAACAAAAACAAAAAAAAACCCCTAAAAAAAAACAACAAAAAACAAAAAAAAAAAACAACAAAACAAAAAACAAAAACAAAACAAAAAACACCCCCCCCCAAAAAAAACAATGTATTGTGAGTGTTGACACACATTTGTGGCACAGTGATAAATAGTCCCGTATTAACTGGCTGACGGAACGAAAGCATGCTACCCCCGTGGATTAAATAAAGGTGTTTGTTCCGAATTAAAAATTCTCGAGTTCATTCCCTAGTGTGGACGACGCTCAAAATAAAATTGCGAATTACTTAGGACTTCTACTCAGTTATGGCTGACGGAACAAGAGTATGCACTACACATGGATTAAATAAACGGTTCCGTTCGAAATTGCGTGCAGATTCCCGAGTTTGACAGAAAAATGGATGAGTTTGATATTTTCAACTTTGTGCCATGAGTAAATGAATGTTCATAATCAAACTTTGTTAGGTGTTTCTTTTTGGACGCGTTTTTTTTTTTCATGTGATCCTGCCAGACTGAGGGAAAGTCATCTGCAAATAAGCTCTTTCATAATGAAAAAAAAACAAAATAAAACAAAACAAAAAAGAAATAAAAACAAAAAAACTAAGTCAAAACAAAGTTTGAAAAACAGAGGAGATGTATTCTGCTCGATCTTCGTTCTGATTCGTTGTTGAATGTATATATAACTTATACGATATATACACCTGGCAATTCTTTTGTCGTTATTCTCTACATCAACAGAGAGACGAATTTATCGACATAGAAGTCTTATTTACAATTAAGCGACTTGTTTGTTCAGAGAGAGAGAGAGAGAGAGAGAGAGAGAGAGAGAGAGAGAGAGAGAGAGAGAGAGAGAGAGAGAGATTAGTTGTGTAGGGTTGATTGGTATGTGACTCGACAACGGAGAGATATCATGATGTCAATCACGCTCGCCGCTGTGTCTGCTCTCTTCTATTTCCTGTTGTCTATTTTTCTTTTATATAGTTATTAATCGACATTCCTGACATTTTAAATATTAAGATATTACATTCTTCTTCTCCATCTTGCATTGCGCAATTCATAACTCTAAACAGTCCTTTGTTTTCGTGATAATTACAATTCAGGTCATTTTTATGGGACACAAGAGTGTAGATCAAAATCAGTCTGAAATGTGCGTGTGTGCACACCTGCTTACAAATGTGCGTCGCCACGTCTCCATGTCCGACAGTTCTATTGAGAGGAGGCAAAGGGATCGATAATCATTGCTTAATCCTAGTGTACGTGGACGTTTTAGAATCAACATCTTTATAAGCATAGTGCTTCCAAATAACTGTTCGAAACACCCCTTTATAGGGAGTTGGGTGTTCCCTACATTAAAAACTGACCCTGTGTTTAACTCTGTCCTTGTAGGGAAGCAAGCAAAGAGGGGCCCTTCGTTTTTCAATGTTCCCACCCGGGCAACGTCGGATAGGTACAGCAATAAACGATAGAAGGCGTGAGAAGGCGTGGGAAGATGACGTCATCGGACCAACCCATTTCTTTTAACTGTTGCTATAATTGGGGTACTAAGAATACGCCTCCTCAGTTACTGTGTGTCCTAAATGACAACCAGCCAGAAATGCTCTTCCCACTTCTTGACAGTGAGAGAAACGGTAGGCACAATGCCCCCACCTCAGATAATTACTATTGTACGCGTTAGAGGTCGAAATACCTCGATTGATATTAAGAGACGCTTTATTGCTCGATGACTTAATGGTTAACGGCGGTGAGAAAGGGCGAACCATTTCTTTTCAAAACAATCATTTGGGTGCTTAAAAAAATAATTAAAAATATACAGAAAAATCTTATGATGCATGTACTACGATGGTGTCATATTCTAAAAATCACGTAAATTGATCAAGGATCTTCTATATATTAATACGATAGCGTGTGTGTTATTTTGTGTGTCACGCTTACATTTTTTTTTTCTTCCGAGTGACTGTCGTTTAATTGTTATGACCTGCAATTTCTTGTAATAAATAAATTTACAAGAAATTCTTTATAAGTTTTGATTTCGGTTTCAATTATAGCTGGAGGAACTCAAGTTTTTACACACACACACACACACACACACACACACACACACACACACACACACACACACACACACACACACACACAGACACACACACACACACAGACACACACACACACACACACACACACACACACACACGCGCGCGCGCGCGCGCGCGCGCGCACGCACACACACACAGTTCCTCTCTCTCTCTCAGTATATATATATATATATGCGTGGGTATTATATATATATATATATATATATATATATATATATATATATATATAGAAAGAGAGAGAGAGAGAGTTCCTCTCTCTCTATATATATGTGTGTGCGTGTATTATATATTATATATATATATATAAATATATATATATGTATATATATGTATTTTATATATATATATGTATATATATGTGTATGTATGTATATATATATGTATTTTATATATATACGCATATATATGTACATATATATATATATATATATATATATATATATATATATATATATGTATTATGTATATTAAATTAAGAAAATTTTTTTGTTTTTCTTCGTAAGTTTTGTTTTCGGTTTCGTCCCTGCTTTTTTTTTTTTTTTTTACACGGTGTTCACCACTTATCAAGGCCCGGAAGCCACTCAGGGATAAGGGTTATTGCAAGTACATTACGTTAGTGTGGAGATTTGATGAAGTGTTTACTTAAGGGGGCGGTTCATTAGGAATTTGTTAACGATGGACTTGAACACATCCAAGTTGTAGTCCGGTGGGAAGCAGGCAGACGGAACAGAGTTCCACAGGCGTGCAGTTCTAAGAAAGAAGCTTTGTTCATGGAATCTACTTTTTGATTTAGGCACAGATAAAGAGTGGGGGAAATTTTTCAGTGGATTCAACTAGACGGGTGTTTTTCATGAAAGATTGACGAGGGGGGACCAGAGATTGGAGTTCAGACGAGCACCTGCCATGGAAATAACGATAAAACAAGGATAGGCTCGCAACGTCCCTTCTGTGGGAGAGAGGTTGCAGTGTAGAGAAAAGGGCATCCTCCACTAAGCCACGAAGTCTATTTTGTACTCTGTCAAGGCAGGATAGGCTGTTTTTAGCAGCTCCTGCCCAGATATGGCAGTAGTATTCCATCCTTGGACGTACTTGGCTTTTAAATAGATAGAGAATTGCATCAGTAGTGAGATATCTTCTGGAGCGCTAGAAGGATCCTACCATCTTTCCAGCGACCTTGGCAACAGACTTGATGTACGTGTTCCATTTCAGATCAGGAGTAAAGGTCAAACCCAGAAGCTTGTCAAAACATGGGGCCTCTCCCAGACGAGAGCCATCCATCCCAATTGATGCCAGCTGGGGATCAGAGCGTTGATGATGTAAGGATAGGAGTTTGGTTTTAGATGCATTAAAGGTAACCAGCCACGTCTTCCCCCACTGAACCACGCGCTCGAGATCAGAGGAGAGAGAATCAGAGAGAACTTTGTCATTTACAGCCTTTGATGTGTTGCCGTAGATGGTCGTGTCATCAGCATAGATGTCAACGAATGATTTAAGTATGTGTTTAGGGAGGTCATTGATGTAGATCAGGAAGAGAGTTGGGCCCAGGATTGACCCCTGAGGGACTCCAGCATTAATACTGCAGGCCTCTGATTTTTGTCCATCGACTACTACTCTTATGAGCCTATCGGAGAGAAATGATTTAATGATTGAGAAAACATTTCCAGTTATACCGTAGCTGGAGATCTTGTGAAGTAGCTTAGATAAATACTTTTGTAGTTTTAACAAAAGAGCTACAATAATATCAGAGCGTCTCCATTTACGCTGAACATCCACAGAATGCCAACATCAATAGATTACATGTGAAAGAGTCCGCTCTGGAAGTTTTTAGTTTTTATTTAAAAATAAAAAAATAATTACGATTTTTACTGATTAGCAAGTTTTAATTATTTTGAGTCCAAACAAAATCTCTGTAGTCGAATTGAATTGTCGTTTTTGAATTTTGGCAAAATGTAAGACAATATGGCTGCTCCCGGTCTTCTCCCCGTTCTCTGTAAAAATTGGTTTTCTTCAACAACAAAAAAAAAAACTACTTGATTACTTTTTGTGTTTTTTGGAATATGCCATGTTCGTTCAGAATGAAGCTCCACATGCCTCCCCGCAGTTACTTAGTCTGCCATACATTGTAGTCTACATTGCACTGTAGAGACCCTATTGTTGATTTTATAAAATTATTTTTTTTATATATATAAAGGTTTGAATTAAAGTTTACAATGCAAATAGCATCATGCTTCAATTGTGTTCTTAACAGAAACATTCCCAACGTTTTCATTTCCAACGCGCCCCTGTTATATAAAATAAATTACTGTTGATTTTATATTCATGGCCTTACTGCTTGTGCGGTGCTAATGGCTTGAATTTAAATTTGAAATGAAAAAGTCAAATATCATGATGCAACTGTGCTTTAAACAGAAACATTTATTTCGAACGCGCTCCTGGCATATCAAAGAGCATACTCTTGATTTTATATGTTGGGCCTTTCAGCTTGTGTGGTAATAAAATTTCACAAATACACTTGTGATGTTAGGCTATATAAGATGTTGACTTTGTTCAACGTCGTCTGCCCATTCCTTCATCGGATTATTTTGATTATCGGTTATCGAGACATTCCAATATTAAACCTATCTAAGAACACTGCCAGGCACATAAAGTACCTTCGTGTAAACTTTCATTAAAATTGGCTCAGTCTTTTTCGAGTCTATAGGGAACGAACTCACACGCATATAAATGAAAATTCAAATCATCTTCATGAAAAATAATGTCTTAAATGTTGCCCATTTTCAGCTTCGTATATTTATGCTCTTTCCAAAACATTATTCATGAAAGATTGCAGAATCTCTGGATTGCGGTTTAAGTCCCTTATTTCGTTCCTGATGTTTTCCTTTAAATTATTGAAGAATTTAGGGGTTTGTTTACATAGACTCTTTCTATAAGATATTCCCACAAGAAAAAGTCGGGGCTAGTCAAGTCTGGGGAACATGGTTGCCATTTTTCCTTGCCATAGCGAGATCTTGGAGTCAAAACCTCTGATTTTGGTAAATCAATTTCACAGTATACGAACATTATTTAATGCTATACTTATTGAAAATTGATTTTCAAAATCTTATTATAAATTTTCCTACTGTGTGTGTGTGACGCGGTTTATCTCAGCCTACAGGCAACCCACCCAGGCAAGTTAGGTACCGAAATGAAGCTTATGACTTAGCGGATGTTTTAGTGATATTTATATTCATGTTTGGTGTATGGAAATGCAAAATAAATAAATAAATAAAAAAATAAATAAAAGAATAAAATAAAAATAAAAAAATACAAAAAAATAACGATTTACGAAACAACGTTTTATTTACTGGATATTTTTCCAGCATTCACCGGAAGTTATTATCTCTCTTAGTTAGTTCGATTTACTGTGTGTGTGTGTGTGTGTGTGTGTGTGTGTGACGCGGTTTATCTGAGGCTACAGGCAACCCACCCAGGCAAGTTAGGTACCGAAATAAAGCTTATGACCCAGCGGATGTTTTAATGATATTTATATCCATGTTTGGTGCATGGAAATGCAAAAATAAAAAATAAAATAAAAAATGCTAAAAAGTAACGATTTACTAAATAACGTTTTATTTACTGGATATTTTTCCGGTACAAGGACCTAAGTTTGCCCAGCTAGGCAAACCTGGGTTCTTGTATCGTAAAATTTCCGAAATAGAGAAAAATAATCATTAATGGGAAAATGGCAATGATTTGTAACCCTTCAGTGCCTTTTCAGACAGCCTGTTTATATATATAAGAAAAAAAAAAAAGAAAAAAATGGGCCAAGCGCGAAAGAAGGAAGAAATCGATTTTTCAATATTCTTCTATGAACTTTTGTTAATTTTAACTGAAAATTTTTATTTTGCAGATCATTATTATTATAGCATATAATAATAAGTGGAAAAATGAATCCTAAAGGCAAGGATGTAAAAAGACCGAATTGCAGGATTAAGGCAGTCCAAAATGACTTACAAGCAGATTTTTGATATTTTAAGAAAAGAAAAACTAAAAACATCTCTTTCTGTAATGAAACGAATTGGTCGAAGGTTCGAAGTCGAATGCTTGGTAAAAGGGAAATCTGGACCTGGTCGCCCTAGAGCATCCACTTTGAAGGACGACCACAGTCTTAAATTAGCTGGTTTTAAGGATTGAAAGAAAACTTATGTTGACCATAGCAAAGAATTCAAAACGGGCTTGAAATTCTCTTTCTAGATATACAATATCAAGACGAATAAAAGAAATGGGATTTTCTTCTAAAAGGTGTGCAAAGAAGCCATTTTTATCTAAGAAGAACATCAATGATAGAAAAAGATTTTTCTCAGATTATGGCAAGAAAGATACAGACTGGTTCAGGAATGTTTTTTTTTACACAGTGATCACCACTTATCAAGGCCCGGAAGCCACTCAGGGATAAGGGTTATTGCAAGTACATTACGTTAGTGTGGAGATTTGATGAAGTGTTTACTTAAGGGGGCGGTTCAATAGGAATTTGTTAACGTTGGGCTTGAAGACATCCAAGTTGTAGTCCGGTGGGAAGCAGGCAGACGGAACAGAGTTCCACAGGCGTGCAGTTCTAAGAAAGAAGCTTTGTTCATGGAATCCGCGTTTTGATTTAGGCACAGATATAGAGTGGGGGAAATTTTTCACAGTAGATTCAGCTAGACGGGTGTTTTTCGTGAAAGATTGACGAGGGGGGACCAGAGATTGGAGTTCAGACGAGCACACGCCATGGAAATAACGATAAAACAAGGATAGGCTCGCAACGTCTCTTCTGTGGGAGAGAGGTTGCAGGGTAGAGAAAAGGGCATCCCCCACTAAGCCACGAAGTCTATTTTGTACTCTGTCAAATGTTTTCTGGTTGATGAATTTTTACTCTCTTTACCCTCTCTACTTCGCCCCTCCCTCCTCTTTTCCTCATCTAAAAGGCTTCCCTCACCCACTATCAACAAGGAGGCGAACCAGCACTCTACCGAGATTCACACCAGAAGCCAGTCCTCCAAATAACCGTTCTGAATATCATCTCCCGGTTGTTTTGGTTGGTTGGTTGGTTGTTTTGTTTTACGGCATATCAACTCTTTTCGGGTTATTTAATGCCGAATCCAAAGATTTTGAAGAAAAAATTTTTTTAATAGAATATATTTGTTGTTTTCACGTCGGTTTCTATTTAACCCATAGTTGGGACCCTAACAGGTACTACCACTCCGGGTCAGAGTGGACCTGGGAACAGTGGTAATTAAAGGGTGGCTCCACACTCCCCAAAGCCCACAAGCTGTGGCCTCACCACTGGATATAGTTTAAGGTCATATCCAGGACCCCCATTGAGGGACTTTTACCCTCTGCAGGGGGGCAGTCGGCGTATTCTAATGCTCCACCGACAGGGCCCATCATCTCCCGGAATATTTTGGTATTTTGTTACCCGTACTATTGATTTCGAGGTCCATTGCATACATAACTCAATGCTCAATTCTATTACGCACGGGGATAATTACAATGGAATGGTATATCCAACATCGGATACACTGTGTCAACAACGAAAAAGATTTTGGTCTAAATACACCAATACACACTCAACGTACCAACGAATATGGCTGCCCCGTATACCTTTCGGAAAATCAATAAGTAGCAATACGCTTTTTTGCTTTATGGAAATACTACCTTCTCCCCTGGACCTATCCTCTGCCTACCTGGATTTATAACCTCGGAGGACATTTTTACTCCTTCCGATAATGGACTGCCCAGGTTGTATCAAATTCTCTCTTCCTATAATTATCTCCATATAATTATCAACAACCACCCAAAAACTATTTTCAATACTTGTGCTGAAAAGTTAAATAACCGTCTATTCACAGCTGAACATTTTGCTAACCGCATTCCATTTCCTCTGATGATATGAGCCATTATTGAAAATCCATGGACTCAGGAAATTAACATAACCCCTTCTATATATTACTTTGTCTTAATTCGAATGTATGTGTCTATATGCTGTTTTTTTTCTTTCAGAATTTAAAATTTAAACACTAAACTTATAGTAATTGTCTATATTTTTGAGATGAGGTGTTTTCATTGATTGAGATTGTCGGACTGACTTCCTCATCTTGGTTGTTATAGTCACAACGTTTCGGCCGTTTTGCCCTCCGGCCTTCATCAGGTGTTTTGTATCGAACTGGGGAACCATTTGTTAGGAGTCTCGAACCCAACTATTTATTATTATTATTATAACGGGGGTACCGTGTTCGGACTCCAGCTAGGCTCTGAGACATAGTTGCTGATTCTCTGTTTTGAATGTTACTATTCACTGTCTTCGTTCAGGACTGAACTCAGCACCTTTGGGTAACTGTAAACTTGATACAACGTCTAGGACCACTCGGCTATATGTCCTAGTAATATATATATATATATATATATATATATATATATATATATATATATATATATATATATATATATATATATATATATATATATATATATATATATATATATATAATATATATAGAGAGAGAGAGAGAGAGAGAGAGAGAGAGAGAGAGAGAGAGCGAGAGAGAGAGAGAGAGAGAGCGAGAGAGAGAGAAACAGCCAGAGACAGAGAGAGGTAGAGAGAGAAAGAGAAAGAGATACTACCCTTTTTTGATAATTGTATGAGTTCGAAATCTCAGCGACTATTGATTAGAATTTAACAAATAAAGGCTCGTTGGATAGGTAATCGCCTGAATTGTGTAGTGCGCTATGTGACATTTGCCCTTAAGTTCGCATATTTAGACGATCATCCATCACCAAGAGCCTATTTTTGGTACTTTTTTACAGCCGTTGAATGTTTCAATCATAGACATTTATTTTCCTATATATATATATATATATATATATATATATATATATATATATATATATATATATATATATAATTGCCATATATATATATATATATAATCGCCATATATATATATATATAATATATATATATAATATATATATATATAATCGCCATATATATATATATATATATATATATATATATATATATATATATATATATATATATATTACTAGGACATATAACCGAGTGGTCCTAGACGTTGTATCAAGTTTACAGTTACCCAAATAAAATTACCTAAATAAAACCAATGATTATAATCTATTACACTTGTTTACATATATGAAACTAATATATATATATATGTATATATATATATATATATATATATTAGTTTCATATATGTAAACAAGTGTTACACTTGTTTACATATATGAAACTAATATATATATATATATATATATATATATATATATATATATATATATATATATATATTAGTTTCATATATGTAAACAAGTGTTACACTTGTTTACATATATGAAACTAATATATATATATATATATATATATATATATATATATATATATATATATTAGTTTCATATATGTAAACAAGTGTAATAGATTATAATCATTGGTTTTATTTAGGTAAATACGGATATATTACAAATAATAAATTTACTAATTAATAAATAGAACATCTCTGGCAGAATATACCTAAATAAATGGGATTTGCTAATAATGGGTAGTAGTGACTTTATTTCTAAATCCAAAATGGCGCAATTTAAGCAAACTATAAGGTATTTGCAGCTTCTCTTCCAACTTTCGGATATTTTAATCATGACCGAACGCATTTTCCTTTGGTGGATTGATTGTTGCTATTTCTTCTGATGAGTTAAGGGCAAAATAGATTCACTAATTGATATGATAATTAAGTGATTTTATTTTAATTAATTTCTTGAAAATATTTTCATGGGCATAAAATTTATCCATGGCCACGTGTTTCTGGCTACTAGCCGTCATCAGCATTGCTAGTTTTATTGGCAATAGAGTGAGCCAAAATAGGTGGGCAGTAAAACAACATTTATTTAGAGATAAATGCAACTATATGTAATAAGAAATAATATTAATGTAAATTTAATGTTATTTATCAACGCAAGTGCTCAAACTGTTTTCCTTCTTGAATTATAAAGCTTTGAAATCTGCGCCTTACGCTTCGACAAACATTTTCTACCTTTGGCTCAGCCTAATATATATATATATATATATATATATATATATATATATATATATATATATATTAATATATATATAATTGTGTGTGTGTGTGTGTGTGTGTGTGTATGTGTGTATGTGTGTGTGTGTATGTGTGTATGTGTGTGTGTGTGTGTGTTTGTATGTGTGTGTTTGTGTGTGTATTGGGTCAGGAGAGGAGTGACTTTCTTAGAGAGCCATGGGCGTCCCCAATTAACCGGGATTTCCCCGGTTCATACAACGAGGGCGTGATTTAGCTAGCTCACTTTCGCAGAAAAAAAAAAAAAAAAAAAAGAAAAAAATAATGGATTTCAGTTTTCGGACAGAATCAAACATTTTTCCTTCATCTAACTCTCTCGCCGCCTCTTCTTTACTGGTTTTTTGGTCACGTGTTCATGCACATGGCTTCCCCCAGGACGAAGCGAACATCTCATCACCGAACAATTTACCTGTATTTACAGGAAACAGGTGTGATGTAATGCGTTGCAGATCCAACCCAGTTGCCCGCATCCCTTATCCCCGCTGTATCTTCTTGTTCCTCTTTGCATTCCTTCTCACGCGCACGCGCTCTCAGCATCTTCGTTCCTGCTGATGCACCCATGTCGTTTTCACGTTATCCAATTTTGTTCCCTCTTTCTCACCTATTCTAACCCCTTCTCTCTTCCTTCCTGTAAATTCAACAATGTCGTTATCATCTCATTTCTCTCCCTCGCTCTCTTTCTCTCGTTCTCTTTCTCCTTTCACCCCCCTTCCTTCTTATTTATTCACTCTATCGCTCTCTCTTTCGCTCCCTCTTTTTTTCTATCAACGTTGAGCCGGAGTTTGTTGTTCATTTTAGTTAGCATTTTTTTCATCTCACCTGGCCGGGGATCGGGGGGGGGGGAAGCGTGGAAGAGTAACGTTGCGTTACGTTCTGGTCTTCTTTTTGACTTAGTCAGACTGATTTTTCACCTTGTTTTTTTTGGGGGGGGGGCTCTTTCTTTTATTTATTTACTTATTTTCTACACCGATTTGCTGAAATTGCCGTTTCAAACGAGTGGGAATCATTTTCATTGCCCCAAAATGGTGAAAATGAGAGAGAGAGAGATAGATAGATAGATAGATAAAGAGAGAGAGAGAGAGAGAGAGAGAGAGAGAGAGAGGAAGAGAATAGCTTATACAAGGTAGTAACTTTGAACGTTCGTCTACAGCACTCGTCTCCCCGCACTATCGAGCGATTAAAAAAATCAATGTTTGGAAGGATTCATTTCGTAACCCAGAGCTGAAACATGTCTCATTCCGACACCGGCTATGTTGGCTAGACCCCTAAACGCCAGAATGATGCTTAGGCAGGATTTATGAGACCCAATTTGTGTGCGCAATGTGATACAACGCCGTTTTACGAGCTGCACCCCCCTCCGCCTATTTTTTTTTTACTATGGTGTCATTTTTACTATGGTGTCGAATTGTTAGATAGCGAAGACCTATGCTTGGATAATAGGGGTTGACTGACATCTGAAAAGCCGGAGGTGACCTCAAAGCGAAAATCAATTAAGCTATGCAACTTTTGTCCAGCAGGTTTTTTTTGTGTTGTTTTGGCTGACAACTTAAGCAAGCGGAGGAAGCATGGTCGTTTCCCAAGGCGACCAAGTGAGGGTCGGAGTGGCCGCATACAATGTAAAAAGTGTAACAAGATAAGCGACCTATCTGTCTGTCTGTCAGTCTCTCTCGTTTTCTCTTACGTGTCAGTCCAAATGTTTTTTTTTACTAAGGCTTCACCAATTATCAATGCCCCAAAGCCACTCGAGGATAAGGGTTAAATGAGTATCAGGTGGACAGTAAAACAACACCATGATGATTGGTAATCATGGTAGATATTGGGCTAAATTTAATTATTTAAGAGGGTATCTCAACAAG
This sequence comes from Euprymna scolopes, assembly GCF_053919585.1. Taxonomy (NCBI): domain Eukaryota; kingdom Metazoa; phylum Mollusca; class Cephalopoda; order Sepiida; family Sepiolidae; genus Euprymna; species Euprymna scolopes. The sequence continues at coordinate 5,006,085 of NC_136518.1, read as the reverse complement.
AAATTTTTTTGCAAAGGTGGCGATTAGGCAGAATTGGATTATTTAAAAGGGTGGTTCAACAGGAATTTGTATACAGTGAACTTGAAAACGGCCATGTTGTAGTCAGCTGGAAAGCAGCCCCAGGATATCGTGTTCCACAAAGGGATAGTTCTAGGAAAGAAACTTTGCTCATGGAAGTCTCGCTAAGCTTAAAGTAGAAAAAGAAAGGGAAACTATAGACAGATGAGTTTTTGCCGTAAATGTTTTGCAGGAGAGGTTGACCATAGATTCAAGCTCAGTCGAGCATCTGTCATGAAAATAACGGTGGAGTAGAGAAAGACTAGGAACGGATTTATACTCAGCACTTCCCCAGATGTGGCAACTGAAATATTTATCCTTTGTGCAGGGGGAGATATTTTCTGGAGCGATAGAATGAGCTAACCATTTTCCTACGTCCTTGGCAACAGATTTGATTTGATACTTCCATTTTAGGCTAGGAGTGAAAGTTAGTCCTAAAACAGAATTGGGTTATTTAAGAGGAGAATTTGTTTACAGTGAGCTTTAAAACGACCACATTGTAGTCAGATGGGAAGCATCTCTGCAAAACTTAGTTCTACAGCCGGGTAGTTCTAAGGAACAAACACTGCTGTTGGAATTTTTGTTTAATTTTAGGTCAGGAGAGATCGATAGATAGACAGACAGACAGATAAATTGAGAGTGTGTGTGTGATGAAGGAAACTATTGGCAATGGTTGTAGTTAGACGAGTTTTTATCGTGAATATTTTACAGAAGGGGACCAGAGATTAAAACTCAGTCGGGCACCTCTTGCGGTAGCATTATGTGTTCGAACGACTTATGAAGTAATGAAGATAGATACCGAGTTTATATATGTAGAATCTGTAGAATTTATAAAACACAAGTAGAAAACATACTTTTTAGTAGAAAACATGACACGGAACTGTCCCTCGACACTAGCGCACAAATACATGTGTTTGGTGACTTTAATGTCCACCACAAAAACTGGCTTGGATTCTCTACTCACACAGATGCAGCGGGCAGCACAACCCATAGCTTCGCTATATCTCACTCCCTATCACAAATTAATCTCTGGCGATCATGTGTGGATTGAGATAATTGTTTAGTTCATGTTGTTACCCAGGTAATTCATTAATCATTGAGTTTGTTCATGATTATGCAATGTTTAACTTACATCGATAAGACTGGATTAGTACGCAAAAGTTCGTTTCATTACAAAGTCGTGTTTGCGTGTGTAAACCAAGGTTTGGAACACGTCGCTCATCGTCCTTCACTGTCACATGATACGGGAAGAGAGAGAGAGAGAGAGAGAGAGAGAGAGAGAGAGAGAGAGAGAGAGAGAGAGAGAGAGAGAGAGAGAGGGGGGGATTATTTATTACTAGTTTTTAAACGCACGTATCTCTACACACCTGCCATGAAAATAACGATAGTACAGTGTTTCTTCCAGTGAAGACCACGTGTTCCCTTATCTAGAGAGCGTGGGAAGTCTTACGACGGAAAGTATAAACGCCTCCAAAATCAAAACTCTGAAAACAGTTTATCGTTATATCGACAGGTTTATTGGTTGAAGAAGAAAGAAACAAAAAAAGTGTAAAGCTTCGACAGAAGGAAACGCAGTAAAATCTTAATATACGGGAGAATCTATATGTTAATAGGATAGTGTGTTATTTATCTTGTGTGTCACGCTTATATCTGAGTGAGTGTCGTTTAATTGTTATGGACTTACATTTCTTGTAATAAATAATTTTACCAAGAGTTCTTCATAAGTCTTTTTCTCTTTTACTTTCCCTCTCTGTACTGCTCTAACCAAGTATGCCGACCTATTCCACAAATCCCAAAACCTCAACATGAAATATCTCCAGAATAAAAACTCGAACCCTATCTTCCAACGTAGACCCCTACTACCAGGTCTCCTTCTCCAACATCAGGGGTCTACGTTCCAACCTTCCAGAGGTTGAAACCCAATTACAGGAGACGAAACCGGACATATTAAGTCCAATGTTAACAAATTCCTAATGAACCGCCCCCTTAATTAAACACTTCATCAAATCTCCACATTAACGTAATGTACTTGCAATAACCCTTATCCCTGAGTGGCTTCCGGGCCTTGATAAGTGGTGATCACTGTGTAAAAAAAAAAAAAAGTTTTGGTTCCTGTTTCGATTATAGCTGATGACACTCAAGGCATCTCTTTTTTTTATAACTTTACCAAGGATTCTTCATAAGTTTTGGGTTCGGTTTCGATTATAGCTGAAAGAACTCAAGTTATATATATATATATATATATATATATATATATATATATATATATATATATATATATATATATATATATGAGTTTTGGCTTCGAATCAAGCTGATGCACCCAAGTCATATGAATATATGTATCGCAACTTTATAATATATAAAAATCGGTAGAATATATATACAAAATCTGCAAGAATTAAAATATCATATTTAAGCGTACTTTACGACCGGGCTATGCCGGGCGTACCTGCTAGCTTAGATAAATACTTTTGCAGTTTTAGCAAAAGAGCTACGATAATATCAGACCGTCTCCATTTACGCTGAACATTTACAGAATGCCAACATCAATATATTACATGTGAATGAGTCCCCTAACCCTAACCCTAACCCTAACCCGACATGTCCCGCTAGTGAAAAGATAAGTCCAGAGGACAAAAATACGAAATGAAATAGAAATTAGCAAGGATAGAAAATTAAAGTTTCAGTAAAGAGACGGGAGAAAGGTCCAACGTCAAGGAAAAGTGTCAGGGCGGTCTATTACTAATCACGTGTGGCAGACACACCATGGAAAAAAAGGTAAATAAAAATACCAGGGCCAACGGTGAAAAAGGCCGCAGGTTGTCCCTCCCCCCCCCCACCTGTAGAAAGGGAACACTAATGAGCATCAGTAAAAAGAAAAGTCTTGACAAGTAGAAATGAAAATAATATTTAGTTCTCTCCTATTGTAAGAACTTAAACACAAGGGTCAGAAAGTGGAATTGAGAAGTCAGCCCCCCCACCCCCACCCCATTGAGGAGGGGCACTCTGACCCTCAAAAAGTGCCCGGGCGGCTCCGTCGGTATTCCTTCCTAAGGGCACCTCAAGCGATTAGCAATAAACTAGTTAATCCTTTCTCAAAGAGAGAAGGCAAATCCTGGGAGAGTGGGCCTCCTAGAACTGCACAGAACTAAACTCCCACCTTAAAATCAACAAGGGGTCAGATAATTACAGGAATTCTTTAATTTCTGTTGATTTTTTTTGGGGCCCAGGATAAAAATCCAACGGTCGTGTCGGCACGTCCATATTTGATATTAGATATTTTTTTTTTTTTTTTTTTTTACACAGTGATCACCACTTATCAAGGCCCGGAAGCCACTCAGGGATAAGGGTTATTGCAAGTACATTACGTTAGTGAGGAGATTTGCTGATATGTTTACTTAAGGGGGCGGTTCATTAGGAATTTGTTAACATTGGACTTGAAGACAACCAAGTTGTAGTCCGGAGGGAAGCAGGCAGACGGAACAGAGTTCCACAGGCGTGCAGTTCTAAGAAAGAAGCTTTGTTCATGACTGCATCTTTCCAACTCCCCTTCTGGATTGATATGCCGTATACGAGAACAATGAAGAAACCTTTTAAATTAGCAATGGAATTCGAACGGACGTCGTAGTGTATTAAGAAGAAACAAAGAAAAAAAAAAAAGAAAAGAAACATACCCCCCTAAAAAAAGATCCAACACCACACAAGAAGAAAACAACAACAAAAAAAAACATACACACACACCACAAACAAAAACAATGAAAAAAAAGAAAACCTAAAATACCTCACCCCCCCCTACTACCCCCCCCCCAAAAAAAAAGAGCCAATTTGAACCATTTCTCCAGCCAGTGGGTTTTACTCAAGTTACCTAAAATTCGGACTGGTATCAGGTTGAGGCTTGTAGGGGTGTGCGGTGAGTAGACTAATCGGTTGGCGTGGGGTGGGGTGGGGGTGAGGATTAGAATGTGGATTTGTGATTTGAAGTTCGGTATTTTACACCCACGTGTCTTCGTGAGGGGAAGGGGAGTTGGAAAGATGCAGTCAAATTCCTCCAAATAATCGGCATCTCTCAGCATCCGTCATTTTCCTCTCTTCATCCCGGTTCCCACCCACAGGGGATAAACAACCACCAACGCATTTAATCATGGATTCAATTTCTGGTGCTTCTATATTCTAATAACGAAAAAAAAAAAAATTGAATTTCAAGTCAAAACAAATGGCACCTGTGTAGTTGTCATGTCGCAAATAGTAACACATCCAAAAATTATGGAAAACGATAAGATAAGAAAAATAATGGTCGTTGAAACGACAAGATTTATTTTCAGGTACTTTCCCGAGTAAGGCCTTGTCTCTTGTTCAAAACTGTTGGCCTCGGCCCACACATCTATCACTGTCCTCCTGGACGTGATCTTTATCGTGATCGTAAGTGTGTGCATACGTTCTTCTTTTTATAATCTCTTTCTATTTCCTTGCCGTGACGTCACTTCGCGTTCAGCTTGATCATTTGTAGACAGCTGCGATACGCGCGTTCGCACTCTGTTACATGACGATTTGGCTTAACGTTCAAATACAATGAGAGCATTGCCAAGTATTGTAATAGTAGGTGATCTGAGGAACTCCCAACCCTTGTATCCCCTCGACGTAAATACTCCCGTCACGCAGCAAAATCATACCCCTACTCTTCCATATATATATATATATATATATATATATATATATATATATATATATATATATATATATATATATATATATATATTTATATAAGATTTGTTGTTGGCGTTTTTTTAACTACCTCAGCAGTTTTTAAAGAGCTATAAGCTCTTTTTATTATATATATATATATATATATATATATATATATATTTATGTATGTATGTATGTATATGTATATATATATATGTAGGTATGCATATATGTATATATTTGTATATATATAAATATATATATATATATATATATATATATATATATATATATATATATATATATATATATATATACTAGCTGTACCCAGCCACGCGTTGCTGTGGCTCAGTTTGTTAAAATGGAACACATGTGAAAGTTTGATTCTTTTATTCAAGAGAATGTACAAATTATTTTTTTTTTAACTGATGTTAAGAAAATAAATAGAAAAATACTTCCATCATTAATTATGCAAAAAATAAATAAAATGTTGATTTAGTGTTTCAATATGCTTATAAATTACGATAAAACTTGTTGAGTATGCACTGTTTTACGGTTGTTGTAAAAATGGAATGGAAACTTAAATTTCGCTTCATTTTAATCTTTCTTAATTTTTTAATTGTGCCCCCCAAACGAATATAATCAAAACAGTAACATTCAACAATTGTACTTTATGTATATAAAACACAAAATATTTATTAAAAAAAAAAATTAAAAAAAAAAAGTTAATAACGAAAGGGAAATAATTCCATTTTTTAAACGAAAAAGTCAGTTACCTAACTTACTGTATTAATGCTATTTTTTTCAAGCAAGAAAAAAAAGGTAAATATCCAGATACGCTACTACAGAACACCGACCACTCTAATTTGTTTTTGTATAGGTAATTGAGGTCGCTGACAACGAATCTGATAGTAAAACTTGGGGCAAATTTACCGTTTGCATGGTATTTACCCCTGAACCCACGAACTTCTTTCCACCATTTTGCAGCTTCCGTTTATGCTACGCGCATGCACGCTGTAGCATAAACGACGGCTTCACCAACGTTGGGGGGAGGGGATTTTTTTTTTCCAGGACATAGAATTTTCTAATTTTCAAAAATACATTATAGCGCTTTTTTGGGTGGAAAATTTAAAATTAGCTGAAAAAGAAATAAAATAAGAAAAGGAAAGCACACCAAGTTGGAGTAGGGGGGGGTAATTTATCTGTTTTTTTTTGTTTTTTTTTTTACCTGGAACATCGAATTTTCAAATTTTCCGTAAGTAACGCACCGAAATTTACCAATTAGAACACTATTTAACATTTTCCGAAGATTTTACTTTGTACATTGGGGGGGGGGGCGGATGTGATGTTGGGGCGCGCGCGCCCCAACATCAGATTCCCTCCCCCCCCACACAAACAAATTAGAGTGGTCGGTGGGGTTGGTATTACTGTACACATAGATTCGAAAAAGTTGTCAAAAAACAAATATATAACAAATAAATGTTATCAAAGGCAAGATAAGTTACTTTTCTACCAAACTGGATATATTTTTCGTGGTTTTATTCAATGTAACATGTTTATTCAGCTCGAAAAACATACAGTGTTTACCGATGTATTGGAACATTCAAGATGGCGTCTGATTCTCTCTTTAACACGGTAAGTTTGGGAAAAGGTGTTATAAATAAAAACTCAGATAAGATACTGTTAAAAACTCGCTCAATATATGTTACAGTGACATAGGTTGACATATATTCGGCGGGTTTTTAATAGTATTTTGTATAGTTTTTTATTTATAAAACCTTTTCCCAAACTTACCGTGTTAAAGAGAGAATCAGACACCATCTTGAATTTTCCAAGTCATCGGTAAACACTGTATGTTTTTCGAGCTGAATGTTGGGTTTGTATTACTGTACACATAGATTCGAAGAAGTTGTCAAAAAACAAATATATAACAAATAAATGTTATCAAAGGCAAGATAAGTTACTTTTCTACCTAACTGGATATATTTTTCGTGTTTTTATTCAATGTAACATTTTTATTCAGCTCCAAAACCATACAGTGTTTACCGATGTATTGGAACATTCAAGATGGAGTCTGATTCTCTCTTTAACACGGTAAGTTTGGGAAAAGATGTTATAAATAAAAAACCGGATAAAATACTGTTAAAAACTCGCTCAATACATGTTACTGTGACATAGGTTGACATATATTCGGCGGGTTTTTAATAGTATTTTGTATAGTTTTTTTTATTTATAACACCTTTTTCCAAACTTACGGTGTTAAAGAGGGTGTGAGACGCCATCTTGAATTTTCGAATACATCGGTAAACACTGTATGTTTTTCGAGCTGAATAAATATGTTACATTGAATAAAAACACGAAAAATATATCCAGTTTGGCAGAAAAGTAACTTATCTTGCTTTTGATAACATTTATTTGTTATATATTTGTTTTTTATAGTATCCGATAATTCATTTTTCTTCGAGTTATATCGAATACATTAATACGAACTTTAGGGGCTTTTTTCGTAATGTTACTGTAAAAATTATTTTTTATTGTTACAAATTACGATGCTTTAAAAAAAGCAAAAATAAATTCTTGCGTTTTTTACTTACTACTGAAAACCATAACTTTAGTAAAGGTATTTTTTGTTTAAACAAAATAAAACATTTTAACTAAGAGATAAGTAAAAATAATTAGTTCATTATATTCTGCGATCATTATTTGAAAAATACTACAATTTTCATTAAAATTCGTTAATTTCCTGATTTTTGGTGAATTTTTAAGTAAAGGGAGGAGTCAAAATGTGTATACACTTTGAGCGTCGTCATTCATTTTGAGACCACGTGTGGTTAATTTAAATATCCAGTTTGGCAGAAAAGTAACTTATCTTGCCTTTGATAACATTAATTTGTTATGTATTTGTTTTTTGACAACTTTTTCGAATCTATGTGTACAGTAATACAAACCCAAACTTCGGAGGTTGGAATGCCCCCCCCCCACACCTAAAATGTACTTGGAAAAATCGATTTTATAGTGAGATTTAAGAATGGTTAGCCGAAAAAAAGGTGAAAAACAAAACAAATAATCAATAAATAATTGTTACCAAAGGCAATAAATTCTCTTTTTTTTTTTTTTACTTACATTGAATATTTTCAAGCGCTTTTCTAATGCGGGTGTGTGGGTGCCAAATACCTCCAGATTTTCTAGAATTTCCCGCTAGATTGTAACCGAGATCTCCAGATATAGCAGGAAAACCGCTAAATTGTAACACTGGTCACGTGACAGGAAGCGGTAATAAATAATTGTCCCTAAATAAAAAAATGGCCTCTCGATACAAAGAAATCTACCTATTTATCATAGAAAAATTAAGTATAATGTTATAATTAAAAAGAAATATATAAAAACACACATGGATATAGTAAACATATTATACCAAAACGTGGAAGCCATCCGTCCAGTGGTTTTTTAGACAATTAATTCCGAACGAACCAACATTTACATTTATATATATATATATATATATATATATATATATATATATATATATATATATATATATATATACAGGGTGTCCACAAAGTCTGGCTACATTACGTAGCCAGACTTTGTGGAAGAATCCTGTAGATTATGTAGCCAGATTTTGTGGGCATCCTGTACACACACACACACACACACACACACACACACACACACACACACACACACACACACACACACACACACACACACACATACACACACACGTGTATATATATATATATTAAATTGTAATTCAATGAATTTCAGAAAACTCTAATTGAAATGAAATGAAGTGGTTGCGTTTCGTTTCATATCCAAGAATTTTTTATTATTCTAAGCAAGACAAAGAATGCTTTAGAAAATTAATCTCCTTAACCTATAGGGTTTCGATTTCTACCATCTCATCAGAGGAGAGAAAATATCAGCAAATAGTTATAAAGGTATGCACCCTATTTGCTAAAGTCAGTGAGACATGGAAAGTCAAAGTGAAAATAATACATTTATCAGAAGTCCTGTAGCAGGAGGATTTGTAGAAAAAGGATATGAATGTATTTGTAGATCCAGCTTGCTTGGTAAGATCCAATTTATACGTTCTTTACATCCGTTTGGTAATAATGTCCAAGCTATATATTGGGTAATCCGCATAGCTGTATAGATATCCGAATCGGGCAAGTGCTTATAACTTATAGAATATTACTGCTAGTAATATTTTGTAAACCTACAATCTCACGTTTCCATAACAATTGATTGTTAAATAAAAACTATTCTGAAGTATATATGTATATATATATATATATATATATATATATATATATATATATATATATATATATATATATATATTTAAATAAGGGAGTAGTCACCAACAATGTGTATTTTTTAACATTATTTTATTATTCCGTGTCTTGGTTTTTCATTGAGAATTATGTTTGGATCATTGTAATAATGTTTTTAAGTCATTGAAATCGTTTAAGCGCGTTTCAGACGGTCTGTGATGCGTCCTCGTCAGAAATTATTTTCAAATGTGTAAAAATGGCGATTTTCGTGGTTAATTTGAAGTTTTTCCAAGGGGTGGAGGCTTGTAAGTGTTTATTATAGATTGATATGCTGAATTTTTATTGCTGTTTTATTTGGTTTGTCCAGGGAGGCGTTGACCTCGCTGTGGTCGCTATCTCTTTCTGCTAATGTTTTTTTCTTTTCCTTTAGGGTGGGGTAGGGTGTGTGCATGTGTGTGTGCGTGTGCGTGTGCGTGTGTGTTTATGTGTGTGTGTGTGTGCGCGCGTGTGTGTGCGTGTGTGTGTTTGCTTTTATTGGTTTGGGAATGTGTATATTGTTTTATAGTATTTTGGGGTTATTTGCTTCGTTAGGAAGGCGGCTGTGGTCCGAGGTCGTTACTAATGTGTATGTGTGGGGAGGGGGCACTGGCTCTTCTGAAGTAAGGGTAGGGGTGCTTTCATTCTATTTTGATATTAATTTTTTGGATTTTTGGATTTTAGTATTGTGATTTTTCGTTTTAGTCTTATATTATGTTTGTTTAGAAAGAGGGGTGTATTTAAAATAGGGGATTTTTTAATGTTTCTATTTATTTGTCTCCCTATGTGGGTATGGCCAGACCCAGGATTGGTTCCTAGTGTGGGGAAGATTTTGTTCCCCAGAGGGGGGGAATTGGAGGGGGTGTAGGTATGGGAGGGGGATGATAGAAGGGATGATAATCGTTTCAGTCATGAGGGGGTTCTCCTCCCCTGACTGAGGAGGGAGCGAGGTGTTGGAACAGATATTATACTATGGTTCTAGGTGTCTCCTAGTGTTGTTGGTTTCGAGGTTAAGTAGGGTTGGTATTGTTCAGTGTGTTGTATTAGAGATAGGGGTGTTATGTCTGTGTGTGGTTGTATGCGCGCACGTGTGTGTGTTTTGATGTGTCGGTTCTGATTTATGTGTGGGTGTGTATATGTGTATGTGTATGCGTGTGCATGCGAGTGTACCTTGCATTTCATGTTTTTGTGTGATGGTATTAGGTTCTGTTCAGTTCAGGAGTGAATCTGGTGATGAAGTTTTTTTTCCTGTGTAAGTTAATAAAAATAATTGTCTGTTTGGAAGATTGGCATTATTTTGAAGCTGTTTCCACTGCATGTGTGTACGTGTTTTGAGACATAGAGGTGTCTGTTATCTGCAATTTTGATATTGCTCTTATGTAAGGCCACTCTATTGCTGAAATTTTTGGTGGCGCCTATGTAGGATTTGTTGCATGTTGTGCATCTTAGTGCATATACTACATTTCTGGAGGTGCAATTTAGGTCCTTTATATATATATATATATATATATATATATATATATATATATATATATATATATATATATATATATATATATATACAGGGTGCCCACAAAGTCTGGCTACATAATCTAGAGGATGCTTCCACAAAGTCTGGCTACATAATGTAGCCAGAATTTGTGGACACCCTGTATATATATATATTGAGTAAAACGCTTCATAATTTTGACTTATATATATATATATATATATATATATATATATAATGTTGCATCCCTCTGCCTGTTCTACAAGTATTTTAACGGTGGATGTTCTGATGAACTACAAGCCCTTGTATCCCCTCGACGAAAATATCCCCGACAAAACCCGACAAGCAGCGAAGTCCCACCCCTTCACAGTTGAGATCCCTAGATGTAAGAAAGCCTTTTATTCTAATAGCTTCTTCCCCAGAACTGCAGGACTTTGGAATTCTCTTCCGGTTTCCTGCTTTCCCAACTGTACTGACATGCAGAAGTTCAAGTGTAATGTGAACAAACATCTTGCTGCTAAAGTCCCTACATAGTACCCCTGCAACTTATGTCCCTGATAGTAGTCCCCTACTGCCTTGTTTGAGGTGAAAATATAATAATAAAAAAAAAAGCAATCAAGGTAATGGGAATGAAATGTTTACTCCAATCTAACGTAAATATTAATATTAACGTGTTAATCCCAACCAAATAAAAAAAAGCTAGACAAGATGGAGTCACAGAATGTCATTCGTCGTATTGAGGAGCCAACTGACTGGGTAAGCTCCCTTACATATGTAACTAAACGCGACAACACAATAAGGGTCTGCTTAGACCCAAGGGCACTAAACAAAGCCCTAATGCGGCCGTATCATCAAATCCCAACAGTTGAGGAACTCAATCACCGGTTTGCAGGTGCAAAATACTTCTCAAAACTGGATGCTAAGGCAGGATACTGGTCTATAAAGCTTGACCAGGAAAGCCAGATCCTGACCACTTTTCAAACACCATTTGGAAGGTACTGCTTCCAACGACTTCCATTTGGTTTAAACGTGAGCCAAGACATCTACCAGCTCGAGATGGACAGAATACTTGAGAAGTGCACAGGAGCATGCGGTATAGCGGATGATATTGTTGTATATGGCTCAACAGAACGTGAACATGACAACAACCTAAGGCACCTCATGGAAGTTGCCACACAAGAGGGCCTCACAATGAATTCCAAGAAATGCGAGATAAAACGAGAGAATACATAAGTAAAATAAATAAAAAACTGTAAATTAAAATTCTCAATTAAATTTATTGTTCGACAGAACTCTCCAAAAACAATTTTCAAAATATCTTTATTTTGTATTTATTTTTTTTATTCAATTTTCACCCCAAACAAGGCACAGTGCCACTTTGAAGTAGGGGGCTACTATCGTGGACAATTTGCGGGGGCATTATGAAGAGAGATGAGCAGAAAGATGTTTGTTCACATTACACTTGAACTTCTGCATATCAGTACAGTTGGGAAAGCAGCATCCTGGAAGGGAGTTCCAAAGACTTGCTGTTCTGGGGAAGAAACTATTGGAGTAAAAGACTTTCTTACATCTAGGGATCTTAACTGTGTAGGGGTGGGACTTCGCTGCTTGTCGGGTAGAAACTATTGGAGTAAAAGGCTTTCTTACACCTAGGGATCTCTACTGTAATGGGGTGGGACTTAGTTGCTTGTCGGGTTTGTCGGGGGTATGCACGTCGAGGAGGTACAAGTGCTTGCAGTTCATCAGAACATTCACCATTAAAGTATTTGTAGAACAGACAGAGGGATCCAACATTTCGTCGATGGGACAGAAGCTGAAGCCTAGATGACAGTTCAGGACCTATTCAGCGGAATTTCAAAGAATGCTATTCTTGCTATTGTTCTTTTTAGAGGAAAAATAAATTAGCACATTATTATTATTGTTATAGTAGAGCTAAAATTTGCTGGTTATGGCATTAAATGAAACAATACTTTATGATTGTTAGTCATTAATTGTAAAAAAAAGGTCATTGTGACAGTTTAAAACATATGAAAATAGGGAGAAAATGGGGGAAAAAGGAAAACAAATCAGAAGTAAAAGTTCGAGCGTACATAGAGACTCACTTTCAGATGGCCCGGAACGGCCTGGATACATAGTTTACCAGGCCACAATATTTGCGAAAGAAAACCGGAATAACAAGAAATATTACGTAGGTATGACTTCCTTAGATTTCAAAACTCGATATTATGACCACAAAAGTACCG